>NW_023270854.1:40037004-40177623 GCF_011800145.1 Mirounga leonina
AAAAACTTTTTTTTTTTTTTTCCCTTACCACACTATTTCAAAACTCGGGGTGGCTCCTTGCTTCTAAAAGGATTCCATTAGCCTTCATGGAGTATGCTTTTCAATCTGACCCTCACCTACCTTTCCAACTCATGTCCAATGCAAACTGTCATTCTAGCAAAACCAGTATGTCCATTGCCCCTAGGTAAATGCCGTAATTGTGCTTTCCTTTGCTCGTGCTGGTCTGACAACTGAGGATATAGGTTATCCCCCTTTGGCCCATCTATACTAATCAAAAAACAGCTCAAATCTCACCTAGTCCATGGAGCCTTGTTTTCTGACCTCACTCTTGACTGATACTGCATTCCACTAACAGCATTAATAATAGACAAGCACTGTTCAATAGAAATATAATGAGAACCACAAATGCAAGCCAAATATATAATTTTAAATGTTCTAATATTTATATATATATTTATGTATTTAAAGATTTTATTTATTTGTCAGAGAAAGAGAGAGAGCATAAGCAGGGGAAGCTTTAGGCCGAGGGAGAAGCAGGCTCCTCACTGAGCAAGGAGCCCAATGCAGGACTAGATCCCAGTACCCTGGGATCATGACTTGAGCCGAAGGCAGATGCTTAACTGACTGAGCCACCCAGGCGTCCCCTAATATTCATATATTTAAAAAGCTTAAAAAGGTGAAATTAATTTCAACAATATATTTTTTATCCAATATATCCAAAATACTGTAATTTTAATTGTAGTCAGCATAAAAGTTGACATTTTACATTCTTTTTTTCATACAAAGTCTTCAAAAATATGATGTATATTTTATACTTAACAACACATCTCAGTTCAGACCAACCACATTTTAAGTGGTTATTAGCCACATGTGGCCAGTGGCTGCCATATTGGACAGAGCACGTCTGGACCATTCAGCTTAATAGTTATCTATGAAGTTATATTGTTGTTTAAATAGCTTGTGTGTGTGTGTGTAAAATTTTTCTAAGGGGAAGAAGATGTCTCACTTTTCATAATTTCCTTCATGACCAGCATTATAAAGGCACTGTGGGAAGTTAGAGTTTAGAGAGGCCTTGTTTAATTGTTCATCTATTTATTTTTCAAACAACTGTGTGCCCACTGTAAGAGAGATATTATAGGAGGCACTAGGGATATAAAGATGAATGAAACAGCCCTTAGTATAACGATCTTAACTTAAACAGCCCTTAGTAGAACCTGAGGGGTACTTGAGAATGGTCTATGTCAAAGCAGGGAAAAGAGCTCCCCTACGCTTGTGGTCTTCCAATTCTGTGCTCTTACGACACCTTCTGACACCCTCTGCCACCTTTCCTGAGTTGGTCATTGGCTTGGACATGTGGATTATCAGGCTACTTGAGGTTTAGTCTGGAAATGACCATCTGGGAAGTTGGGAACATCATACAACTATCTCATTTCTCTTGACAACATTCTTGGGTCAAATAAACTCATTAGATAACCAAAGCAATTTGTTACATTGTTTAATAAAAATAGACTCTAGTAGAAGGGAAGATAACAATTTTCTGTTTGGACATTGTCCTGAGAGGGGAAGCTGGGAAACTCTGGCTCATAAGGCAGCCTATTCTAATTTTAGACACCTTTAATTTTTAGAAAGTTCTTTCTAAAGATCTATCTCCCTGAAACTTCTTGAAATCCAATTATCATCTCAATTTTTTTAGTTGAGGAGGTGAGGGAAACTGGTGCCTAGGCCAACTCAGTTATTATGATGTGGGAATTAGTATTAGGAATTTTTTTTAATATTCATTTATGGTATATGTCACTATTTTGATATCCTAATGTAACTGATAAAATTGTGGCTTTTTTTTTTTTTTTTCCCCTTCACTGAAACAGCATAGTTAAGGAACAAACTAGTCTGTAACATTCTGGCTAGTGCTTAGCTCTTCAGGTCCCACTTCTCTTTTAGATAACATTATATAAATCTTTCTCAACCAACAGAAGTATTATTCTCCTGAATAAAAAAAAAATGGCTTCTAAAATGTTGTATGTCTTTTTCCCCCCAAAGTTGGGATATTTTTTGCACATAATGGCTAAACATAGTTTTCTTAATAACTTTCAACTTCTCTAGAGTCAAACATTGCTTTGATTTTAATTCAACAGTCTGTCTATTTTAAAAGCATGTCAGGTATCAAGACCAGGCACGTACAGTTCTTAGCATATGCTTAAGAGATATGTAACCTTGGAAAACAGACCTGGTTCTCTTTCATGTGTTTTAGTTTGTGTATTGGAAAGATGAGTAAAAGCATTACTTTGAAGAAAGTGAAGGTGTTGTGGAAAATAGATCTAAGATCAGGATTATTTAATTCATTAACTAAAGAAATGCTAAATGTCTACTTTCAAATTCTATTTCTCTCTGATTTATTTTTCAATGTAAAATACAACATTTAAAAACCACCCAAGGGGCACCTGGGTGGCTCGGTCGTTAAGCGTCTGCCTTTGGCTCAGGTCATGATCCCAGGGTTTTGGGATGAGCCCCACATCCGGCTCCCTGCTAGGCGGGAAGCCTGCTTCTCCCTCTCCCACTTCCCCTGCTTGTGTTCCCTCTCTCGCTGTCTCTCTCTGTCAAATAAATAAATAAAATCTTTAAAAAAAAAATAAAAACCACCCAAAGGAGGAAATTGGTAATCTTTATGATTTTATTCCAAAATGTTTATTTCCACTTCACTCCTTTTAGAATTTATAAGAGGGATTCAGCAATCAAAGAGAGTATTATCAAACAAGGAAGGAGACAGGGAAAGTTGCAATTATTTGAAAAAAAATTGGACTTACCATTAAAATAGCCAGAGCCCCTGATGTTCTGAAAAGGAGCCAAGTCATTTTCTCTGATTTCCCTGGTGGACAAATCCAAGGAAGCTGCTGCTTCAGTCCTTCCAACTGTCTGCATATGATGTCTAAGAAAAGCCCTTTGGTAGCGTCTCTGCTTCCTGGAGTGTACAGATAGTCTGTTATGCAGCTCTTCCCCACCCTAAACCAAAGATTGGTCTCACCAGAAACGCTTGCATCATTTTTGCTCCCAGGTAAAAACTTAGACACACCTCAATTCCAAAAGCAATGAAATCCTTTGTTGGAAGCTGAAAGAAGTGCACAGGCTGAAGACAAGGTATACTTGTCTTGAAGGTCCCAGATGAATAATAAATTAATCATGGTGTGGAAGTGCAAAGCTAGTCCTGACTACACTGAAAAAGAATCTAGTTGGCTTTTCTTCGGGGTTACAATTAAAACTGAGAAGCAAAACAAAACATACAAAAATCCCCCAAAACCTAACTTGTGGAAGATCATTTGTTTTTAGTCTGAATATATGTGGGCAGATTGAAAGTTAAGCGAAATGTCAGTGTGAAGTAATAATATACTTTATTGAAAGTCATACAAATTCGAAGAAGAAAACCATCGCATTAAGCAATTCTTAATACAGGTTTTGGAAAAAAAATAGAAATAATTGAAAAACAATCAAAAAAATAATTAGAAATAACTGAAGATAAGTAGGAATAACATTGGAGTAAACAGTTACATGGAGCCTTGGATATTTGAAATATATAAATAATGCATTGCAAAACCAGATCCCTGATAATAATCAGATGACATCTTTCCCCTTGTATTCCTTTTCATTTATAAATTTATAAATTAAACGGTACGTTGCCTAGTGAAGGTTATCTTTGTGCACTTTTAATTACTCAAAACATTTCCTCCAGAGCAGTAAACCCTCTTGCTGCCATATATTTATGCACTTCTAAATATGTGGACGCCAACCTAAGTTAGGGGATAGGCGAAAATCTACTAACACCACTTTAGTTTGCTTATAACACTAGAGTTAAAAACGCTTTTAAACATTCCAGAATATTTATTTTATTTTATTTTATTTTAAAGATTTTATTTATTTATTTGACAGAGAGAGACACAGCGAGAGAGGGAACACAAGGGAGTGGGAGAGGGAGAAGCAGGCTTCCCGCAGAGCAGGGAGCCTGATGCGGGGCTCGATCCCAGGACCCTGAGATCATGACCTGTGCTGAAGGCAGACGCTTAATGACTGAGCCACCCAGGTGCCCCAAAACATTTTTTTTTGAGATTTTATTTATTTATTTGACAGAGACAGTGAGAGAGGGAATACAAGTAGGGGAAGTGGGAGAGGGAGAAGCAGGCTCCCCACTGAGCAGGGAGCCCGATATGGGGCTCGATCCCAGGACCCTAGGATCATGACCTGAGCCAAAGGCAGACGCTTAATGACTGAGCCACCCAGGTGCCCCTAAATATTCCAGAATATTTAAAGAAAGTTTTGGTAGAAGAACAATTTTATCTTTGTAAGTATTTGTGCATCAGGTTTTGGAAACGTTTTAATTTCAGGGAAACCATTTAATCACAGAGTATTTTATTTTATTTTTAATTTTTTAAAATTTAAATTCAATTAGCCAACACATAGTACATCATTAGTTTTTGATGAATCACAGAGTATTTTAGACAGAAATTATTTCTAGTCTAAAGGTTAGGGAAAAAAACAGCTTGTGGGCAAACTCTTGTTTTTCTTAAATTGTGGTAAAATATGCATAACAAAATTGATTATTTTAACCATTTTTAAGTGTAAAGCTGAGTGGAATTAATGGTATACTCACATTGCCGTGCAATCATCACCAAGATCCATCTCCAGAAAAATGTTGTGTTTTTGTAATAAAGTTTTTGTAAATAAAGTTTTATTGGAACATAGACATGCCCATTTGTTTATGTGTTACGAATGACTGCTTTTGTGGTACAATGAAGAGTTGTGCAGAGCCTTTTATGAATAACATTGTAAACTTTGGGGCAGGAAAGAAGAGAAAAATTTAATGAATTCTTTTCTTTCCCATACTTTAATATCTTGGAATTCTTCAAAATATTGTACTAAAGACAAAAGAGAGGGGTGCCTGGGTGGCTCAATCAGCTAGCCTTTGGCTCAGGTCATGATCTTAGGGTCCTGGGATTGACCCCCCCCCCCAGTGGGGAGTCTGCTTTTCCCTCTCCCTCTGCCTCCTCCCCACTGCTCATGCTGTCTCTCTCTGTCTCTCAAATAAATAAATCTTAAAAAAATAAAGACAAAAGAGATTAAAAAGATGATAACAGTGAATTATGATATTCCTAGTCATACCCATAAGTTGCATTGAATCTAGATTCTAGACATGGTTTACTTTGTTCTGATTTACCTGTTCTAAAATTCCAGTTCTTTGACAACTTTAATTAATTAGGGGCTTCCACTCCTTCCCTACCTGAACACAGGTAAGGAAATATTTTACTTTTGTATTTTAAAATACCAGTTCCAGATTATTGATCAGGTGGTATGTAAAAACTGTGGGCATCCTTGTAGGAAGAAATATACCCGACTTGGCCTGTTGCAACCTGGCTCCATCTACTTGTCCCAGTCAGGGAGGATTGTAGAAATCCACAACAAATCCCACTGTGCATTCTACAGGCAGGCAGTGCTCTCTGATCTTCCATGTGCTCTTGACAATACTTTAAGCCAACACTTCCTTTTGTTTGGAGGATTTGAGACTTCAGTAAGGTAATAAAACATGTTGTTGGGGCCTGATTTACATGGTGATGAGAAGGTAGTGGAGGTTACTTCTGCAAGGGAGAGCATTTGCATAATGCCTTTGGACTAAGCAGCGTTTTCACTTGCCATTTCATTTGTTTGTGAAAAGGAAAGAAGGGAGCATTTTCCAGTGGTTTCTGTTGAGTGGTTATGTTATTACTCTCTGAATAATGGCTTTGGAAACCTAAACCCAACTTAAAATTGGCTCTCACTCCAGAGGCTGAAATAGAAATGAGGATCATAACAATAATAATCATAATCATTAGAAGGGAGCTCCGTTGTATGCGTATATTGTGGTTCAACTGATGCACCATATTGAAAATATAACAGTTGGACAGTAGGACACATCACAGGTTATAAAGCTAAAGAAACCATTCCTTAGTTTGCTAAAAATTGAACCACGGCATAAGGAGTGAAGCAATAAGAATGAATATTTATTCAAGTGGGCGGTAGCTTCTGAGGTTTCTGTGATTTCTAAACCCTTATTATCTATAACAATTCTATTATTCACCAAGTAGAGTATGTTAATGAGACTTTGCCTTCACTGGTTTTTGTTTGTTTTGACTGGAAACATGTATGTAATATATTTTATATGTCAGACATTACTACTTTCTTGTATTTAATCGTTCTTGAATATCCAAAATCCATGAATTAAGATACTAGTTCCACAAATCATGCATTAACAGAATTATACGTATATCTTGAAGTGGCCTGCAAAAGTTGTGACCCATCACCCTTGGTTGTTCAAGGTCATGGAAATCAGACTTCTTCCATTACAATCATACCTGAAGGCATGCAGAAATGTCAGAGAATGTAATAATTGTACATCAGCAGAGAAGAGTCTGCACTTTAATAATTAGTGAAAATAGAGCTGTTAATCCGATTTTCTATTAGATGGTGTGTAACATGATTCACTATGTTTCTGTAATTCCTGGAATTATTTCTTTAAAAAGATTTGTGTAGTTTTTATCATATATTGATTGAAGCCCAAACTTCAGAAGGGTGATTATAGGTGACTGCATATCTAAAAAAATTTTATATAAGCTGCAGACTAGGGTCAACATCTTTTTGCTTCGATTTAATCTGATTAGGCAATTGCTTCTTTCTGGGAGTATTTTTGTCAGGTAATAAGCATGAAGGAGGAATTTTTCAAATGCACATCATGCTCACTCCAACATTCTTTAGGAATAGCTTTGATTTGGTTCTTGTGGTTTGCTGGAGATCGAAGTGAATAGGTGGGATCTATTTGCAAAATGTATTCGGAATCCATCAGGTTCTTATCTTCTATGGGCTTCTGCACTAGCCAGATTCCTAACATCTCTCATGTAGACCAGGCAATGGGACGATGCCTGAGCTCTTGCTCCTTTCTCTTCTCTTGCCCAGTCCACCCCTCACTCGGCACCCTGACTGCTACCTGTAAAAGGATTGTGGCTTCCAGCATACTTGGAACAGAAGCAGCACTGCCTGGCAAGGCCTACAAGGAACTGCCTGATCAACTCTGCTTTCCTTTCCAACCATATCCCACACTCCATCCCTCTCACATGTGTCTTCTTTTGTTCTCCAGAAACCCTCAGCTCTTTTTCTGCCTTAGACCTTCACTCAGTTTCTTTCTCTCCTGCCTGGCTTCTTCTCACTCATCAGGTGGTAGCTTCTTCGACCTTCTCAGTGAGGTCTCTCCTTCCGACTCCCCATACTTGGGCACTCTTTTCCTTATTATCTTTTTTATCAGTCATCCCAATTTGCTTTGCCTATCAGGCTTAGGACCATGTGTTAGCTGCTTTTTCTTAGTCAGATTGCTTATGTTGCCTTTCTCCACCACTTAACTGTGAGCTCTATCAGGGAGGAATCACATCTGTTTCATTTAATAGCATATTCCCAGGACTTCGCAGGGTGAACAAATGAATATATCTTTAAAAATTTTGTGCAAGTATTATCTGCTAGAACAAAGGACACATCCAGTTCAAAGTCTTAATAGATCATCATCCAAAAGGCTATACCAATTTGCACTCCTGGGGATAGTGTAAGAAAATGCCAGTCCTTCCTCCCTGCCAGGTATGATGTTTGTCACAGATAAATCTTTTCTGCTTCTTTTATGAGAAAACAGTACCCTTATGAAAAAAAAATTTTTAGTTCTGTTAAGAGATTTAAATGTTGTGGGACACTTGGGTGGTTCAGGGGGTTAAACGTCTGCCTTTGGCTCAGGTCATGATCCCAGGGTCCTAGGATCAAGTCCTGCATCGGACTACTTGCTCAGTGGGGAACCTGCTTCTCCCTCTGCCTGCCGCTCTCCCTGCTTGTGCTCTCTCTCTCTCTTTCTAAAATAAATAAATAAAATCTTTTAAAGAAAAGATTTAAATGTTGTTTATTTAAATGCTAATAATTTATTAGATTCTAATATATTAAAATAAAGTTAAGATTCCGAGCATAGCAATCTAAGGTATTGGACCGAGAGCTAAGTAAGTTCCGGATCTTGGTTAGATCCTAAGGACCTGGCATCCTTCCTGGATCTAACATCATCCTGGTCTTTTCACCATTTCAGGTGATATGATGATGGGATAGGAAAAGATACGAGAAAACAAACATGCAGTCAAATAGTAATTTACTATACTCTGTTGCTATGGTGATGGATCCCTTTATTTATACATTTTAATCTTCCTTTTGATGATAAATCAGACATTTTTGTCCAGAATCCATCCTATGTACTTCAGGTACCATCTCTGATCTCCCAGACTAGCTGGGGCTCTGTGTCTGCGTGCCCACACATAGCACTTGGGTAGAGCTTTCTTAAAGATTATACTGAAGTATTTGCTTAAGAGTTGATCCCTCTTACTATTCAGTAACGTCCCCATGGGTCGAACTGTGTCTTATTCCTCTTTGTAGCCCCAGTGCCTTGTCTGTTCATGGCAGATACTCAATAAATATTTGTTGAAATAAAATGAAATCAGTGGATTGGAAGTCAGCAAAATGTGGGCTGGGAATCATGCATCTGAATGTTACATTGAAAAAATGCATCAGAGAGCCCTTGCAGGGGTGGGGTGGTGGTGGGGGAGTGGTTCCTGAGATCAGGTTCAGAGATTCCAAGTCACCCTGTAGGTTGCAGACAAGTTTCAGTGTCTGAAAACGTTCTTGTTATGTTAGCAGTCAGAACTCTAAGTCCGGTATGAGGGAGAAGCAGTCTGAATAAAAGTTGAGTTTGGCATTTAGGATTAGCCTGAGAACAACAACAACGGGAATGGAGTACAAATTAAGAATAAGAAGCACAACAGGCAACTAACTCGTTCACCCAGCTCCAAACCAGGAAATGACTGTCTATCCTAGAACAAGAACTATTTCTGCTCTGCCTTGTGCGGGCTTCCTGGTGAGGTCAGAGATCAGGTTGGGCAGGTGTGGCTTGTTCCAGAGTGCAGCGGGCATCTTCAGGCTTGTGAGCCCAGTAGAGGCTCTGAACCCTCTTTCTGGATACGTCTCTCCTCCAGCCCTCCAGCCTGTCTTTCTGGGTGCAGCCCACTCTCTCCATTCCTGTTCCTCTTCTTCCCTTTTATCCTTCTTCCTGCTTCTTCAGGTAACCCCTCCATCCATTCTTTCTTTTCTATTACTGTCCCCTTCTTTCTTTTCCCTCTTCTATATGACCTCTGGGTGGAATGTAGATCTGAAATTTGTATTAGTCTGTTTATCAAGGGAAATTTTATGTTTCCTTTTTTCACTAGAAAACATAAATCCCCCCACTGTTTTCTTACTCTTAAAAGAAGATCCAACTAAACAAACAAACAAAAAGATCCAACTAATAAAGCAAAGATCCTTTGCTTACTGTTCATTTAAATTTAATTAAAACCCACTCTGCTAGAGCTTGTATGTCTGGTGAGGGTGGGGGCAGTGGAGGCACTGAACTTAGCCCCCGAAGCCCCCTGCCCATGAAGAAGGGCAGCACAGGAAAAGGGAAACAAAAATCTCAAGGAATTCTGGAGGTTCTGTAGGAAGACTTGTTGCTCAGGGAACAATAGTTCACTGCTCTCCAAAAGGCTTCATCCCCAACTTTCTCACTTGACCATAAAACATCCTGGGGATTACATACCTGGAGTTTTACTCACAGAGGATCCTCCACAACTGGTTTCTTCCTGAACAAAATGCCTGGAATGCCTCAGGTCACTTTCATTTTAGGAAAGACTTCATGTGTAATAGGGATTATCTTGTTAAGCAGGAGCAGTTCATACAGTTCCATACCCAGGGACATATGTTGTTCCAGAAACTTACATTTGGAAGATGGTAACGGAGAAGTCCGGAGAGGTAAGGGACTTGCCTACCATTGCATGTCTCATCAGTGGTATGGCATAAGTGAGAATCCCATCCTGTGGCCAGGTTAGAATGACAAATTGCCACTGAGCAGGGATCATGGGTACATGCCTCAGCATCTACAAAGTGCCACCTATTTCATACTCTAAAAGTTGAAGATCAAAGCAAAGATTGTCAAAAGTGGGGTTTGCTAGGTTCAGTGTAAACGAAGATATGATGCACCTACAACCCACTGGCTTTTCTCCATGTAGATGAACTATCTTTCCTTAGTTACAATCATAATAGGTCTATGGTAGGTGAGGATCACTGAGTGCTCATTTTACAAATTCTTCCTTAGTATTCCAGGGATTGATAACTTTCTTGTTTTCCCAGTGCTTCCCAGGAAAAGGTATTCTATATAAGAGATCTGACTAGTGCTTATTTTCATGTGATGTGAATAATATTAAGGGCACTAAGATATCTCTCATCTGAACTGCTTTTGCTCTGCTCCAAGAGGCATTGCCCTCTTTTGGGGCTTCCCATTTCCAGCACTAAAACCCTTCTTATTTCTCTTTCAACTTATTAAAAAATTCAAGCATTTGAGAACCTGAGGAAATTTAAGGTGATCTAGTCTAGTGGTTTTCAAACTTCTTTTAACCATAGTCAAAAACATAGTTTGTCACCAACCAGTGCACACAGACACAAACACATACTCTTACTATGTGTGATGTACTCTGCTATTTCTTTTTCTTTTATATTCGGTTTAATTCCATTAAAAATGTTCATCGAGCCAGGTATACTAAATTGACTTAAAGACCTATTATTAAGGAGTATGACCCACAGTGTGAAAGACACTGGTATAATCCAATTCTCTAGTTTTACAAATAAAGTAAGGTGAACAGCTTTAAGTGACTCATCCAAGAATTGGTCCCAAATATGAATAGAATCCTCAGTCTGGTTATGCAGAGCTGCAAGCCTTGAGAGGTGGAAGGTGAATATCTAATCATTTTTACCTCCCGGTAAATTATTAATATCTCTTTATGATTTCTCTTTTAGAAAGATAGATTCTCCTATAATCTACAGCTAGTAGAAGAGATAATTTTTAAAACAATATTAAGAATTGGTCGAAGAAGGGTAATTCAATCAACAAGTACTCATTCCACTGGCATTTACTGAGTCTCTATATATACGAGGTACAGTTTGGGCCTAGAGATACAAAGATGAATGACATAGTGTTAGAATCTTAGATCAGGGTGTGCCCATTTGCATAGAAAGAAAGTGACCGATTCATGCTGTGAAGGATTTTACATGACTAACTTGGCCTGAGAAATTGACAAATAATTAATGAATGCCTTCAGTGGTGACTGCATTTTCTAAAACTCAACTTGTCTAACAAGAATGAGGAGGTAATGGATAACAGGTAGATGATTTTAAGTTAAGGGATGGTGAAAGAGATGGTGATCGTTGTGAACCTGTCCTGGAAATCCAGGAAATAAGGTTACTATCAATTATGCATCCAACCCTAAGAATCACCAATTGCTCCAAATTTCAAAACTCATCATAAAGCATTTTTTTATTTTGTCCGGATTTTCCAGTTGACAAAGTGATGGATGTTTTCTCTTTTATGTATTCACTGCTAATCAGTCTGACTATCATGGGGCTTAGTGGTTCCATCTTCAGATTTCACTTCTTAGCCTTTTTCCTGTTGAGCTACATGCTTTCCTGTCTTAGCTGAGAGCACTTAACAAGTACTCTGCCAAAACATGCAATGAACTGAACACACCCTTATTTCAGAGAAAGGACACCCTTTTCGGTGCCACAGAAACCATAATTCCTAAACCAGTGGGATTTTCTGTAGTCTTTTCTCCCCTCCCTTTCTTTTGCTCTCTAGGGGAGAGAGGAATCTGGGAGGAGTGTGCTGTCTTCTTGACCCGCTGAGTTTTCCTTTCTGAAATAGCCTGTGGTGTAGGGCAGAAAGGCACAATTGACTTGGTGAGAGACTGGGAGAGGATTGAATTACAGGAGGGTGGGTGTCCTGTTCCTTCTTGTTCTACTAAAGCACTGCTCCCTCTTTCAGATTCTCCTGCTTGCTTCCTCCCAACAGAAAGCAAGGCTACCCGGGGTCTCCCAACCAGAAAATCTGAAGATTGAGGGAGGAAGGCACTAAGTACTTAAAGTAGTCAGTTACCAGAATATGGTAATGGATTTCCCTTTTCATTTCTTTAGATAATTATTTTTCACTGACGCATTTTATGAAATTGGGGTGGGTGAAAAAAGTGTTAAGGTGCCAGTTGACTTTTTGTGGAGTTTGCTGTGAGATATGGTCCTAAGTAACTGCTTGATTTCAGCAATTGGTGGAAGCTCTTGGCTTTAGCCACTCTGTGAAGAGTACGCTGCTGTTGAATAGATGACACCCATCAGCAAGAGTTAATGAATCTTACTAGCTTGTGGTCGTTGTTTGGGGAAAGTTTGCTTGTACTTGTTTTGAAAGTGGTTACTGAATAAGCCAGATGTTCCCTCAAGTGTCCAGGTCTTCTATCCTCGCTGTTCAAGGGTAAAACAAAACATTTTATGGTGATTTTTTAACATCGTTTGTCATCGTAACTTCTCTCCTGACAAAATCTCAGTGCCGGTGAAACAGAGAATGCAAATTCCCAAGTTAAGGGAGGCAGATGAGAAACGTTGGTTTGAAACTGTGGAAATGGAAAACATCAGGAATAGGCTAGTACTTGAAAGCCACACATTGTGGAATATTAGTCATAGTTTAATGTATTCTGGACAGTGTAAAAATCTCAATCTCCCATCAGGATGGGATCTACAGTCATCATATCAGATTATGTTCTATCTTTGCTGGGCATAGGTCTTTTCCTCTAAGCATGTACCCAAATCTAAGAATCTTTCTTGGTGGATGGTGAACCTGGTTCTATCAACCAGCCTATAGGCAGTACTTGGGAGATGCCAGTGTGGCATTGTGGATTAGGTTTTCTCATACTTTTTGGGGGGGAGAGATTTTTTTTCATGGTTCAAATTGTTAGATGATATTTGGTACTTTCTTAGAAAATTATAGGCTATAACTTTGGTTCTAGGATTATACTATACATTGATCAGGGCTGAACACATAGATATATTGTCTTCACTTGAGAAAAATGAGTAGGTTTTAAGGCTATCAAAAATAACCTGGGATCTTTTTTTTTTTTTTTTTTTTTAAGTAGGCTTCATGCCCAATGTGGAGCCCAATGCAGGGTGTGAACTCATGACCCTGAGATCAAGACCTGAGCTGAAATCAAGAGTCAGATGCTTAACTGACTGAGCCACCCAGGCGCCCCTCACCTCAGATAATTTAAGCCTTGATAGCAAGGCATATCTATCCAAATATTCCTCTATAATGTTGGCATCCTTACAAACGAATATAAGCTTCATAACTATATGATACATCTATTAGATTCATGGTCTCCATCAGAGTATTGGAAGGGAAACTGGAACTCCAGAAATCAAAAAATATATACTATTGCTGTGATTATTGTACTTCAGTGTATAAGGTGTTTTCAGGAATATCCAGGACTATCTTGTTAATAATGTATACAAATTCTTTAATAAATGCATAAATGTAATGTGTACAAATTCTTTAATAAATGCAGAAATTTCAATTCCAATGGAAATAATGTAAAGTGCATGTAAAGTCCCACATCATTATTTACAATATAAAAGGAATGAAAGAAACCTCAGTGTTCATTCACGGCATGAATATCCCTTAAAACACTTTTATAAAGAATTTTAAATAGGGGCACTTGAGTGGTACAGTGGGTTAAGCATCCAACTCTTGGTTTTGGCTCAGGTCATGATCTCAGGGTTGTAAGATGGAGCCCTGTGTCAGCCTCCTTGCTCAGCAAGGAGTCTGCTTGAGATTCTCTCCCTCCCTCTCCCTCTCCCTCTGCCCCTCCCTCCCTGCTCTCTCTCTCTAAAATAAATAAATAAAATCTTAAAAGAAAAAAAAAAGACTCAGGACGCCTGGGTGGCTCAGTTAGTTAAGCGTCTGCCTTCGGCTCAGGTCATGATCTCAGAGTCCTGGGATCGAGTCTCACATTGGGCTCCTTGCTCAGTGGGGAGCCTGCTTCTCTCTCTGTCTGCTGTTCCCCCTGCTTGTGCTGTCTCTCTCTTTCTCTCTGATAAATAAAAATTTTTAAAAAAATCTTAAAAAAAAAAAAGACTTCCTCTCCGTCTGCCCCCCTAAAATAAATAAATAAAATAATTTTAAATATAAAATAGGCACGAACTTTTATATATAATAATTGCAACTTTAAAGTGAGATGCAACAAATAAGGGTGTGGAGAAAGGATGTAGAAACAAAGTTTAACAGTCACGAATTTGGATTTCTTGGGCGTTAATCTGTCAGCCGAAGGGTAGAGCTAGGAAAGGGTTAACTGAAAGGAAAACTATCATGGTGTTAGCAGTAGTTATCTCTGGGTGATGGTATATGATTGCCAGCCATTACCTTTTTATATTTTCGAAATTTTCTACAATTACACACTAATTTTGTACTAGGAAAATAATGAAAGCTGTACGAATAGCAAAAAAACAAAACCAAAAACAAAAAACCCTTAAAATCTTAACACTGACCTGTTTCAAAATTTTTCATTTCTCTCCTTTATAAATGTAGAAAACATATGATTCTTGAAGTGAAAGTTTGGGTCTTAGTATCTATATTCTGCTCCTTTAGCAGATAGTCCTCCAGGGAGAGCCCTACTATTTCAAGGGCATTTACTGGGCTTGGTGGCTTTAGGTTACAGTGCCATCTTTGGGACATGGCTGGTATAACTGGTTGCCACCATTTAGTGATGTGCAATACACAATTATTTTTTTAAGATTTATTTATTTTAGAGAGAGAGCGTGAGGAGGGGCAGAGGCAGAGAAAGAGAGAGACTCTCCAGCAAACTACCCACTGAGCATGGAGCCTGATGTGGGGCTTGATCCCACGACCCTGAGATCATGACCTGAGCTGAAACCAAGAGTTGGGCGCTTAACCTACTGAGCCACCCAGGTGCCCCATGAAATACACACTCATACTATGATTTTGTGATATGGGCAGTTAATTGGTCCATTATCTCAAAGATTATGACGGGTAGATGAAACTCAAATCATTCCCTCACTGCTTTGGTTCATTGATACAGCTTCCTCGCTGATCTCCTTATCAATAGCTTTGTGCCCCTTCTATCTGTACCAGAGCAAACTTCACAAGTGATTTCAAATTCACTATTCTTTAAATATTTCAATGGTTCTCTTTAACTTTCAGATTAAAATAAGAATTCCTTAGCATGCCATACATATTTAGGCTTCTGACTTCTTGTCTCTACTAGAATCATCTTCCTTCATTCCCCAACCTTACCAAACTCCTTCCAGTTTTCAGAGGGGCTAATCTCTTTTTCCATGTCCTCGGTTTCTCTGCTTCTCTCCCATTCTTTCTAGTTTTGAGTCCCCTTCCCATTTCTTCATCTGGCTTTTTCTCATGGGTTCTTCCAGTCTCTGCTAAAAGATCATTTCTTCTGGGAAGCCTTTCCCACTTGGCTGGATGCTCCCAGTCTTTTCCCATAGCTCTCTTATTTATTCTCTTGGGTAACACTTGTCAAACTACATTTTAACTCTTTACTTCTTTCTGCATTGGACTGTGAAGCCCTTGATGGCAAGGACCCTAGTTTACCTCTCTACTCCTAGCAATTAGCTCACGGGTAAATAGTGAAATGATCGGAAAACATTTAAAGAATGAATGAATAAGCTTTGAAACTAGGTCATGGTAGTTCCCATAAGTTTTCTTTTTCTCAATTTTCTCCATATAGAAAGACAGATCATAAGTGAATTAATGAGAATATGTTTGAAAAGCAATTAGTGTAATCCTTTACATATAATAATAAATAAATATTTGGTTTTTTATTCTTTTTTATTCTTCTTTCTTTACAACACCTTCTCTCATGTTCCCCACACCTGGTGGCTCATGTCTCACTGATGCCAAAGTCCCCACCCAGTCAGTACCTCCTGTGTGTTTAATACATAATGAAGACTTCCCAGTCAACCAGTATTTATGATGATCACATGTGTGCACTGTGACTTTTGTACCAACACCTCAGCATCACTCACCATGCATATTTACTGCCTCCCTATTAAACACATAGTCAGCCTAAAGTCTCTTGCCTTTAACTTAGTCATCTTGCTAATCACAGAGAAACTCAGCTCTATGGATATCTAACCCAACCTCTTTTTAAGAAAATTTTTTCAATGCTGAGAGTTGATCTTTTATACCAACAACAATAAATACAATTTTCAATTTTCATTTGTTCCACTTTTATTCAACGCACTTTATCTACCCTTCCTTACATTGCCTGTCTATGCACAATCCCACGTGCATATGAGCTAATGCACAAGCACTTTGTGTTAGCACATGATGCCTGAGTTCCAGACAATTGCTATCTTTATCTGTAAAAGAGAATTTATTTGTGTAATTATGAGAAGGGTTTTATTGCCTTTTCCTTTTTTATTTTTTAAAATGATAAGATACCTCACATTCTTTTGTTTATTCACTTTCTTAGCAATCCACAAAAGCGCTGGCAAACCCCATCAAGGATTCCTTCCTGGTGTGAACTCCATTTCTTCAGTCTTACCGTTATTTCAAATAAGCTGAAGTAGAATGTACTTATTTCTTTACTTACTTACTTATGATTTATTTTATTTTATTTTGAGAGCGAGAAAGAGAAAAAGAGAAAGAGAGAGAGGTGGGGGAGGGGCAGAGGGAGACCCAGTGAGAATTCCAAGCAGACTCTGCACTGAGTGCTGAGCCCCACACGGGGCTCCATCTTCTAACCCTGAGATCATGACCTGAGGTGAAACTGAGAGTTGGAGGCTCAACCAATGGAGCCACGGGACCCCTTAAACAAGCTGAAATAGAATTTAAAGAAGTTGTCTTAGCAAATTAGTTTTCATTGCCTGTATTTAATAATTAGTCCATGTTTAAGATATTGTAACAACCATTTAAATATTGTAACATTCAAGAAATTATACCATATGTAGTGACAATAAGTGTTGGCTTTCTGGGAATTTTTTCCATGTAATATATAAGTATAATTTTTAGGGTTCATTTATTTGGTTTTCATAAAAAGTAAAGAATGTTTATCTTAGTATTGGGAACTCTATTTTTCCTGGCTGTGATGCTCTCTGATACACACACAAACACACACATTTTGTCACCGACCTTATATAGAAGAAATGGTTTTGAAAGAGAAAAAACCCACAATCAATGGCTGTAATGCAAGGTAATCTTATTATTATCTCTCAAATTCTCTCCTTTATTGTCTCTCAAATTCTCAGAAATTTTAACTTTCTTCTGATGTATTATCCTGTAAATCCTGAACGTAAAGTCACTTTCTCTGTAACATTTTAAAATTTACTTTACTCAGCTGTAACATAATTTTGAAAAGCACATGAGGTTTTCAATAGCTTTATTACTTTTTCTGCAAAAGGTAAATTTCTCCTGAAATTAATTGTCTTTGTGAGTTATATACTTATATTTTCTTGCCAAGGATGGCATTTATACAAGCTTTTCAAAGATCATTCAAAGGGCTGCTATCTAGAGGCAATGTTGTTAGATGGTAGACAATTCCTTTTAGGTGCCTGAAAGAATTGGACTATATTCTTCACTTCTCAAATTAATGAGTGCATGTTATATGCTAGATACTCTATTAACACTGGAGAAAAGCAGGACCCTTTTCCCCAAGGTGCTCACAGACCAGCAGGCATAGGCTAAAATCGTGTGTTATTGGGGTGTAGAGGAGAGCTAGCTAAGCCAGCAGCTTGGGGTCAGTGAAAGAGATACCAGGAAATGCTCTCAAGAAGTGGCAATGCTTGAATTGAGTGTTGAAGGGTAAGTAGGAAAAGCTAAGTAGATGAGGAGAGTGAAGAAGGTTCCAGGTTAAGGAACCAGGGAGGGGCAGAGTGACAGACGTATGAGAAAGCATGCCCTATTCCAGGAACTGCAAATAGTCCATACACCTCACTTGAAGTGGGGGGAAAAAAAGAAGGTCAAGGGCATTCACTGTAGAAAAACTTTGATTGATTGATTGGAGTCACTTCAGACGGCCCAACATATACCTGCTCATCACAGTGGTGGTCCAAGAGGATCGCTGGGGCTTTGGGGCCAGCAATCTCACCTTGGAATGCTGAGTTTTTGGAGGGTCCTTGGCTCTCTGGTCTCGGGGGTGTCTCTGTGATCAACAGCACAGCAGCTTCATGAGGACCCTGATGGTTGCCCCAGTGTCATCTCCTAAAATGAGAGCTGGCCATTCACCAGCACACAAAATTTCGCTTATTTCCCATTTTATACCAAGTTAAAACCAAACCCCTAATGGGATTCAAGTTTCTTTACCATTTGCCTTTCTCACATATCCTTCCAGAATTAAGTCAAAAGAATTTGAAGGTTAAGAGTAGGCCATCCTAGGTTTGAATTTTAACTCTGCTACTCACGTAAGCTCTAACATAAAAATAACAATGCTTTAGTGTCTTCATGGATGACATGGGTATCAGTCATACCATAGTGGTGTTTTACGAATTCAGTAGGACAATATATTCTGAGTAATTAGTACAGTAAGCATCATATCAAATGGCTGACCATGTAATAATTTTATCATGCCTATTTTGCTTTAGACATTTTTTTATTATATTTAATTTGACCACTTAGTATTCTTGGAATATATCCTATGTTTTTAGTTTTTATACCTAAAAACTAAAGCAATTCTGCTTGGCCCAGCTCAGATCTCACCATTTTCAAGAAGTCTTCCTCAATTCCCCTTACGAAAATTCATCATTTTCTTATTTCAACAGAAATTAGTGGCTCTGGTAGAGGAACAATAATGATAATTTTATTGAATTTAAATCCATGGGGGAAAAAGAGGATATTTAATTCTGTAATTTATACAATGTCTAGAACAATTTCTGGAATTTATTCAGTTGACTTGTTTATAGTGAGCATTTACTAAGAAAATGATTTTACTGAGAAATTTTACCATTGATGAGTAAATAAATTATTCTGAATTTCAATTTACAAGTAAATCCATTCTCCTGTATTATACCTATCATGATAGACGTGATAATCACCTAGCAACACAATGGGGAAAGGTTTTCTGGATGCGTGTTTGTGTTTAGAACCCTACATGTGCCAAAGAGAAAATAAAACATTTCTTTCTTTATCACATATTTTTTATATATGTGATAGAAGAAATATATAAAACATTATTACATTCAGTAATATATTGCAATCAGAAATATCTAATCCAAAAGAAGAAATTTTTTCAAATCATTTTTTTCTGAAAAGTTTATAAATACTCTTTTTTAAAAAAATATTTTATTTATTTATTTGAGATAGATAGATAGATATATATATAGAGAGAGAGAGCATGAGCAGGGAGAGAGGCAGAGAGAGAGGGAGAAGCAGATTTCCCACTAGGCAGGGAGCCTAGGCTGGGATCATATCCCAGGTGCCTAGGGTCTTGACCTGAACCAAAGGCAGATGCTTAACTGACTGAGCCACCCAGGCACCCCTATAAATACTCTGTGTTCTTAATGTCTTCCTTTCCCTTCACCTAATAAGTCTTTTCTAAGAGAACCCATTTATGCATTTGATAATGCCTTCCCTTCAGGTAATTGCATGTGGCAAGAGATATGACTCAAACTGTATGTTATTATATTTATTGATTAAATCTCATTTCTTGGATTTCTGGGTCCATTTTCAAACCTTAACATCAGTGCTATCAATGCTATATCATCTTTATATCCTAGATAAATCAATACCCTAACTCTTCAGCAGTGAAGGGGAAATCTTACTTTATGCTTTCTATTTTGTTTGGTATGATATTTTAATAATATTCCAACTTCAGAGGCTTATCATATGTGAGTGATACGGACCATTTTAGAAATAATGGAGGAGTTCCTCCTCACTGATAATGTTGAGAGAGAAAATAAATTGGTTCTGGTCTTGTTTCCATGAACAGAATAAGTGAAAACATCCACTAGAGGTAGATTTCCTCTTTTGGAAGCACCCTTAAATCTTTGTGTATTGATAAAAAAGTTCATAGAGAAATTTTCTTAGCCTTCTCACAAGTGGTTTCAGTTAAGTGCTTAGTACTATTTTCTTTGTCATTTCTCAAATCTTATAGTGTTTTCAGTTTTAAACCCATTAGCACCTTACATTTAATTATTCACTAGTTTTTTCATAATTTTAAAAATTGTTGGCCCAGTAGAATGCAGACTTCAAGAGAGAACTATCCTCTTCAGGATATGCCATGGCACTGAATGCATGCAAGGTGTTGCATCGCTGGTTGTTGACTGTTAAAATGACCATGGTACTAATGCTTGTTGGCTACCATATGGATTCATCAAATTATAGAGCTATGAAATGTAGCGGGATCTTGGTTGTGAGTAACTACAGTAAGGAATGACTATAACAACTGGTAGTACATGTAATTTGGAAAAAATGAGAAAACATGTAAATAACCTTCTGGCATTATACTGTGTTAGACATTCTGCACTTAAACTTCACAAAACCTATTGTCTTTTTTTGAGATACTTCTTCTTCCAATTAGGAAATAGCAAAGACCATGCAACAGGCCAAACTTGATCCTCTCCATGTCTGATGAAGTTATAGTATGGAAACCCGGGCCAGAGTACCCAAGCAATGGCTTCAGAGTTCTGTACCACAACTAGCAGGTTGTGGTCATTTTACCTCTCAGGTTCTAAATTCCTCTTCCGTAAAATGAGAGAATTGGGCAAGAGATTATGGGAGATGCTCCAAATTCGATAGTAGTTTTATTTATAAAGGAACAAATTAAGCAAGAAACACTACAGATACTTCCTTCCAAAAGGAATACGCCCTGAAAATAAGTTTATTTCATTTACATTATTTTACGCGTCACATTATAGTTACTACTATATAGTTTACATATTTTACAGAATTAAATAAAATGGTCTTGCTAGAACTTGTTTTTCTCAAGCCTGCTTTATACCTACTAAAAGCAAGCAATCTGTGCATGTGTTTCCATTTCATTCATTCATTACATAAGTAGCAGTGTTAAAAAGAGAAACACAACTTGGTAATGGACTTAAATATTTTGTTAATTATTCTTGGTAGGAACTCAAAGCTGTATCCCCAGAGTTTTAAGTCGAGAAATGAATTAGAACTTCTAGGAAGACAGAAATCATGTTTGTCTTCTTCATCTATTTATTCATAGAGATAAGACCGGCACTCAATACATAGTAGCTTCTAAGTAAATATTGTTGAATACATGCATAACTACCAGGTGCTTTGGAGAGTATCTGATCACCAAATCAAAGCTCTATGATTTGGGTCAACAAAATGGAATAAACCATATTCATATGGTTTTCTGACACAATTAGCAAGAATAGAAAAAACATTCTCTGTAAGAAGGAAATACTCTAATGTTTTCCCTAAGAACTATTTGTACCCTACTGTTGTCATAATTCTTTTTACTATCCTAAATTCATTTAAAGTTACTGATATAAATCAATAAAGTGCGATAAAAATTCATCCATATTGATTTATGTATATATGCATATCTATACATATGTAATTCTTTTCAGTGAACCATTTTTCAGTGATGCACTCAGCTGGCAAACTCTTTCCCTGTATTATATTAATCATGCCCGAAATATTGCATATCTTGAGAAACTGTTTGAAGGGACAAATGATTTCAGATCGCTAATGAGATGCTCTATTTTCCTTTTCAATCTCCTTTCAGAAATGTACACTTTGTTCACTTTTTCAATTAAAAAATTTTAACAAATATTTCTCAAAAGATAAATACGACTGGTAAATGCAGGCAAGACTTCTTTTGCAGCCTCCAAGAACAAGGGCGTCTTGGCTTACACGACCAGTCCTATAGGCCTGAAGACCTCTAAGATTCGCCTTATGAGTTATGTGCAATTTATTAGACAGTATCAAAGGACAGAACACATTTTCTTTAAGTTTTTGGCACATTTTTTAAAACCAGAAAGAATTATAAAAGGCTTATATCTAAAGTGCTTAGACATACCACCCCCCAAAAGATATATTCAAAGAGTGCCATTGACCTTAGGATATTTGAATATTTGTTGGCTGTTAAAATGTTAAATATAGTACATTATACATCTTTGATGGATATGTTGGTGATTACAAGGTGCAAGGTCTCCCTGTAGAATACTGACCCCAAAACACTTACTGTTGGGAGTAATGTATGTTACTATACCGTGTTACTCGGTGTTGAGATGTCATTGGGGATGTGGAACCAGTGGTTTGGCTTCTGTGAATGTTGGGACTCACCATTTGTGTCACTTGAATTTCGGGCCCTACCAAAACACCGCCGCTCATTACAGGTCCCACACAGCCATCAGTCATGCTACCACTGCTCATGTCAGGCCTACTAGGACTAGACAGCACTCTCTCAGTGTAGATTACATTGTGTGTGTTAGCCAACTCAGCAGGTACACAGATATTCCCTTGAACATCATAGACAGGTGCCATTACCGTTTCGGTCACTACAACATTAGGTACGAGCTGAGGATCGAAAACAATTGTAGTGGGTTGCATACATTGGTCAGCCGTTGTGTAAGTCTCGGTCACTACAATATCCCCATGGATCATGGGTTCAGGTATTGCCATTTCTTCCTGGAATTCAGCCTCTGAGAGAGTCATTCCTGAGGAGTCATTAACAAAATAATTAGGCCCCAGCAAAGGCAGGTCGGTACTGATAGGTATGCAGGCCTGCTGTGAAGGAAATGGCTCAATTTCTGTATCTAAGCAGATTTCAGCCAGAGTCCTGAATTTTGGATCGAAAGTGTCCATGCAGCTTTCATCTAAATCATCCACAATCCAACTGCAGCAACCAATGGAGCCAACGGGAGACCCCACTCCCTCGTGGTCGTAAATGAGCAAGCAGTCGTTTGCCGGCTGACCTTCGTCTTCATCTGCATAAGCATACGCTTTCTAAAATTAGAAGAAAAACAGGAAATTAGAAGTTTCTTTTTCCTTAAAGTAACCAAAGAATAACAACAGTGCTTTAAAGGTGTCTGATTTGAGATTTTAGTGGAATGAACTGAAAAAAAAAAAAACCAAAAACACTGATGAGTTTTTGCTGAAATTCTAAATGGAATTTTTAAAGGAGATCAGTCTGTATTAATGGTGCATAGAATTTGAATAAATGTGAATTGTTCTTATTTGAAAGCTAACAAATAATAATTTCTTTTTTTTTTTTTAAAGATTTTATTTATTTATTTGACAGAGAGAGACACAGCGAGAGAGGGAACACAAGCAGGGGGAGTGGGAGAGGGAGAAGCAGGCTCCCCGCAGAGCAGGGAGCCCGATGCGGGACTCGATCCCAGGACCCCGGGATCATGACCTGAGCTGAAGGCAGTCGCCTAACCAACTGAGCCACCCAGGCGCCCAACAAATAATAATTTCTACATTTTATTCAGATTTTGACAATCCAGATTTGTCAAAGGCAAGGTTTTAGTGTTTTGGATTTATAGTCTTTTGTTTCTGAGGTGATCTAGAAATAACAAAATATATTTAGTTATGTTCAACATGTTATTTACTTAAGGAGAGGTAGTTGATCAACTTGGAATAAAAGCATGTATAAAGATGTCAATATCTTTAAGTTTCAGAGGCTTATGTCCAAATGTTCAGTGGTTTTATGTGACCTAAGCAAAGAGACCCAAGATGTCTTTGGAGTTAGGTTAACAGGAAAAGACAATAAGAGGTTACCTACTGTGACTTTCAAATTATTTTTAATGACAGCCCCTTTAAATGAAATCCTAGGTAGAAGCCCTCTATGTAGAACAGATGAAAGGGAACTTCTCTGTTTGAAGAGGGTGGGGTGGCTGCTAGTTCTCTCCTCGCTTTCGCTCAGCTGCTGTGGCCCTGTTGGGTTCCATGAAATCCCGCAGGACCTGACATAATCTTACTGCCTCTCTATTTTATAAATAAGGTAACCGAAGGCCCAGAGAGCGTGAATGGTGTGCCCAAGACTCAAATAATTGTAGAATGCTACCTCAAGTCCAACTATCCTTTTTACACTATATCGTGCTCCCTACCCTCCGGTCTGTACTACGTACTAGACTCTAAATTCTACCATTGGAAATAAATGGTTTTAAGTCTTGAAATCAGTTCTTCATGAGTTTGGTATTACCTTAAAACTTTGCTGTTTAATATTTTTTTAATTATTATTTTTTATTTATTTGAGAGAGAGAGAGTGCAAGTTGTGGGGGAATGGCAGGGGGAGAGGGACAAGCAGACTCCCCGCTGAGCAGGGAGCCTGACGTGGGACTCGATCCAAGGACCCTGGGATCATGACCTGAGCTGAAGGCAGACGCTTAACTGACCGAGCCACCCGGGCGCTCTGCCGTTTAATATTTTGAAGTGACACCTCTGTAAGAGGATAATCCCCTCCTGCATGGGGCACATGTTGGCTGTAGGGGTGGAGGGTGGTGGTGTAAAACGTGGCAGGAAGGAAGCACTTCACCGTCCTGCAGGTTCCACCTAGTAGAGGGAGAGTCTGTGCCTCACCACCTCTGAAATGTAGTGCCAATTTTTAAGTGTAGAGCTGAAATATTTGGGGAAGGATGACCTCAGTGCACACAGAGAAGGAGAACACATTTTGATTTTATTTGACGTATCAGAATGCCCAGTGCAATTTTGACATTAATGGTAAAGCTCTTTTAAAATGAGTGTGATTTTTATGAATGATTCGTTAAATATAATTTCTATGACATTTCTATGATACGTATATAATTTGTGCCCATTTATTGAGTATACTTAGTGATATTGATCACTTATTTATTTATTTATTTGACAGAGAGAGAGACAGCGAGAGAGGGAACACAAGCAGGGGGAGTGGGAGAGGGGGAAGCAGGCTTCCTGCTGAGCAGGGAGCCTGATGCGGGGCTTGATCCCAGGACCCTGGGATCATGACCTGAGCTGAAGGCAGACACTTAACGACTGAGCCACCCGGGCGCCCCTTGATCACTCATTTAAATAGTCGATGCTATTCATGCATAGTCTGTGATAGTATTTGTAACCACCAATTTTAGGAAAGAGCTTAGAATTACCACAACACCCTTAGCATTTTTTTGTTGTTGTTGTTAAGATCAGTGGTGAAATTCATGTATTACCATATAGGGGGTAAAACAAACCAGTTGAAATGTGATATGAAATGGATTGCTAATTAAATGAAATAAGCATACTTAGTAAGGATTCACAAGGGGATTTATTTATCCTTTGTGCTACTCTGTTAGGCCAATCTAATGCCTATGGAGCTTTCTTCTTTAGAATGCTCATAGACCCATGATCCCTTCTCTTAGTGAGGGACAGGTATCCTTGGGTTAGGGTACTGGATACAGAATAGGAGACAGGGGTTCTAGGCCCTGATCTGTCATCAAGTCATGGTGATGCTCTGTTCCTGAGTTACCATTCTCTTCCTTTCCCCGTCCTAGCCTTTAATCTATTTTTCTCTCCTTTCTATTGGAGATACCTGCAGAGCGGGAAGGACACCATAAAGACAGGGACACGGATACACATTTTTTTTTTCTTGATCAGGATCCTCCTGTTTTGCTGCTGATATGGGAAACAAAGCAGGAAAACCGGAAGGAAACAGAAAACAAACAAACAAAAAATGGATGTAGGTCAATTGAATATGAAATGCGTTTGGCGAATTGGCTTTCTGTATCTTAAGGAGAAATGAAATACTTTCTTTTTTTCAGGACTGGGATAGAGTTGAGAATAACTGAACGTATTTCAGAAGAACCTACTGCCATTGTTGTTATCATTCAGTCTCCAGACTATTTTGAGTAACCGTGTGCAGGGGGATTACCTCAGAGAAATAGCTGTCCAGGAAAGCCATGTTCAGACCTGTGTCTGCATATTCCCACTGGGTCCCTATTGTGGAACTCGTTCTCCGTCGGGCTCCTGCTGGGTCTCCCGCGGCCAGGCCAGCGACTGTCCCCAGACCTGTGTTGAGTTCCACTCCTGACACACCCCCTTCCACCGTTCCTCCGCCCGCGTAGGTGTTAGTGTAGATTTCTGAAAGGAGAGAGTGTTCAGGTGACAGTGCTTGAATGGTCTGCCCTGTTCATCCATGGGAAACACTGCTGGCCACTGTGTGCCGTGTTACATACCACATCTACCCGCACGAATAGGTCCTGGAAAGCAAGGCAAGGGGCCATTCGAATTCTACCCAGTCTCGGGCTGGCTGATGAAATAAAAGTAAATGGTACAGAGGGAGTCAGCTTTCAGACTTCGGCCTCACATTTGCACAAGCTTCTCCCCTAGACTCACAGGTGGAGAGCTCGCCAAGAAGGAGCAGGACCTCCGCTTCCGCCCGGGGCTCTCCATCACTGCATCTGGCAAGCTGCCCCGGCTGTCAGAGAGGGCTTGCACCCCACCCAGGAGCCCTCCACAGCAAGGCCGGCAGAAACGGAAACAGTCCTCGTTCACCCCAGTGCTGGAGGAACAGCTGGCTTCCAGAGGCGTGTTCAGCCCTCCAGAGTCTGGTTTGGGATACTAAGGAACCACCACTGAGAAATCTCCTGTCTGCTCTCGAATCGGGCAACCTCTCCTCTTTGTTCAGTCGTTGCCCACTAGCTGGGTATTTTACAGTATTGCTAGGTGTACATGGAGCTGGTAAATTAGGAGAATATAACTGGTGAGGCAAATGCACGTGTGGAGTTAAGAAAAGTGCTTCAGTGTATATTAGAAGAGCATATTTGCTGCTTTTTCTGTTCTCTTATTTTTTTTTTGAACAGCTTGCATTACAGATAATGGCTATAATACCACTCTGTGCAAGGCACTGTTCTAATGTGTATTTTGTGATATATATATATATATATATATATAAATTTTGTATGTATACGTATATGTGTATATTTTGTGATATATATTCACAAACCACACATATACATATGTAATATCTAACTTATATAATATCTAATACATACAATATATATCATACGTATGTGTATATGTCTGTGTATGTGTCATTCTTTACAGTGACACTTTGAAGTAGATATTATCACAAACTCAATTTCAAAGATAAGGAAATTGAGGCCCAGAGAGGTTAAGTGCTGCGCAAAGACATAGCTGGGTATCAAACTCAAACATTCTAGTTCTAGAGTTTGCCTTTTAAATTGCTACACCATAATCCGCTGCCTGTAGTTTAAGAAAAAGAGAGTGCTAACCTCAAACACGTAACTTTCCCTGCCTTTATGCTGTCATCCAAAGAGATTGGCAGACATACTGTTTTCTTTAAAATTACTTATACATGAAATTTATCTGGTGGAATAATTTTGTAAATTAAAAAAAAAAGAACAACAGAATTTGTTGTCCACTGACCGGAAGAATCTATACGATCCTGAGTATTGGAGGCTGTCATGGGTACACATATATTCAACACATCCTGAAAAGAAAGAAAAATATTTTTAAAATGCATGCTTTATGTTAAACATATAAACACTGACATATTTTTATTTTTGTGTCTTGTATAGTTGTCAAGACATGCTCAATTCCATTGAAACCCCACACTTCCCTGGAACACGTCAGTGCACTCACCCTGTCCTCGGGATGGGCGCCTTCTATCCTCCAAGACTGCATCACTCCATCTCCCCCTTCTGGCACAGGAGCAAACCTCGTCCCCAGGCCTTCGGGCTGTCTTCTTTTGCAACAACACATGAGCAGCAAGAGTGGTGACACTACCCAAGAAAGTGGAAAGAGAGTTCGCACATATTGCCCAATTTGGGAAGTCACTGAATGTCTCCTTTTTTGAAAAACGTGGCATTATATTGAGAACCAAAGGGTTAAATGCAAGTGTAAGAAAGCATCAGGATTGAATGCTAAAGGATTCCCCTAAAGGATTTCCCTAAAGGATTGAATATACCTATCCATGTTTATAAACACCAAACCACCAAATCACATAGACTTTTGAAGCTAGACTGAAGGGAATTTGGGATCATGTAACCAGGGTTCTTACTGATAGATTAGGAAAGTAAGGGTCTTTCTTCCCTCTGCTCTAGCACTCCCAGCTGGTTGCTGGCAGATCCAGGATTCAAATCCAATTTTCTGATTCCTAGTCCCTCCTGTACACACGTATAATTGTCTGTGTATGTATATGTATTTGCTAGCTATATATACATATGAATAAATATGTACTTATCTCCATAAGCATGTGTAGATGCACAGGTACCTGGGTATGTATAAACATACACATAGACTGTCTCTGTGGATATGTATATATATATTTGCATATCCATATAAAAACCAATATATACAAACCTATGTAGCCAAACATCATGTACATACGTATAAGTTAAATACATAATCAATATATGCTATCAGAAGGATTGAATACAAATTTCAGTATAGGACCTAGAAATAGGTCTCCTCTTCAACCCTTATACTTTGAATCAATCAAATATCACCCACTAAACTTAATTGAGCTATTTACATTTATTATTTTAAGATTTTTTTTTTTTAAGATTTTATTTATTTATTTGACAGAGAGAGACACAGCGAGCGAGGGAACACAAGCAGGGGGAGTGGGAGAGGGAGAAGCAGGCTGGACCCTAGGATCATGACCTGAGCCGAAGGCAGACGCTTAACGGCTGAGCCACCCAGGCGCCCCTATTTTAAGACTTTTGTCTACAAACTGTGATGAAAAATTTACCTCAATTCTACACTTTAATCCATAAATATCAACATTTCTTTTTTTTTTAAATATTTTATTTATTTGACAGAGAGAGAGACAGCAAGATAGGGAACACAAGCAGGGGGAGTGGGAGAGGGAGAAACAGGGTCCCTGCTGAGCAGGGAGCCCGATGTGGGGCTCGATCCTGGACTCGATCCCGGGACTCCGAGATCATGACCTGAGCCGAAGGCAGATGCTTAATGACTGAGTCACCCAGGCGCCCCTAAATATCGACATTTCTTAACTTTTCTAAGATTCTAGTATACACTCAGTTTAGTTCTTTGGGTCCACTCTAGTTTTTTTTTTTATACTTTCCTAATTCCCTAGTATAACATGCATTCCACTGAGTTAATTAGAGGTACGGATGAAAATATCAAAGCTGCTAAATCAGGGCTTTTATTGATTTCGTTGAAATAGTTAATCTCACTCGGAGCAAACATCAAAAGTCTTAAATGAAGGCCCTTTGAGAAGATGTTTTGGGCGGTGACCCCTCCTCTCTCCATCACACTGCTCCTCCCCCACCAGACCACAGCCTGGGCTTTTCCGTTGAGAACAAATAACTTTTTCCAAAAGGGTATGCCACTTCTACAACCGACTTCACAACTCTTATGTTTCCTTGGCCTAATTAAGGAAGAGGTGTGAAATTTTGAGTGCTAGTCCACTGGGAATGCGGCTGATCCTGAGTTTTTATCCCTGAACTGCACATTAGCCTCAGCAGAGGGCTTACACATGCCACACCTGGGGTCTCATCTTGATTACTCCTGCTTGAAAAGGATTAATTTTAAAGATTGCCAATGATTCTGATGTGCAGCTGAGACGGAGACTTGCTGGCTTAAAGGCAAGCTGACACCTCGACTCATTTGCTATTGTCGTGTTCTGGGAAAATATCTCTAATACCGTTACGATGATCACTCATGATCTTGGTATAATCTTGAAAGTTCATATTAGTTTAAGAAAGAAAGTCTGCCCAAAAGTCATCTGTTATTTTTTCATTCCTCAAAATGGTAAAGTTTCAGTGTGTACTTTTCCATTGAAACATATTCATATTATAGTTTGAAGGATTTAGTCCGCTTTAATTTTAGAATCCAGTTTTTGATGTCCACAAAATCTAAAGTATTGCAGGCGCAGCCTAAAATGTATTACTCCTCTGAGGATCTACATGTTTTAAAAAATGGTATAGGCAGAGGAGGACCCTTTTTGCGATGTTTGCTTAGGGACCTCACCATTCTATGTCCTACTTGCAGACACTCCTATCAAGAGTCCAGAGGCTCATTTTCTCTTCTAGGCTCTTCTGCCTGCTTCTTATTATGCCAGCATGAACAGGTCACCTGATCTCACACATCCTCACTGATTTCTCATTGCCTGTGGACTGAAGCCCAGAATGTTTGGCTTATCATGAACATTCTTTTTTTTTTTAATTTTTTTTATTTGACAGAGAGAGAGAGAGAGACAGAGAGAGAGGGAACACAAGCAGGGGGAGTGGGAGAGGGAGAAGCAGGCTTCCCGCAGAGCAGAGAGCCCGATGCGGGGCTCGATCCCAGGACCCTGGGACCATGACCCGAGCCGAAGGCAGACGCTTAACGACTGAGCCACCCAGGCGCCCCTTATCATGAACATTCTTGCGTGATGACTCCCAGCCTGCCTTTTAGCCTGTCCATTTCCTGAGTGTTCAATGCCTTTGATCCTTCTCCTTGTTTATGTTTGTGTTGTTCCTTTCAGATTTCCCTCAAATGCCATCCTCCTTATAAGAAAGTCTTCAGCGTGTAGGGTCTGGGTCAAAGCCACTTTCTCCATAAAGACTCCCAACCTTTCCCACTTGGACTTGAATTGCTTCTTACCTCTCTTAAAGCACGTTGCTGAAATTTTCATGATGGGATTTACTCTATGTTTTGCTGTATTATACTTAGAAATTTGCTTGTGTTTTTCATCTCTATGACCCTCACTAATTCTAGTTATCATTACTGAACAAGTACATGCCCTTATTAGTCCCACTGTTTTCTTCCAAATTCCCCTGAGAATTGCTACAGATACCAAAAGGACATGGCCAAATGAACCTAGCCACCGCAGTGAGCCTGGTTACATTCTTATTTTGAAAAATTGCTGAAAAGGGGGATTCGATCCAGTACTTACAAAGTAGTAGTAGGAGTCCCATAGCGATCATGCCAATCCCTGTCGGTCCGAGACCAACATTTGAACCCCCAGCTTGTTCATCAGTGACAGTCCCATATACGTCACTGGTAGCTGAGCTGCCGTCCTCTATGTTGATGCCCGTGGTACTAAAGTACAAGCACATGTGGTTGTTGTCACAATCACAGGCCTCTAATGCCACAATCTGTGGCAATTCGCATGCTCGGTTATAGCTGTCCTTCACTATGATTGGGATTTGGTAAACTATGGGATTTAAAGGCTGCTCAGCCATCAGGATTGCAGAGGTGGCTGAAAAGGAAGAGAGGAAAGAGAAAATAAACTGAAATTCCTTGGGGTAACCCTTCTTAATACCCAAGACTCACCTAGGGCCTGATTTTTATCATGTTCCCTTAGTCATACAGCACCCTCTACTTTTTTTTTTTTAATATTTATAATGAATTGTTGAATACTTCTTCCTGCTGAATTGGTATTTCTCTGAAGCAGGCTAGGACCCTGTTGCTTATTTTCCAGAGCAACAATATTTGGCGTATTATATAAATATTTGATAAATATTTGTCCAATGAATGAAGACTATCGAGCAGAAAGGAAATATTAAAAGTCTTCTATTTAGGATTATGGTTTGCAAATACCCTCCTTAAGACTGTTGTTGATCTCTTATTCAAAGACGCTGTTCTATCATTTAAATTTAAGTGATTCCAGTAACTATTATTTTCCTAAATCTTTTTGCTACCATTGCCTATCAATTTGCATGGAAATTATTGCTTAAAACATAGGTTGAAATTTATTTATTAGCCCAGGGAGGGTTTAGAGATGATTAAATTTACACTTAAATCACGAATGTTAATTAATTGATCCATAACATGCAATAATTATAAATATTATGGTTTCTTAATTTCATTTAGCTATATGATAAGCCAGCTATGTCTACCAAAATGTAACCTGTGCACAAGGCAAGAGCTGAATAACGTGCAATGCTATAGCACATTAGGTGAAAGTTTATTCTGTTCTTTAACACCAACATCGAAATAGGACTCTAGGAATATTGTCTCCAATGCGATTATATTTTTTATTGGCAAATCTATAATATAATTTGAATACCTTTATGAACCTCCACATTGAACCTTTTTTTTAAAACGATTTTACTCATAATATCTAGGATCTTAATGAGGAAAACATGGTTAGCAGTTGTTATTTAAGAATGGGATATTGGGCTTTATAGGAAGGGTGAATTCAAAGTTGTCTTGATTTTAATGGGGTTACTTTAATGTCCCTAGCTTTTTAAAATATTAAAGCGGTTTTGTGGAAAAGAGCCAAAAAGTTTTATTATGAAAACAAGTTGCTTAATTTCCTCTTTTGACTAAGTCCTTACGGGTGGCATTTTTTTCTGGCATCCTTTTAGGGTTTCTCCATTCTCTGAATGGAGAAGCTTAGCAGCTTCAGAGAGGTGGGAAATATTTCCTCTCACTCTGGGCTCTGAGGTCTGACCCCCATCCCATCACCCCCTAAACATCTTTTAGTTTTGCCTCAAATGAATATGAAATTAGAGAGCTATTGTAACCCAAATGAGGTTCTCTTACAGCATTTCATTTTCTATGATACATTTAACATCTCAAGGAACTAGAACCTAAGTATATAAAATGTTATGTCATCTGAAATTCACTCTCAGTACCTTCAGGCATTCGTTTTTACATAGCAACACTTAGCACAATACACTTAACTACTTGGAGATCTTTACTCTTTAAATACTTTGGTTTATGTGTTTCTCTGTATCTAAATGCTTCACATAATTCTAATTTTAATGTTGTTCATACTACATCCCAATAATATGTTCTACTGTTTGCCTAACCATTCTTCCCATATTGAGCATTTTGGATTTAAATTTTTACCTTTACAAAAAGTCTGAGCTTATCACTCTTTCTAAAAAGAATTTCATTGATCTTATGTACCTGAGTACCAAATACATAGATGTATTTATGTGATACTTGAGTTTCAGAAACTTTTAAGTGATTTGATTGAAATAATTCAAAATAGGCAATTGTGACATATGCTGAGTTAGTCAAGGGTTCTGTTTATTTCAAACTGATCAAATATTGGTGTAGCACCCCATGTAGACAAAATGGTGGATAAACTGATATTTACATACTACTATTTGTAATTGCAGTATTGATAAAACATTTTTACTTTTATTTCAGTTTAAAAATTTTCCAAATATCCTAAGTGTGAATATGAAAGATTTTCTTACTTATTATGAATATAGCCAAGAATCATAGAATCAGAGATAGAAAGTGTTATTACACGTCTTGCCTAACTATTTAGTCACTGTTTTTGCTTTGGTCTTAAAGATGAGCAAGTTTGCATTCCACTTACCATTTATTGATCTGATATCCCACAAGTCAGCTGTCCCTGGTGGCTGATCAACCACACAGAAGGTATAGGGAGACCCATAAGAATGATCACCAACATCTCTTGCAGAAATAAGGATCGATGGAGAGGCAATGCATATGTAATCACTTTCAGCCAAAACAACTGGACAGTAATCATTGACATCAGGAACTTCGATACATATGGTCCCTGTTGCCGTTTTCCCAGAGCCATCTGAAACAGCAGAGGATCATGGGTGTTGGGGTAAATGGTGTGAGGGAGAAAATTCTTTCTTATATTCCATGATGATGCTGCAGCTTAGAGGAATAACATGAATGACTCTTTGAGGTGGTGCCTGATGGGTTTCTGCTTATTTCAATGACCCGAAGCCACCCTTGCCTTTGCTCACTACCTTCCAGCCACACTAGCTTCTTTTTAGTTCTTGGAACAAGTTACTTCCTAACCCAAGACTCTTGTGCATTCTATTCATTCTTCCCAAAATGTTTTCATCTCAATTTCATTCAGCCAACTCCTACATATCCCAAGATACAAAAGTAAATGTCCCTCAGAAAAGGCTCACAACTTTCTGTTCCTACCCTGTCCCCGTGAACAAAACTCCCAGTCCAGCCTATAGCCTTCCATTCAGGATGCTTATTGAGTTCTGTGTTTGCAGGAAAATACCCAAAATTCAAATGCAATAATTGTTTGTATATTTTTTCTTTCTGTTTTGCTGTTTATTTTAATGCCATCCCTTAGATGCTATTTCTCTTTGAAATGACACTTCTGAAAACAAACATAAATCTATTAAATTTTTTTCCTAACCTACTTGGAACAAATTTTGGGTTAATATAGTTTATTAGAAAGGGCAGAGGACCAAGAAATAGGAATCTGGGCTTTTAGTTCACTTTTTCATCTGGTTGGCTTGTGTCTGTGCAGATACTCTGCTTAGGTACATAACAATAGCCCTTGGTTTTAGTTTTCTGTTGTACATTTTGATAGTTTTTTCCTCCCTCTATTCACTCAATGACTAATTTTTATTCTAGTTTTTGAAGACATTCACATATGACCAGTGTGCAAACATAGGCCGTGATCAACATGGTTAGAATCCTTTATAGGAATAGGTTTTCCAGAATACTGATAATAAATCAAACTACAATATTTTGATAACTGACCCAGGTGTTAAAAGTGACACTCACAGGATGAAGACCAGAATTATGGACCACAGTTACTTGGGTATTATCATGGTTTCTTTTTAAATCTTATACTGCCTCTTTATCTTTGTCTTTGGCCACTGTAAAGCTCAGATAGACAATACAAACCCGTAGTATCTATCTTATATTAGGTATATGTCTGGAACACCTGTTTTCACTCTTCTTTCCTGGTTATTGACCTTCTTTTGTTTTGTTCTGTAGTAGCTGGTTTCCTAGGCACTGTTTAGAGAATGATTATTGATAAATAAATTCCTGTTGTAGTCACCAGGAAGAATGCTTAATAGATTTTCCCACATGAGAAGCAGCTCAGTTAGAAGTTCAGTGTGTCTGCAGTTATGACTTTTAATTTGGCTCTTATATTTGGAATAATCTTGTGCTTTACTTTGTGCTTTACAACATGTCCACTTAAGGTGCATTTACACAGGCTTCTCACTGTAGCTCAGTTTTAGTGATTCTAAAATAACTATACTCTTGGGGCACCTGGGTGGCTCAGTTGGTTAAGTATCTGACTCTTGTTTTCTGCTCAGGTCATGATCTCAGAGTCCTGAGATGGAGCTCCACCTCGGACTCCACGCTTAGTGTGGAGTCTGCTTGTCCTTCTCCCTCTGTTCTCCCTCTCAACCCCCACCCCTGCTCGCATGTGTGTGCACAATCTCTCATAAATAAACAAAAAAATCCTTAAAAAAACTATACTCTTTGGGACACTGCCTTTCCCATAGGTCATCCCCAAATGAACTTTGTGTACACCTTGTAGCATTTACCTTATGTAAACATTCCTAACATACTCTGAAAGTTGGATTAACCATTTCAAGAAATGAGGCCATAAGCAGAAACTGAATTTTACTTATAGACTTAAACTTTTATGCTTTCTGCTGTAAGTCACATACAGTTCTTTTTTGGAAGTAGATAAAATAAATTATGATTTAAATGTAAATTATGGTTATGAGTGTACTGAGTTCAGTTCTTAGTCTAAGGTATTTAGAACTCTCTATTAAGTCTTGTAGACAGACACATTAAATGATATATTTTATTTGAGTCAATCTAATATCAATATTAGAATTACATTTATATTTAATGGAATAATAATAATTTTATTAAAATATTGAGAAGAAATTTTCTTACCGTCTATGGCGAGGATCTCTGCCGTGTACATCCCATTGGTAATATATTTTGACTTCTTATCAAATTCCCTAGAAAATTTTATCTCACCAGTCCTTGAATCTACTTTTAACCAGCTGCCTGCATCATGTCCTATGATATACCTGTTTTTTAAACAAATAAGTTCATCATTTGCTCATATGAAAGTTAATAATTTTAAGTCACATACAATGTGTTAAACATAAATATGGTGTTTGTATGGTTTATGGTGATAATTGCCTTGGTTTATAAAATATATATATATCAATAAAATTTTAGTGTTGAACTTATTAATACACAGGTTCACAACAGAGTTTTAAAATTTCATGATTCTCACTCTTCTAGCTCTTACTATAATTGTTAGTAAAATGTATGAGTCTCTTTCAGATTTATTTATTATAGCAATATCTACTGAGGGAATATCCTTTATTCATTTTCACATGTGATGTACTTTGTTTTTCCTAGATTTTAAGGCGTATTTGTTTTAGGGTACCTCACTGTTGGCTTGTTAGGGATTGTGGTATTATATTAATATACTATACTATACTATAATATAATAATGGATTCAAAGTGCTTGACCTTAGTGGAAGAAGATCTCTGTACCAAGCACAATTTCAAGGGTCCAAAGCACTTATCTGACACACCCTTTCCTCTATCCCATATTGATAGACTTCATAATTTTTGTTGTCTGTCAATTTGTTAGTCATTAAGTAATCAAAACTGTTAATATCAAAGTAATTTACAAGTCAATAAACTGTTCAGAGAAAAGAAGAGAGATAAGGAAAGAATACTTAAATATTTCACTAGAGTCATTTTCTAGGATATCTTGTAATATAATGTAATTCATGTATATAATCTGTGTACCTAGTGCCTCAAATACTTACCTTTCTATTTCTCCAATTCTGACTTTCTTTATACTCATCAAATTTCTGAAACGCCTGTGTTTCAGCTTCTCCTGTTCTTTTTTCTTCCTTTTAAATTAAACTGGGGGTTGAGATTAGCCCCAAAGTCATTAAGTAACATGGGTTTTAAGGAAACAAGCAGTGCTTCATCTTTTATGATGTCTCATAGTTTACAATATGGCTTAATCAGCCTGGGGCCAGGGTGGTAGCAACTGGCCACAGAAGATTAGAGAGACTCACAAAGTCTCTTAGGTAGCCCTTTGACCTCATAGTTTCTCCCTGGGCACAATTACCTTTCTAACCAGTTGGAGGCCATATTGCCCCTAAAATACTATTAAATCTTGGAAAAATGTCAGTGCTACAAAAGCGTTCTAAAACAACGAAATGAACAAGAGAAGCAAAGCAAAACTCAAAAAGCACTTCAACCCACATAATCTAGCACATTCTGTGTGAGCTAACACTGGACAAAACCACATTTTATCACTTTGACATGAACACAGTATTTGTGGTACCTGACATTGGTGGCAGGATTTCCCGTGTCCACATCTGTAGCCGTATAGGTGCCAAGCACATAATTCAATAAGGAAGTCCCTCTTATTCCTTCTCGTATACTGAAGGTCATAGAGTTTGGATGAAATGTGGGTCCTTCTCTCACATTAACAACCTGAATTCTCACAGGGGTTGAGTGCATTTGGAATCGAGAGGCAATTGAGTGGTGAAATTCAGCTTGGTTTTTCACTCCAATACCAAGATGAATATTAGGCATTTGTTCATAATCCAGCATCTGAAATGATGGAAAGTAAAAAATTCCAAAACAGCAAAAGGACTCTCTTTTGATAGAATAAGTAGCCATGATAAGAAAGCAAACACGAGAGTGAAGTCCAGGAGCTATGTAATTCAGATTTTTAATGGATAAAACTTTCCTAATTACTGCATCAGATATTTCAGACATATTATTCCCTTTATCTCTCGGCATAATCAGGTATGTAGGTCATTTTGACCTGTGACTTAAGTTGGACTCAAATCCTAGAGTTTTAAACTTCTTTATAAAAACCCTGAAGTCAAAAACGATGTCTTTCCAAATGAGAAACATAAAAAATAAACTTAGCATGAAATAAAAGGGGTTTACACCTGGTGAATGAATAAATAGGACCCAGGTTTTCTTTGTAGAATCCACATCTGAGAATCTCTTGAAATCAGCAGAATAAAGGAGCCAATATATATGATGTAAATGAACATGTAATTTAAAAAAAAATGATGCAAACAACTTCTAAAAGAAAATTCATGATTATTAAATGCAGCCCTAAACTATAATTTCATAGTGCTGGATCTGGTGGTGGACAAGAAGGTTTCTTCACAGGGCACATTCAAATAAATAAATACCTTTCCCAGAGAAAAGCCACCTTTGAAATGGGTTCTTTGAAAGGTGAATGGAATCTTTTGATCCAGAATGATTGATGTGGTGACATGAAAAGTCACCACCAACAATTCAGCACAGAGCTGACTGAATTGTGTACTAAAAAATGGATTTTCAGTTGGAAGAGATTTCCCTCTTGCACAACAAGTGAGAAAGCAGTTGTGAAAAAGGGAGTCCTGGACAAAGTCTGTTTAGAAGTGTTCTGGAAGCTAATGTAAGCATCACTTGCACCACATTTACCAACAACAGAAGTCAAGATAGCAGCCCCATCAGCAAGACCCTGAGGTAAATCTCTGCTTCTCAAAGAAATTCTATGACATCATAAATATTTTCTCAGTAAATTTTAGTTAATTTCTTCACAAGAGCTAATAACAAAGAAGTATTCACAGGAATTCAATTGTGATCACATGATTTTCTTAGATTTCAGCTCAGCCCCTTCAGGTTTGGGGTTTTGATTCTTTTGCACATCTCTTCTCCTCCCTGGTCTACAGGATGCCTTGCACAGAGCCGACTATGAATGGTATACTCAAAAATAGATTTTCTATCAGAAGAAACCCCTCTTCTATAACTCAGCTTTTATTTTCTAGAATTCCATGCTGTCTTTTAAACAAATGAAAGATCTGAGATCCTCTCTTCTGGTAGAGAAATCTCTTGGAGACACACGTGTGTGCTTTTTGTTTGTCAGAATAGTTCTCTCCCTTTTGGATAGATGTGAAAAATATATTAATATGTATATAACATCGTGTCAATTATAGACATTCACAGAATATAGTGACAGGAAATTGGTTGGGGGCTAATCTTCCCTCCAATAGCAGAGACTCTCTCATATCCTATGCAAGTGGGTCTTTTTATCAAGAGTTTTGCGCTTGTGCGCAGAAGTTGGGATTGTGCGAAGAGCAATAAAAACAACTATGAGTCTCTGCTTGGAGTTAGAATGGAGTGGCTAGAACAACTCGGTTTCTGCACCGTAAGGCTGACTGAAGAATACTCACAAGGAATACGCAGATCTGTGTCAGAATGGGTGGAGCGAATGTTAGAGAGTCTACAGGAGGCTCAGGAAGGGCTCAGGATAAAGATGACCCCTTCAGAAAAAGATTTGGCCTCTGGGGAGTTTTTTGCTATGTTACATTTTAACATAGAAGCTTAGCTGTTAGAGTCTCCCGTGCAATTTTGTTTGTTTTTGCTTTGGGTCTAATAGGACCCTGCTATTTCTCAGGGGGATGCTGGCTCATTTCAGAATTAAGGATGGAGAAAGGGAGGAGGTTAGCAGTCTGTACACCAAACGGCAGTGTTTCTGTGGCCGGGGACTGAGGAAGTGGTTATGTGGGTGTGGGTGTGTATGTTCTGCTTTGCAGGAATTGACATTTTCTGCTGTAAATGGGTCTGGAAGACAGCAGCAGGCACACACAGTCGGTGACTGTGAACAGAGGGAAATGTCTCAAGGCACGAGTTCTTGAGCCGGACTTGTTTTCCTGGCCCCACCTTCCACCGTGAGGCACGGAGGTGGCATTTCAGTAAGGCTTTGGAAACAGAGAGCTCGGGTTGGATCCCGTCTTTGTCATTGACCACCTGGGTGAACTTAAGAAAAGTTAGTTTTCCTCTTCGGTTTTGTTTCACTTTCTATAAAAAAAGGAATCAGAGTATTTTCTTCCCAGAGTTGGGATGATTAGATAGTATGCATAAAACCTCTATAATGCATATGACTGACTAGCTGGTATTTTGTGGCTGCTTAGTAAATGCTAATTAGAATTATTATAAAAACAGAGAACCAACATTTCTTTGTTAGAATTCCAATTGGATAACATTTTGCTTTTCTTCTCAGTGCTGAAATGAATGTGTGTACACACACGCACATTTATATTGTTTGTTAGTATTTCCATACACATTTATCAATAAATACCGGAAGGAAGTTATTAATGACAGAGAGATCTTTTACCTTCTTAAAGGTTTTCTCTTGTTACACTACAAGTTCCTTGAGAACAAGAACCATGTCTCATTCACCTTCATATCTCTAGCACCTCGCAGTTCTCAATACATCTGAGTTGAATTGAATCATCTGTAATATCCTTTGACTAAGAAAAGGGTTATATCCTTAGACTAAGAAAAGACTTATGGAAAGCTTAGTCAAAACCCATGATTGAGGGGCAAGTTTCCACAAGGTTAAATGGCAGCTTGGGTGAAAATGGAGAAGATGCAGGAGGGCATTAGTGACCTCATTCCAAATGCCAAATTCAGGAAATTACACATATGTTCTCTAAATACATAATTCCTCTGGCTGTGTCCTGACATGCATACTAAGGTTTTATATTTATTTTAATTAGCCTTTCCATATTATTTTGATATTCTTAAGCATATTTTTCCTGCTTTCTTTAATAGACTTGAGAAGTTATCATCCAGGAAAGAAAGAGAGACACTCTGTCTACATAACATCTAACACTACCTTGACCAATTTTTCATGAAACTGAATTTCCCATAGTTTTTCTTTGTGATGAGCTAAGTCTGTTAAAAAAAAAAAAGCAAAACACTTTTTAGCTCTCACAGAAGACACATCATGCAAGTTATAGTGTATTGCCTGCATTATAAACATGTGTTCTTTCTCATTTTTATAATTTTTTAGGAAATATGAAATATGCAATCAAGCCTGGTGACACCCATTTGGGTGAAAGCCACACCATCCTCAAACTTTTGTGAGTTTCTACTATCTTCTGGACACTGGGCCAGGTGCTAAGAGTGGAATGATATTTTAGATCGAGTTGTTTATATGCAAAGTTCTTACTATGTTTTTTAGTAGGTTCGGAGGCAAACCAAAGCAAAGAACAGTTACATGTTATGAGATAACAATCTAAGTCAATGATGAAGATGGTAAGAAGATGGGTAAGAATTATATGACATGTCTAGATCTTGGTTTTTAACTGAGATACAAGGTTGAACAAATTCTGATCCCTGGAAACAAAGTTGACTAAATATTCAGAGTTTGATAGGATGGTAGGTGATTTCTTGTCTCTTCCTTACCTATGTTAATTTGCCAGTGGCTGTTATTCTTATTCCCTCATTTCCATTTGTATTGCTATTGCCTTAGATCAGGTTCTTAGCACTTCAGGACTTGCTTTACAGTATGTAATTATTTTCTTTAATCTTTCCGGAGTTGAGCTCATAATGTGACTGCAATTTTTTTTTTTTAATATCCCCAAGTTTTCTTCATCTAGAAGTAGGGATTAGTAAAATTGTTTGGGTAAGAGCAGATAGTAAATATTTTAGGCTTTGGAGGTCATATACAGTTTTTGTCTTAAACATTCAGTTCAGCCATTGGAAGGTAGAAATGGACATAGAAAATAATGAATGAGTGTGGCTGTGTTTCAGTAAAATGTTATGTGCAAAAAGGTGGCAGGCATATTTGGCCTTTGGACTATAATTTGCTGACCTATGGCCTAAAGCAGTATTTCTCAAACAGGAAGGCTCTGGTATGTTCTTAGAGTCCTTGTGTTCTGTCCAGGAATTTTGAAATTTTGTGTGTTCATTTGAATGACAATCTTAGAAGGTATACATAGATATTTTCCATAATTTTGGTGACCACCTCATAAATTAATGCAGTGCATGATTTCAGTGCTGTTGATTGTGTTTTGTGGTAAAGTAGTAATACTTTAACTGCTCCAGACAACTGCAAAAAGAACGGAGAAAGACTCTATAGAAATGATATGTTTGCATTAGATAAAGGCCAAATGGCTTCCTGATATATAGCAATTGGGATAAAGAAAAGTAGTAACAGAATGTAATAATTACAGTTCACCCTGTGTACCAAATTAAATGTGTGCATTTGTCTATTAGTATATATTTTCATAACTGTAAGTTCCGCTTATGTTGTTAGTAGTAATTTCGTTTGAGAAAAAAATTAATTTCCCTTATTACATTAAAGTTAATTTGAATCTTACTGGTTCACAGTTTTAGTTGTTTCTAATTTGTATTTTTAGATTTGATTGCTGTCCATAAGGTAAAAATCGTAAAGTAGTTTAAGAAAAATTAATTTACAGGAAAAAGTCAAACCAGTAGACCGACTCTAACTCAACATCTTTGTTCTTGCATCTTTGTTTCCTTTCATGAACACTCTGCTGCGGCCTCAAAGAATTCCTCACAGTACCCTGAACATGGTTTACCTTTCCTCACCTGAGTGAGTTTGCTCATTTCAGTTCTCACATTAGCAATCTCAGTTGTAAGGTCTTACTTAAGCTGTATTCTCTGCACGAAATCTTTCCAGACAAATCCAGCTCAGAAAGATCTCACCTCTTAGTAATTATTTTATATTTCACCCATCTGGCCATTAATTATGTTTAACATTATAACATCTATACAGCTACTTCTTTGTTTTTAACTCACTATCTAATTCAGGAGTGCATGCCTTGTCTTCTCAACTAGATACTGGGCACTGTGAGAACAAAACACCCTCCTTACTTCTTATTGCTCTTGGTAATAAAGAGTGTGTTGCTGAGCTGCAAGTCTCAGACTGACATAGTGAGCTAAGTTACTGCACTCGTCCACATAAGTAGTATTTGAGGTTATAGAGTGTTTTCTGGAGGCAGATTCTGTCTGTAAGAGTATTTTAAAACTTTAGAAGTATTGTAGATCCCATACTGTACCTTGACGACTTTCAAAATGCCCTCATTGGTTTGTGGGTCTGTTTGAATATCAAACCAATTCCCATCATTTCCAGAGAGAATTAAAAATTTTGCCAACCAATTATCGGTGCCTTCTTCATCAAGATCAATTGCTTGTAATCGTATCAGTTCTGAACTTAGACAATTCTCTTCAATACTTGCTGAATACTGAAATGACATAGATCAATTTTCTAATCAATAAAGTTTCAAAAGAGGAAAGATATTTACTAATGCATAACTGTCATTTAAGATACTAACAACAAACTCCATCAATAATTTTTGCACCATTATTAAATGCCATACATTCCAATCAGAAATATAAGAATAAAATGATTATAAGATAATAAAACTGATTGTTTTGGTGCTGTATGTGAAATCAAGGTCAAACTGTCACTTTGTTTCATTTTTCTTGCTTATTTTTAATTTTCCTTGAGTTACTCCCTCCTTTTACTATGAAGGGTCAGATAGTAATATTTTAGGCTTTGTGACCCAGAGAGTTCATGTTGTAACTAGTTTTCTCTGCTGCTGTAGGATCAAAGGACCACAGACAACATATAAAGGAATGAGTCAAGTTGTGGTCCAATAAAACATTTTTTTTAACCAACATTTTTTTTTTTGAGCCAGATTTGGCCTTGCTATTTTCATTTTTATGCTTCTTTATGCCTAAAGATGAAGATGAAAGTTGAGAATGTCTGGGACTCTTGTAGAATTAATTCAGCAAATTATCAGACCCATAAAGATAGATCAATAATGTTACATGATTCGCAGATTTATATTAATAAAATCCTGCATTTCTATAAGTAGAGAGTACAGAGGAGATGGTCTGCTGCTTTCATAGATGTGAGTTGCACAGAATAGTGACTCAGAGGTAAACATGACTAGTAAGGCATATTATTATTTTTTAATGAAATACAACTGAAATACACTATCATTTTAGTTTGATGTACAATGTAGTAATTCGATGTTTATATACAGTGTGAAATGATCACCATAGTAGGTCTAGTTACCATCTGTCACCATACAGAGTTAGTACAACATTATTGATTATATGAGGTCTATTATTATCATACAAAAGAAGTTCCGAGGTTTATGCAGCAAAGCTGAGTCCATCCATACATATAACACAACCAGGCTCACAAACTGCCAAGAAAGCAAATCAATTATTGACACTTAGGAAAAAAGGATTATAAGAGTAACAACTTACAGAAGTTTTCTCCAAGGTGGGGAAATTATCGTTGACGTCTAAAACCTTGATTCTACAGTCACACTCAGAAGACAGTCCATCTGCAGCTCCGTCTCTATCTGAGCCCCTCACGAGGAGGTTATACATACTGTGTTGCTTAAGATGAAAAAGAATTGTAAGACTTAGATCTCATTTTGAATGAAATCCAACACATTCTGATGTTGTTCTTCCAATTTCCTTTTATAATTGTATGTAAGACTCTAATATAATTTTTTCTTCTTAAAATTTTCATTGAAAAGTCATGGTTGGATTATTTTTCCTTCCCTCCTTTACATTGGAGGAAGGGCATACATAGGTCATTTTATCTTTGTCTTTTGAAAATGGAATTCTTTATTTCTTATCATTCATTCATAGAAGGCTTTACCTCTCTGTCAAGGAAACTGGACATCGTGCGAACTTCTCCAGTGTACCTGTTCAGGATGAACATTGGTGCACCTGCTGGCTCCTGAGAGATGATCTTATAGGCTATTTTAGAATTCAGATGATTGTCTTCATCTGCATCTGTGGCCCTTAACTTTACAACCAGTGTGTCTAGAAATGAAGATGGAGGTGGAGAATGTTTGGGGTTCTGTTAGAATCAGTTCAGCAAATCATCAGGCATAGGAGGAAAGAGTGGTTGGCCTTCCCCTGAATTTTCTTTTGTTTTAGTTCCCATGAGAATATAGTATCATAACTTTCAGCTACACCCTTGATTGCAAAAATAATGGTGGTTTGCTTCTATAAAATCCTTTACGGTTTATAAAGTACTTGCACTCTTTAAGTGATTAAATGGTAAATTAAGAGCAAACTAGGGTAATCATTAATGTATGAAAAGTTCCATAGCCTTTATCAAAAAGCTGAAAAACGGATTTTATCAATTTGTTTTTGCTGTGGTCATGTGACATTACTTTAAAATGCTTAAGTAAGAAAGATTATAGCTTAATTAAATTCAATTTTAAGATTATTTATTGAGCACCTATATTCTTTATTTTCATTCATCCAGAAAGTAGAGAATTACTGTTGGTTGCCTTGGTGGATGATAGTACTTTATTGATTCATCAAAAACATATAACTGTTGAAAAGAAGACTTGTCCACAGGAATAGAAAAAGTTCTTACTTATTCGTAGGGACAAAGAATAAGCATCTTAGGCAGTCCTCTAGGACATCAGCCCACAGGGCAGATTTTCCAGACCTGGCTTGTCCCTGATGTTTTTCTCCTTCCTAGCCCAGTTTCAAAGTGAAAAACCCTAACACAGAGAACCAGGGACCCTTTCAATAGAAAAAGCCAGTTTTCATGGAGTTCACAGTTTATGAAAACATGCCCTGGCCCTGTGGTTCACTCTTCTCACATGAGGGAGTGTTAACAAGACTGCTAACCAGCAACCAAGCAGAGGTGGACGTGGACTTGGGTGTGGGTTTGCGTGTGGGTTTCACCTTCTTTCCCTTCATCAGGTTGTGCTGGAGTATATTAGTGAGGAAACAATAATGGGCTTTGGAGACCTTCTCTCTGTTTGGCCTCTCTTGGACAAAACTTTTGTTTTACTTCTGTATGTCTTCCCATCCTTTGTTATAAAACATTTTGTGTTTCTTATTTTCAACATCACCGTTTTTAGGGTCTCTGAAGAAGGAGTTCTGCAGACACCCCCTCTCGACTCCTGCCTTTTTACCTTTTCCTTCTCTCCTCCAGCATTTCTTGCCTTTTGTCTCTTTTCCTCTAGACTTCTCCATCCTTCTTTCTTTGACCCTCCATCAGTATCTCTAGTTTGCTTTCTATCTGCCTTTCTTCTGAAATTTCTTTTTCTATTCTTTTCTCCAAATCTAATTTAGAGGTATACATGCAGACATAGATATGAAAGGAAAAGGAATATTAGAGGATTGGGAAAAGAAAGAGGCAGAAGGAAAAAGGGGAGAACAGAAGAAAATAGCAACAGAAAGGAAAGACGTTCAGGAGAACTGATAGAGGGAGAAAAGTGTTAAGCAGGATAGAAAAAGTGAAAAAAAATGAGAGAATGTAATGTAGCTTGCTGTGTAGACTGGGAAGAACCAGTGATTATCCTCTGGGACCAACCCAATGGGTACTGTCAGAGATGCACCCTTCATGACTCTCTGGTGTGCTTCAGTCCAGAGTTTGAGGAATAGGCCAACATAGAGCCCTTTTCCACATCCGTGGTTTCTTCTTCAGTTTACTCATTTCGATTAAGTTAATCATGAGCCAGTAACAATCTTTAAGGAAGGAGCTAGAGCTCCTGCTAAATCACATGTATAAGGATCCTCCACAAATAAGGGGATATTTAACATTTTAGATACAATTTTTTTTTCTAGGTAAGTTTTAAGTTAGAATTTGTAGGGTTTGTTCAAAATACAAGTTTGACTTTTTCTGATCTTTAAATTACCTGGATGTCAATTTCCTACAGCTTTTGGCCAAGAGAAATCAATGTGGTATAATGTAGAGGATTGTCATCTACTTACTTGCATCACTGTTTTCTTCAATGTTGGCTGTGTACACATTTTGTGTAAAAACTGGAGGGTTATCATTTATGTCCATAACCTTGACCCTGAGCTCAAGAGGTCTTTCTAAATCTTCACCCCGTGAATTCAGAGCCCGGCAATAGATCTGTGGAGAGTTGGGGAAAAAATTGTCTTTTTCCATCAAAGGAAATTAAGTAACATGCTCAAAAATATTTCAGGAAATATGCAAAGAAACAATTTACTTAGTGAATTCAGACTATATTACAGTTTATTAATTTAAACATTATCAAGACATTTGATGGCATACCAATGCAACACGCCAGACACTCTTGAACTATAAACTTATGTTTTCATACTCTTTTCATCTCTTTGATCCCTTTATCTGGTTTCAGCTTTACTGTGTTTTAAAAGGGGAAGAAAAATAAAATGCATAAATTAAAACACACTGCTGTGACTTACCAAGAAAAGTGGAGTTATCTCTCTGTCCACCACGGAAGTGATGTTAATTTCCCCAGTCCGAGGATTAATGGTGAACACTCCGTAAGGTGGTCGATCAATTCCTACCCCAGAGATGCGGTATGTAATCTTCTGGTTCGCTTCACAGTCTGATCGAATCTATAAAGAAAATGGCTAGGACTGTGATCTTATTGAAAGCAGATCATGAACTGCAGAGGATAATAGAATGAGAAGGGAATAGCTTTGTAGACAGATGGGCTTTGGGTTGAAACCTGGCACCATGATTTAGGCCTGTGTGACCATGGAAAGTTCACTTAAATTTGCCACGTATCAGTGTATAATGAGATAATCCCACCTACATCCTAATTTTGTTGTGGGGATTGTATGAGGTAACATGCATACACCCCACCCCAATGCCTGGCATAAGGCACATACATGCTTGATGCTGGATTTGTTATTATTAACAACACATTGTTCAATTCTCTGATTTTCTTTGCATATAAAGAGTTTGACAGAAGAAATCACCATCTTTAGTATTTGTTAAAAGATTGAGTCATTTTGATATGTACCTTGACTAGATTTTAGTTGCAGATGTAATCAAAATTCTAGATAACTTAAGAAAACCAGAAGAGAAACACAGTGTTTAGAGATACAGGCAATAATTTTTTGAATTGAAACCTACCATATCTTTCATTCATCTACCAAATCGATTTTATAGCAAATATTCTGCCATATAGGTTTTGTCTTAATAGTTTTATATCTATTGCTCATAATTTTAAACAAAAATAGTTTAAATTTTGAAATCTCACCTGTATACTGAAGATGAGAACATTCAGTAAAATACTAAGATTTGTGACCCAAATATCCACAACTAAATGAAGACAACTGGAAATACAACTTGGATTAGCTCCACTCTAATCCAGAGATTTTATTTATATAGATGAAAATCCAGGAAATCCTCCAAATGCAATAAAAAGAAAAGAATATGCTGTGCAGTGAGAGTGAAGGAACATAAAGCTATAACTGTGAGTCGAAAGGAAACAATAATTATTTAAAGCTTTCCAAAAATTTCCCAAATTCTGAAAACTTCCGAGAGAAAATATATAATCTCTTCTTGAGCTGAGACTGTATTTGTCACATCACTGCTGATGCTTACTATATTTATGTAAAACTTTATATATACATTTAAACAATGTTTAAATGTAAAGCTTTCAGGAGAGAATTCTGGTTGATCGCTCTGCTGATTTCACTAGTGGGGCAAGGCCTAGATGCCCAGAAAGAGCTAGTGATACTGCCAATGTGGATCCCATTCTTCATGGATCAATTTACTACACTTTCTTAACTCTCCTTCCTTATTAATTACCATTATTTGGAATACTTTTTAAGTCTCTCCTAATTTCTGGATATAGGAATCTAGTGGGAACTTTTGACACTTTCTTTTTTTCTTGGAGAGAATTAATCAATACTGTAAACCTTTGATTTGGGGGAGGGATAGTCAGAAGATTATTACTACATGCCTACCTTTCCTATAACATGTACATAAGACAGATAAGCAGAACACAAATGAATAGATAAAGCCCAGTTGTGCTGGAGATCCAGGTGTCTCTTCTAGGATTACTCAAAGACTCTCTGCTCTGTATCAGTTCCCCAAAGGTGATATTCAGAACAGTGCCTCAGCAACATGAGCAGATGACTGAATACATGTCACTCATCTTCCTAAATCACTATGGAGTAGTGAAGGCTGCCAATCTCCAAAACGTCTGGGCTTTCCTGCCCTGCAAAATCATTTGTTATCAGCACAGCATGCTCCTGTTTATTTCACCACTTACTCTGGCAATCGGATTCCTCTTGGAGTTGTCCTCTCCTTCTCGACAGGCAGCAGCAAACTTGATCCACTCCCGCTTTTGTCTTCTGACGGTCTGCCATTTTGTAGTGCCATTTTCAATGTCTAATTCTTTCACCTTATGCAAAATAGTTCACATTTTGTACAGTGTTAGTACAGTTTTACTTAGGAAGGATATTTATTCAACATTTACTTAGGAAGGATATTTATTCAACATTACAAGGTGCACCCAGAAGAAGCAATGGTATTGAATTTGAGGAACACAGAAAGTGTTTTTAGTAAACACTTCATGACTCTAGATAGGTATAGCCAGTCACCTGCCTTTTGGAATCCATCTCACTTCTAAATATATGATTCTAGTGAAACAAATTTCATTAGCTATGTGTGGTGCTCACAATGTCTTATATTGGATAATATGTTACGATTTTTCTTTTTTCATTCTGTCCTCAAAACGTAGAGGCCTTGCCTACGTCACCCTTTATTGAACTCTGACCAGGCTTTCTGGTCTCCTGAGTTTAAAAGACTACTAGCGTTCCAGTGAGTACGTCCTATGCAAAAGGAAAGTTGTGCTGGTGAGTATGTTCACCTAAAAGAGGGAAGGGATTTTTCTTTTCTGTTGGTAAGGACACCACTCTGGCTAAGCATCCAGATATATTATTGTAGGATTAGAAAAATATGTATTTTAACTGAATTGATGGTACTTGTAATAATCCCATGGACAAATATGTGACTTCTCAATGTTGTCCATTTGTATCTCTGCTAGCTATGTTTTTCTCTTTATAGTCTTATGTTGCTTTCGTTGGAGGATGTCTAAGAATTTTATAGTATTCAAGAGTTTAGAAATGTTACTACATGCATAAGCATTTGTATACATGTATAAATGTATGCATATATTTATATGTATAAATATATGTATATATATAAATTTTTAAGTAACTCCTAAGGTACTTATTTGAGACACAGATGGTTGTAGGTTTGTTTAAGCTAAGGCTTCATTTAATTAGCACTTTGTGGGAAGGAAATGTTCCCTGTGAATGGAGCTTATCCTTTCAAGAGCCAAAGCATGTACATTTTCCTCCCATTTTGATACAACTTCCTGAAATGTACCACATATTCTCTATTTTGTCAACAGAGATTAGAAAAGAAATTTTGTTTTCTTCAATGATTTGGGACTATCATAATGAAAGTTTAACTACTGTAATAAAGTAAAGCCCTCCCAGAGATCGAGGATGGTTGCTTTATTTCCTGAGCCCCACTCTAACTGGCACCAGATTCTCTGTTGTTCTACTTAGTTATGATTACATATTTTTTTTACTTTTCTATCTTTCCCTCATTGATAGATCACCAGTTGTCTTTCTTGATGATGTAACTGTCTAAAAAACCTCTTCCCATCCTAATGTGTTATTGCGCTTCTTTTGTTTTGCTTTAAGTTGGGAAATGTATGGATAAACTACTAATATAGTTTGAAAAGTAGGAGTTACTATGACATTGAGCTGTCACAAACTATGCCTGAAAACATGGATATTTGGGAGTATGGGTTTTACCATTGCTATTTCAATTTGGCAGAGGTTCTTTCTCTTACCTTTTATCTAGATGATTATGATTTCAAATATTCTGATATTTGATAGATGATGCATTACAAAATTCCATTTTTCTTTCAATTTTAAATTGAGAAAATAGTTTTATTATACATTACCTCAATGATAAATTTGCTGTTTACTTCCAGCAGCACCTGTTACAGAAGGTACAACGTTAGCAAAAATTTGCATAATTAAAGGAAGCAGTATCATAAAACCATTGACAATGTTCTTTTATTAATTCATTTCTTAAATATGCATTTTGTTCATAATATGGAATAAACATGGGTAATACAAAATAAATAATAGACTTTTTGCACTCCAAAGGCTTTTAAACTTTTAGGGAAGAAAGACGCTTAATTACAGCAAGGCAGGTTAGGATACATGCTTCAGCAGAGTCACCCATGGGCTCAGTGGAAGGGTATAGCGGACAACTCAAGTGTTCAAAGTGAATTTTGGTAAGGCCTCGTAGGAAAGTAGGGACTAAAGGGGTTCTGGATGAAGCTGCTTTGATAAGAGGAATTGATGAAAAAGAAAGTTTCAGCCAGAGTAAAACATGAGCACAGGTGTCAAGGATATTCCAGAAATGATAACTAATATATTAGCTGGAAGATAGAAGAAGTATTAAGGAGACATGGGAAACAAGGTTTGGAATGTCAGTTTGGAGACAGATCATGAAGTGCTTTATATACCAGATCAAGGAGTTTGGACTTTATTGGATAAGAGACTAGGAGTGACCGAAGCAGTGTGTGTAAAACATGGCATTGATACAAAAGGTAGATTTTAAAGGAAAAACACTTGAAGTCGAGACACTTAGTAATTAGCAATTGCTTAGGTAGGGCATAGAACAACAACTAGTCTAACTATGCTGAAGTGGCACTGGAATGGAGAGAGGACAGAGACATTCCCAAAGGACAGATAGGGCTTATGGACCATGGGTGCCAGGGGAGGAAGGGTCAGATGGTTCTGGTGGTGTAAGCTTGGCTTTCAGGGACAATAGAAACAGAAAATTCAGCAGGAGAGTGTCACTGCAGTGAGAGGGTGACTGATGTTTGTTTTATTTATTTTTAATGTGATTCTAAACTTTGGGATAGATATCAAAGCTAAAGAAGTCGAATTTTCCAAAGGAGAGTGCTATTTAAAGTTAAAGGAAATGAGGATATTACATGAAATGGTTTAAAGTAAATGAAGTAGGCAGGGAAAAGAATCTTATGGGAGATGCTGACATTTGTGCAGTGTATGGAAGGAAGAAGTCTAAAAGCCAAGGGCTCTGAGAGACTAGGGGAATAGAGAGATCAAGGCACCAGGGTTGTGGGTGCACAGCACATTCTGTCAGTGTCAGAATGCTAAGAAATGGCAGCGATTGTGGTGGTTGTGGTGGGTCGGTGAGGAAACTGACTTCAGAAAGGAGAGATTGGATAAGTAGGTGGAAAAGTAGCAAGAAAAGAAGCAGAATAAGTGGAGTGAGGTGATAAGAAGTTAGACAAAGAGGTAATATTTAATGATTTATGTGCATAGCAAGGTCAAGGTGAATGGGAACTGAGAAGGTTGTGGGATCTTAAAGCAAGCAGTCATTGCTAACTTCTGCTGGTGGCATAAGCCAAATTAGAGTCAAGGGACGAGTTACTGAAAAAGTGGAAATAGCAAGCAGAGATTACATTTTCAAGTTAGGAGCAGTTTGAGGAGTTAATTAGATCAAGACGTATTTTTTATGTTGGGAAATCATGACCAAATATACAGTTTAAAGGGAGAGGAAAAGGGGTTTGTGGAGAAAGAGTGATAAGAGGAAGAGGATAAAGGGAGGGGAGCAGGAGGAACACATCAAGGAACAGTTACAACTGTGACTAAAAGACGATATGAATGGCTGGATCAAAACTGTGAGTAAAAGAGATTGGGTAATGAGGTAGACTATTTCTTCCTTTGAAATAGAAGAATAAAGGGAGAAAATCATTTTGAGATATAACTGGAGAAAAATCATACCACCGTTTTGTGGAGTTGGAATGAGCAAGAATGGGGAGAGGTGAGCGAAAGTGACGGGAAGCCAACGAATGCCTCAAATCAGGAGCAGTAGTTCCACCTAGCATTCTCAAGTTAGGAACACTTGAGCACCAAAAGTTAGAAGCAGAGGAAACCAACTCTTAGTCCATAGTTGTTGAAGAGTTTGAAGACTAGTTGAGATGAGGAAGCAAGAATATGATGTGCAGCCCATCTGTTTTGTCCTTTTTCTAATAGAACCTGGCAGCCTGGGAGCAGGAAGAGAAGGAATGTGAGGGCTATCCTTTAGCTGGGGATTGTTACCAAGGCAGATGGGAGATTCAGAGAGGTGATAAGGTACTAAGGTGAACTCCAGTGAGTCAGGGAGCAGAGTGAAATCAGGGAGAGACTGGAGAGAGACTGACTGGGAGAGGATGCAGAGCAGGTCTGCAGGTGTGTGGGGGGGTATAAGAGGGAGTGGGGCTCTGGTGGGGATTTGGAATGGCACCTGAGTCCAGAAAGGGGAAAAACACAGATTAGAAATTTGGCAGTGGGGCATAGTGTTTCCTCTTAATTCACTTTCTCCCTAACATGTACTTTTATTAGACATTAACAAAAGATCTAGACCTGGAAAAAAACTTCAGTTTTTATTGATTTTTTTAAGATTTTTTTTTTAATTGGTCAGAGAGAGAGAAAGAGGGCACAAACAGGGGGAGCAGCAGGCAGAGGGAGAAGCAGGCTCCCTGCTGAGCAAGGAGCCGATATGGGACTCAATCCCAGGACCCTGGGATCATGACCTGAGCTGAAGGCAGACGCTTAACCGACTGAGCCACCCAAGGGTCCCAAAAGTTCAGTATTTAATGGAAGCTGGTTTTATTTGATTGCAAAGGATGTTTTATTTCATAATAAATAATGCCTGTTGGGGCTTAGGTGTTTTTTTGTTGTTAGAAAATTAGATGATTCTGGAAGGTATGAGGAAAAGTAAAAATCACACTAAATCCTACTACTTGGAGATTACCACTGTTAATATTTGGAAAAATTTTTCAGGCTTTTTTTCTTCTTCTTCCCCAAACACATACATATACAAGTTGTAATATTTTTTTTTTAACCAGAAGGAGTTATAATATGCCATTTGGTAATATGTTTTTTGCACTCAATGATCACTGTGGTAAAGTTCCACATCAATGAATACATAGAGACATCATACATTGTGAAGGTTGCCTAATGTATCACTCTAACAGGTGTCTTCCATTCAGGTCTTTGGGTTATCAGGGTAACAGAGAACTGACTAGTTAGTGCTACAGACTAAATCTGACATGAGACTGTCAGGCACTGTCTTCCAGTGGGAGGTTAATGTAACTAGAAGCATGGCCTTCCTTGATGGATGCCAGAAGGTTGGTGAACTTGGCGCAGAGCCCACTGTTAGAGGTTCTTGTTCCTCATCTTCAGCTTCCCACTAGTCTCTATTTTCTCCCTTTCCTGCACTGTCTTCTCTCTTTCTCACACATGGAATATCTCTCTAATTCTTCTTTCATTTCTTTCATCGAAATTTGGTAGATTTTCTCATGTATACCTTTGTATATATTTTGTTAGATTTATATATAAAATTTTAATTTTGGGATATTTAAATGATACTGTGTTTTAAATTTCAAATTCCATTTGTTCATTGATGGTATATTGAAAAGCATTTGGCTTTTGTATATTAATCTTGTATCCTGCAACCTTGTTGTAATTGCTTATTAGTTCCAGGAGTTGTTTTGTCAATTCTTTTCAATTTTCTACATAGACAATCATGTCATTGCATTTGTGTTGTGCTAATTTTAAAGGACGGTTGGAAAATCTTTCTTGCTTGCATAGAAGCTTTTTTATTTTTAACTAATGAATTGTACCTCCATTGAAAACTATTGTACAGGGGGTCTGGGTGGCTCAGTTGGTTAAGCGACTGCCTTCAGCTCAGGTCAGGGTCCCGGAGTCCTGGGATCGAGTCCCGCATCGGGCTCCCGGCTCAGCGGGGAGCCTGCTTCTCCCTCTGACCCTCTCCCCTCTCATGCTGTTTCTCTCTCTCTCTCTCAAATAAATAAATAAAATCTTTAAAAAAAAAGAAAAAAGAAAAATATTGTACAAACATATTTATTGTGGAGTATAATGTATAGCTTTTATATATGTTCCTTAGGAGTACCAAATCTTTTCTCATTAAGATTCTTTCCTAACTGGTTATCCCCAATTCTCTTAAGATTGAAAAAGTTACCAAATACAAAGTCCTTATTTAAATCTGATATTATATATATATGGGCTACATCATAGATCTTTTGCAAGGGCCAAATAAAAATGATTTAATAGCTAAGGCAGGCTTTTTAAAGCACAAATTGGATTAAGTCACTCCCTTGCTTAAAACTCTCAAGGCAACTTCCCAGGGCCATTAGAATGGAATTTACACTGCCTTCATAGCAAAGAAGCTCTATCTGATTTGGCTCTGCCGATCTCTCAACTCTATCCCTTATCTCTGTCTCTTCCGCTCTCTGTTCTTCCAGGACCCAAGTGCTCCCTTGTCTCAGGTTACTGAGTCACTGCCTGGAAAGCTCAAGCTTTGATTTTCAAAGCACTGGCTCAGTCCCCTTCTTAGTAAGACATCCCTGACTTCCCGACCTCCATGCTCATTCAGCATCCATGACCACCACTCTGTTAATGGTTGTCAAATCCATCATTGTTACATCTTCCTCTGTAGGAGTCTTCCTAGCATTTTTCAGTGTCCGATGTTATTTTGAAAAGCTATCCATTTACTTCTCTATTATCTGTACCTGTCCATTACTATACATGTTCCAAGAAAGCTGGGACTTTGGGGATCATGTTCTTACTCTCTCCCCTATCAGAATGCCCAGTGTCTAGGCATGCAGTAAATATTTGTTGTAGAAACGAATGGACAATCACTATAAAAATGATAAAGATACTAAGCCTTGCAAAAATTGAGTGTGGCATTATTAGAAAATGTAGAAGATATAAAAGGAAAAATATACACAGATACATAGATGTATGAAATAATCCACATAATTCTTTGAAAGAAATTGTTTTACAGTGGCTTTTGATATCCTTTTCTTTTAGTTCATGATATGCATGTGATCACTCACTATCCCTACTCTTGATTAAGCATTGAACTTGGAGCAACCTTGGAATGAGTGGGCTGCATTCCATGTCCACTCAGACACACTTCTACCTTGTGGAGAATTTTCTCTCTCCAAATTTAAATGATTTCTTAGACTTCCCATGTACCTTAAATGGTAATTTTCTGAGATTTCTTTTCAACTTTTTACCTTATCTGTAAAGCATTAATCTAATTATGATAAACGCACATGAGAAAATAACTATTTGATTAGCAATATCTGAAGGCATGACTAAACTCATATATCATGCATTTGTACCATAGGACTTTTAGTGTCAATGTGACTAAATTATGGTTTTGTACAAATGGATAGATGATAGATTAGAAAACCAGTTGGGTAGCAGTGAAGTGAACTCTACTCCTTACATATACATTGGCACTGTGATAAAATAGCTAGAGGGGACTGCCTTCTACAGGGCCATGTGATGGCTCTGTGGGATGATTAAAGTCTTATTAGACTTGATCTTTGTCACAAAACTCTGTTTAAGAAAAATGGAATATATAAACTTGGTTTGAAATCTAGAAGTTGGCTTTGTTTATAATCTGTATTTACTTTGTAAATAGTTGGGTGAAATGTAGACCTTTCAGAAAAAGTGGGGGTTTAAAAAAAAGAAGACAAAATAATATTTGTAATTTAGTACTGTTCTTCCCCTGCCTCTTATCCAACTGCTTGGTCTTCATAAAATTAGTTCTACTATATATACAGACTTTAGATGAAAATATAACATCAATGATTATGGAGATTTATTGTGCTTCAAGTTGTGCATTTATGGGAAGTATACATGGAGGTATGTGTTGTAAGTGAAAGTCTTATTCTGATCTAAAAGTAGGACAAAATAGGTATTTTATTTTTGCTGAGTGACTATTTGGAATTTATTGCTAATAATGAATCTGACAGAGGCATTTAGTGTTTAAAAATATTTTAAGAAATAGAATACAGGTGTAAAATTTAAGAGAACAAAATTTTACTTGTATCTTCTTTCTTTATATTTCCAAAATAAATCTTTGGATTTCATATTCTTATAAGTGATCCTGCAGATAATTTTAAACACTAACATTGCCATGAAAAGAAACATTTTTATAGAATTTACATTCTTGAGAATGTTTAATAATATTTCATCTATCATTAAAAATGATTTTTAAAATGACCTATATGCTGACAATTCTATTGGGTCCTCTTTTAATATTGTTGAAAATAAATAATTGAGAATCGTATGACTTGCAAGAAGACACTTCATGAGTTTTAGAGTCATTTTTTTCTCAATACTGACATAGATACTTTGAATTATCCCTTGGTTCAGTGCCCCCAGATACTTTTATAATCCATTGCAGTGCAACATAATAATATTTGTTGAGAGGTGTGACTTTTTTTAAAGAGAGATTTGGGAGAGGACAACTAGCTTGATACCTCAAGTTCAGGTGCATGATCATAAGATTGACTTAAGGAAAGAATATATATATATATGAGAGCTGAAGATCTAGTAAATGATTCACTTAGGACTATCTGTACACTTGTACCCTCTGAAGTGATCATGTACATCAGAGATATCGGTGCCCCAAATGAAGATTATTGTTATAGCAGCAATTAAGGTGGTATCAAGTTTCTTAAGTCTGTATCTAAGTCAAATAATTTATATCTCAAAGATAAATAGCCCTAAATTATAATTTAGCTTCATAAAAAGCAATGTGGTTTAGACACATTGGACGCAGAAGAACTGAGTCTGAGTCTTGACTTTGTTTACCAGCTGTGTGATCTTGGATAAATTTCCTAGCCTCTCTCTGATTCAGGTTCTGATCTAAAAAAGAATAAAAGTGTGGAAGTGATAGGCACAGTAAATGCTCAGTATATTTATAAAGAGGAAGAAGAGTGAAAGAAGAGTTTCCTTCTGTGCTTTAGAGGGTATGTTCACAGCACACCCTATCATATAAAAGTACTAGTCATTCATTTTTAAAGACTTGAAATTAGCCACATCAACCCGATTAGTCCTCAGTTTAAAGGGATAAAGGCAATGTTTTGAATTTATTTTATTTGCTCTTGTCCTCTCTACAGAATCCAACTCAGTTGAAGAGTAGCAACGATCCATGGTTGCCCTATGAGTCTGCGAGTGTAAGGTGTAAATGTCTCTGACTTTTTTTTTTTTTAGTTTGGGGAAGTTGCAGTGTTAGATCCTAGGGTTCTTATCTAGGAGAACTTACGTTGTGCCTGACTGGGATGGTACACTTCTGGTATTTCTGTTTTCTGCTCAGCTGGCTCTACTGATGAGAGTCCTAATAGCCATACTCTCCAAATCCTGTCCCTTTATGGGCAGGTGTTACTGAACGAACTGTGGGTTTTATTCTTAAGCCCTACAAAATCATGAGCCCTGTCAGGAGACTCCTCACTTTCCAGGAAATACCTGTGAATAGGTGTTTTGGAAGAAACGTGAAATGACATCATCTTTCTAAATTGCATGTAGTAGCCTACCTGCATGAACCTCAATTAAACTGTGCAGGATAGTTATGGGTTCCTGGCTAATTGCAGAAATTCCCTGTCTATAAAAGTCGCCTTTTTGGAGTCTATGTAGGTCACACATCATGCTAAGGTGTGGTTTGGCCTGAGAGCCTGGCTAAAAGACATCACACAGAATGGAGAGGTTTGAACCAGTTGCCATAATGGCAGAATACAGGAAAAAGGGTGTTAGGGGCACGTGCAGTTGAGGGAGCAGAAATAACCCAGAGAGATGTTTGGTATGCTATGCTCTCTGTGGCCTAGTTTGATGAGAGGGTTTCCCATCTTCCTTTTTCCTTTGGATGTCTTTACCATAAATTGCATCAGCGGAAGTAACATGAAAAGGACTTTTTCTGGCAATATAAGAACTCAGAAGCTAAAACGTATGTGCCTGTGCTACCTACTCTCCAAGAATGTGATGAAGACTAAGACGGAGTATCTGCCCAGAAGGGGTTCCCACATTCAAAGAAGGAGGAAAGCAGAGATGTATAAAAAGAGATGGGCATCTTATAGGCACTATCGAAGAAGCATGGATAGGATAGAGCATCCGCCCAGGTATGGGAAGGAGTCAGTGCTGGAACAGTGGATAAAGTTTTGGACATGTGGTATTGATGACTGTACCACTTATGGTACATTTATGAATTATTTATGCCCTGAAAATTTCTTTATTTGTAAAACAAGGATACTTCTCTTTATCCTTGAGGACTTCTTTTATGTGTGTGAAATGACTTTGTTAACTGTAAAGTGCTTTGTTAGTGTAAGACAGTAAAATGGGAATGCAGTGGCAGACCAAATCCCCAAGATCCAGCTCCATGGTTGTCTCAATTTTATTTTATTTTATTATTATTTTTTAAAAAGATTTTATTTATTTGACAGAGAGAGACACAGCGAGAGAGGGAACACAAGCAGGGGGAGTGGGAGAAGGAGAAGCAGGCTTCTCACCGAGCAGGGAGCCCGATGCGGGGCTCGATCCCAGGACCCTGGGATCATGACCTGAGCCGAAGGCAGACGCTTAACGACTGAGCCACCCAGGCACCCCGGTTGTCTCAATTTTAAACCTTCAAGCTCACTAGCCACATTAAAGTGGCCCATTAGCATATAGGTGGGACATATGGTGAAGTGACTTGGTAAGAAAGATAAATTAGAAATGAAACCCATTCATTATTTAAAAATTTTCACTGATAAAATATTATGCAACAAGTACTATCCTTTGTGTGGGAGTTCCAACCTATAATGATGTACCCGTTCTAGGGAGAATAAAAGGATAGACAATATTCTGTAGCCATCTAACTTTTGGCAAATTGCTGAAGTTTTCCTGGGCCTATTTTTCTTTGTCAGTACTTTCTCCTAGAGAGAATAGGATGATTTTTATACAAGATATTTGAATCTAAGTCATTATGTGTGCTTCCTGCAATATTAGACTACACATGATTCTTTTACATACTGAGTGATTTAAAGCAGTAGCTACTGAACAAGGCTATTTTTCATTTTTGTGACTTACCTTTTTGAAGTCAGTTTTTGAAGTCACTTGCACACCTAGGACTAACTTATTAATAAGCAGTTCTCTCCTGAATAATACTTATAAAAATAATTGTGTAAAACCATTGGTATCCACACAGAGGTCTGTTAGAGATGCCAAGTACAAGCCTAATTATACCACTTTTGTTTATAATTGAAGGTATATCGAGTAGTGGCATTTTAGTTTGTAAGCCGTGTAATTTTCCATGTAGAAAGGAAAGGCAAATACTTCTCATGCAGGTAATATCTGAAGGTTTCACTCCAATCACTCCCTCCACAAACCCTCTCATCAGAGGTGCTCCCTGTGCATGAAATATTCCAACTGTGCTCCCACTTGGGAAAGGGAAGGAAATGTCCCGGCAGCTCAAACAATAGTTTCATTACTTTGTAAGGAACTCCTGCCTGGATACTTAGGGACTAACAAGGAGTCAGAAGACTACGTAATCAGGATTGAAGAGTTCTCTTAAAAAGAGAAATATCTTTGAAAAAGGGGAAACATCATAGAATCTCAAGAGGCATGAAGTATTTTTAGAGCAGGATTTTTATCCTACAGCTCTACAGATAGATATTCTTGAGAAGACTATAGTAAAATTATGGGTCATGTTATGATGATAATACGAGATATCTCTTGGGATATAACTTTTTTTTTTTTTTTTTTGGTCCAACATATAGTCTTCAGGAATCTGAAGGCAAAAATATAAATTTGCCAACTGGGATTAAAATATATATTATATTTCCTTATATTTACAACAACAAAAATAATAGAGGTGGGATTTGCTTCCATGTGACCTTTGGTGTTACGTGTTGAAAGAAGGAGGAAAGTCAGTAACTGAGAAAAGATATTGGAATGTAATAGACAATATAAAAGAAGCATGGAAGGGATACAGCACTGGCCCAATTGGGACATCAGTGTTTCTGTGACAAGCAGTACTAAAACCAGTCATTTAATATTATCTAGGGCATTCTGGTTAGCACAAGTGAAAAACAAAATCAGATAAGGTGTTTTTTTGTTGTTGTTGTTGGTGTCCCCATAAGTCTATACTCCTAGAGATTTGCCTGACAATAAAATAAAACAAATTTCTGTTCTATATGGCAGAATCACATTGTTTTATGTGAGAACTAAATTGGTAAGTGGCTCGGTTAGTTCTAAATATGTTTTTAAATTCTGATGTCTGTTTTCAATTTACAGTGAGATAATATTTATATGCTTTAGCCATCTACCTTCTTTACTTTCCAAGAAGGAGAAGACTTAGTTGAAATGTTTACATCTCATATGTAGCAGGAATGATCACCATATATGCACAAAAATTCTTATCTGATAAGAGCTACTTGGCTGGGTTTTTTTTTATGGTATCAACTTGATAAAATATAGGTCTCTCACAGCTAATAACTGTTCTGTCTTAAGTGATTCTTTCCTAGTAAAACTTATACAATCCACAGCATGACCTAAATCTTTAGATTCTTTGACTAAAGTTATGAAAATAATATTTGGGAGCCAGAGATGAACTTCTACTACCCGACTCTTCAATATAGGTCATTAAAGGATCTCAGTTTCTGCATTGGCAGAAGCTTCATGACATCATGTCTAACAGTGTGTCCTGACACGGGGCACAATGAGGCCCTGAAAGGTTGGGTACTTTGACCAAAGTTACCCAGCCTCTTTGAGGGGAAGCTGTGACTCACCCTTGAGGCTGCTGAGTCCCAGTTCAGTTTTGACTGTACCTGACCACCCCAACCCATTTTAAGCAAAACGTGGTGAACGTCCTTAGGAGGACGATGCCAAAGGGCTCTCGTGATAAAATGAGACACCCTATTGTAGCTTAGAGTTTTGGGTACCATTTATAGATCATGTCAGTCAAAATCTTGTTTAAAGTACTCTTTGTGGTTGAGATACAGATGACACAAAGTACCCATCTCTGAGAAGCTGCCCCACCCTCATTAGCATAAGCTGCTGCTGTGATGCCCAGATAGCCTTTGATTTAGTTAATGAAAAAAGGGCAGTGTTCATGTTCAAGAAGTGAAAGGCAAGTAGGTGTGCCTATTTTCCACAACATCCATAATATTATACTGATTTTTCCCTAACTTATTCCAATCTTGATACATGCTAGAAGTTTCTACTTCTAATTACAGATGTTATTATTTGATATGTTAAAAGCTCTATTAGAAATCTATTAGAAAAGACCTTAAATCTATCACAATTACCAAGAAATGTAAAACACAAATACTGTAGTATCAGTGGGGAGTAGGGAGAAATTAAGCATCAGAAACATGAAAATTAGTAAGAGTAATAAAGCAATACTACCAAAAAGAGATGCTGAGAATCTGAAATATAATACTTTTTCAAGATCAAGGAGAAGAAAAATTAACTCTTCAATTAAATAATATTGTCATAAAACATGCCTGTGCAGAGAACAGGAGGCAAAATTTAGTGCTCAGAAGTAGCCTTTAAAATCTAGATGCATGCAGTCAGATTTCCTTACAAAAACAAAAGATTTATCTGAGTTTAAAATCATGGAGATAACCCACAGAAGTATAACAAGAGGTCTACACTGATGATTCCCTTTTTTTGAAATACTTTTTTAATAAGGATTTTATTTACTTGAGAGAGAGAGAATGAGAGAGCTAGCATGAGTGGCGGGGTACAGAGAGAGAGGGAGAAGCAGATTCCACGCTGAGCAGGGAGCCCGACGCAGGGCTCGATCCTAGGACCCTGAGATCATGACCTGAGCCAAAGGCAGATGCTTAACTGACTGAGCCACCCAGGTGCCCCTATATGGATGATTCTTAATTTCTATTAAAAATTAAGTCAGATTCTTTCCTTTTCCTTTAGTAACATAAATAAAAATGATCATTATAACAGAGCATTACACTTCTTTTTGGAGTTTTTCAGTTTACAAATATTTTTCAAAAATGATCTTATTTAATAATCTGTCTCCCAAACTCAGAGAATGGAATGTTCTACCACTGTTCCTTTCCAAGCTTGGGCTGTGTGCCCTTTGGCAGTGTTAGGCTCCTGCACTGCTTTTGAAGCTCGTGGTAACTGTGAAGCCCTGAAGAATGGCACCTGCTGGGCCAACTGGATGGCCATGTGTTCCCATATCTCCCTAGCCCAGCTGTCCTCTGCTTTTTAGAACTGATGTACAGATGAGTCCCATATAATGCCAGTTGCCTGAATATGGTGAGAATCATTTTCCAAGCTAATATCATAGCATCACTGTGGACATTCCTGGGAGACTGAGGTGAGGCCAGCAATAGGGTATTTGCATTTATTTGCTTTGAAAAAAAATATGTACAATTTCAATGATCCCCTCCTCTTATCATTCCCTTTAATTTTTCTTAACTGTGTTGATTGAATTGTTCTGAACATCAATAGACTTATGTCTAATGTAATCTAACGTAGTTTAATTCATTTTTTTCAAAGATTTCTTTATGAAAGAGAGAGAACATGAGTGGGGGGAGGGGCAGAGAGAGGGAGAGAATCTCAAGCAGACTCGTTGCTGAGTGCAGAGCCCATCTCGGGGCTTGATCCCACAATCATGAGATGACCTGAGCCAAAATCAAGCTTAACTTGATTCGGATGCTTAACTGACTAAGCCATCCAGGTACCCCTTAATTGAATTTTTAAAATAGATTTTTCTAATTGAAAATTGGTGAACTGACCAACCTGATCTTTGTTCTCTAGGGCCCTGGCATTAGGAGCTGCCTTACCTTTTTCAAGGATAGGACACTTACTATGCATGATACCTATCTGGAAAGTACTTCATGCCTTGAGCAACCAAGGGTTGGAGGAAAGTAGTACAATATCCAAAATGCCATGTTTATTTTAAAGAAATATATCATCTAAATGGTTCCTTCCTGGACTGTAGGAATGCTTTAATAATGCCAGAAAGGGTTTGTCCTGATGGCTTGGTTTTCTTCATTTTCTTTAGCCATTTCTGATAGGAAAAAATTCTCATATGACTTAAATATTTCATAGTTATTCACAATGTAATTTTGACATAGCTACCATTCCTTCACCTTGAAACAAACTCACAGGGAAATAACTGTTTAAAAGAAATGGCCTTGACCAACTTTACTTCCCTACACATGTAGAATCCATTTGCACTGGGAATTTTGACAGCAATCTGTTTGGTTTAAGCATAAATAAAAGAAGAGAGAAAAATAATTTTGTTTCTGACTATAAATTTTAGAATTGTTCTGATATTGAATCTGAATTAGATTATGTCTGTGATGCCACTGAATTCTAATTTAGTCAGATTCTCCCCCTGCTTTTCTATGGCATTTGGTCCCTCAAGCATGGAGAGTACTTTCAAGTCACCACTGGCTGAACTCACAGGACTCTCTTTATAGGAACAGGTTTAGAAAGGAATAAATCCCACGTGGAAAGTCTGAAAACCGGCAGAGGAGATAAGGCTGCATTTGCTTTCCAGGCCTTTAAATTCTACTTACCATGAAAACGATCAAAAGGCAAATGTTCCTGAAAAGGAGCCAATCCATTCCTTTGAGTCTCTCTTGCACACGAACCCCAGTGAGATTTGATTTTAGTCCTAGTCCTCTGGGTTCTGAATTCGGCTCTGCAGCAAGATGGGCTTCAAGATGCCCTTTTAGGAGGGCATGGGTGAGAACTCTGGTGCTGTCTGCGCAGAGCATTGAAGATGTTCTATAATGACTCTGTTTCCCCACCCCAAACCCTTGGGCTGGTCTGGAAGGTTGGCACTGTTTGAGCTCTGGGTAAGAACATAGACACACCTTGATTCTTATTGCAATGAAACCCTTTGTTGGACACCAAAGAAAAATCTTATAGAGTGAGGACAAGATTTACAGGGAAGATACCCAGTGAATAATAAATTACTCACAACATGAAAAATAATTAAAATGTTAGGGCCTATCATCATGCTGAATAAAATTAGTAGGCTGCTTCTTCTGCCAGCATCGTAAAAGCAAAATTATATATACTGACAACACACACACACAGGTCCACTACAGAACCAACTTCAAGGGTGACACTTTGAGCAGAGGACACTGTGAAAAGGTATCAGGCCCAAAGGATGGTGTAGGGAGAGAGATAGAATAATGAAACTCTCATCTCTTAATTCAGGTGATTCCTGCTTCCCTCCTTAAGGAGTCCTATGGTCAAACTGCATTACTCAACTTTAAAGATGTTCTGAAAAAAATAAGGTTAGGATAAAGATACTCTGATTTCACTAGTATGTTTGTTCCCACATTTTCGCAACTTCTTTCCTCAATATACTGTTGAACCTGTTATATATAGTATTAATTAACTAAAGTGTTTTAAGGTAACCGCAAGACAGAGTTTGCTCATTCTTCATGGCATTTCCACTGGTAAAAAAAGTACATAACATGGGTGAGGAACACATTTGAATCCCTCATAAATATTTATTAAGAGAAAGCTGAAATTGAGAACCTGAGAATTTAGGGGGAAAAGACCAGAGCAGCGGCTGGATGTTCCTGAAAATCATTTCCCTTTTTTCATTTCTCTCTAACCCTTTGTTAGTGAGTTTAGAATAGGTATAGTTTCCCTATGAAAAAATTGCAAGTTGGCAAGCATCATCAACAAACATAAAAAGAAAATGTAGCTGAATGTTCTTTAACTGTTAATACATGTTGGTTGGAGAATTTGATACAATTCTCTAACTGCTAATACATGTTGGTTGGAGACTGCCTCTTGTCTTCACTACCCCATTGCTGCAATTAAGAAACAAGATGGGCTCTATCGCTGGTAGTGGAAAGTATTCTAAATAACACTTAGTCTTTGAGAATCTTAGTTTGGCATTTTGGGGAGCATAGGAGAGGGCAATAAAGGGCTGGTATAGTATCCTAAAATGAAGATAAATGAATTATATGTTGAAAAGATTTATAAGAAAGAGAGCAGGAAATTATCTTTAAACAATGGGAAAAGTAAATTGTTACAAAAAGGTGGTATTTGGATACATCTGCCCCAGGCAAATCTAATATTTGAAGATACCTACCTAATTAAAAAATATATAATCTGACCTGATAAAGCATGCGTATGATATCAAGTTTTAAAGTACATCAGGTAGTCCTCCAGATATTAATTTACTCTTTCATTGTGTGTTAGATAAGTCCTTAAACCAAGAGTTATGGAAAGCTATGCTTGAGTAAATAAGCTTTAAGAAAATTCTTTTACAACTCTTTTACACACAACTGAGCTTTCATCCTTTGTTTTCATGAATTGTTCAGAGGTTTGAAATGTGACAATTTTATCTACCTTGGAAAAATTTTCTTTTATAGAAAGGTTAGGGCAGCATTAAATTAAATATTTTTATTCTTGAAATATAACCTCTATCGGGTGCCTGGGTGGCTCAGTTGGTTAAGCGACTGCCTTCGGCTCAGGTCATGATCCTGGAGTCCCAGGATCGAGTCCCGCATCGGGCTCCCTGCTCAGCAGGGAGTCTGCTTCTCCCTCTGACCCTCCCCCCTCTCATGTGCTCTCTCTCTCATGCTCTCTCTCAAATAAATAAATAAAATCTTAAAAAAAAAAAAAGAAATATAACCTCTATCAATAGTGCTAGTGAGCTTTGGGCTTTGGGGACACAGTGGCATTTTCCCTGTGTTTCTCTATATGTGAGAAATACAAAGGGTGTTTTTGCTTAAAATGATTTCCAAGAGACAGGGTGGTGTGGAGTGGTTCTCTCCAATCCAGCCTACCAAAGACCTTTTCATTGGCTAAGACTGTGTTGTGGCTTTGTTTTTTTTTTAATTTTTGCACAAAGCGCTCGAATTATTTTGGAATAAAGAAGGAAGGATGATGAGAATTTGCGCTGTATCAGTGAGTAGGGCTAGTCCTTGGCTAACGGTGTGCATTTTTATCTCTAGAAACGCACCAAAAACAGCTATGGAGATGGTTTGTGTCTTGTGGAAATTCAGTGTGCAAGGCTGCTTCAGATTTGAATTATAGAAATATAAGAGGAGAATATAAAGTGTCTCAAATAAATGGAATTTTAGGCTTTAAAAAATAAATGGCTGACATCTTCTTTCTATGTGCCACCCAGTTGACTGTGGCCTCTGTACATAAAATTTCCTTTGGTGTCTGTATCCAAAGGAAAATATGAAGGCATAGAAGAGAATGTATAGCTTCAGTATTTTCAGTATGATGCTCCTGGCCATCAAGCAGAGATGAATCTGGGAGACCTTTCTATTGCAATGGGACTAACTGCAAAACAGTGGAGAATGGGAGAAGCCAGTAAGGATCCTTTAGCAGATTTATGATTATAAACAATGGGTCAGTCAGAGCTTAAGAAGGAACTAAAAGTTCAGGGAGAAGTCAGGGACTGTTATGATGGTTTTATTTCCACCACTGTATGTTGGCTCTGAGTCAACATATAATAGTGCATTACATTAATAGGCATTGTAGGGCAAGTTGATTATTGTGTAGCCAGCTAAAGAAATTCATTTTTGTTTTATTTAATAGTTCAGTTCAATATTTAGTTAATATTGAATTAGAATAATTTCATTTGCTTAAGAGGATTAATGAAACAGATCTAGATCTCTCTGTGTTATTGTTTTTCACAAGGGGAAAAATTATACTCTTTCCTGGCTATGTCTGATGGAGGTATTTGCAAGGGTTTCCACCCTTTGTTTGTATCGTGATTGGTTGATTTCTCCTGAAATATAAAATTTTCTACTTACCCAACTTGCTATTTATTCATAAGGTGAGTTTCAAAAAAAGGAAAAAAGAAAAGAAACAGCAAACAATAGAAATAGGTACTAGATCTTTTAGGTGATTCCTCCAGATTTCCCCATTTGTAACTCCAGTACTCAGTGATTCAGAATTTGAATCTGGTGATTATGATTATAGCCAAATTTAAAAGGTTGTGCAGTAAATGAGAAGTGGACACTTGATGCCCCATCACCTCATTTGTATTTACTCCTTGGGACAGTTGTGGAAGTGATCTCAGAGTAGAATCCTGAAAGGATTTCAGTTTGTGGCTAGTTACTAACTGAAATCCTTTTCTGGGCAAAACTTAGGTCATGATTCTGAGTTTAGGTAGATAAAGAGCAGCTACTTTTCTTTCTCTTTTGGGGTACCAGCCATCATAAAAACAGAACATTAAAATATTAATGCTTAAAAATACCCTAGAGATGATCTAATGCAATCTCTCCTCTCTTCCTTCTCTCCGATCCATGTTACAGGTATAACCCTGAGAGGCTGTACAGTTTATTCGTGCCAAAGTAGGGCAAGAATTCTACCTCCTGATTATAGTCAATTTATATAAACACCAAACCACTATTCAGTGTTGGCTGGATATGTGAAAACAAAATAAAAAAGAGTTGACGGCTAAATGCTATTATCTTTTACAAAAACTCTCTACAGAGTTTAGAGTTTACCAAACTATTAAGTTTAATAGCTGGCACTGCAAGCAAATTCTAAAAGTAAGTTTGTCCTCTTATTAATGTTCAATATCAAACCAGTAGCATCTCATTTGCTCCTACGTAGAATTTCAGGGATGCTCTTGATATTTAAGCATTGTTCTGTGCTTCTGTAATATTGTCTCGTACTGGGACATTTTAAAGTAGTGGGACATTTCTCATTCCATACCTCATGTCCATCTAAAAGAGTAAGTATCTTAACACTTACGTATTTTTAAAAGTAATGCCGTCAAAGAAGGGTAATTGAATGCATGCCAGTACAAATTCTTTTTGAAAAAAAGAAATGTAATCTATTTAGGCCAAATATTGTGAACATGATGTTAAGGCAGCATTTGCCATCAAGTTATCAGTGTAGGGTTACCGGTGGGTATTATTTAAGTATCCAAGGGCAGCTCTATTTCTTGATAGCAGGTGTTAGAAGAAAGGAAATTTAAAAAATATTTATGGTCCTAAACTATGTTTGTCAAATGCAGTAGGCAAGTAGGTTCTAGAGTTGACTCACGCAAAAGGGTTTTCATTAGCATGGGCCTAGGGGCATGAACAAAAATGTAAACAAAGCTTGTCTTGGTTTTGACCTAGAGCCGTGCTGTGAATACACCTCTGACTGTCCACCTTGAGTTAATGGCACTGAAGGTAAACAACCTGTCTCCTCGTTAAAGCCAATTTATATATGGCAACTGTGGTTCCTGCAAACCAGGTTATTTAGGAGGTGTTGGAAATCACAGAGATTAAATGTCAGTTTCCTAAAGAGTTACGTTAATACCATAAGGATGATGTCAGTTTACACCCTAAAATCATACTCACCCCCTGACAGAGGGGCCTTGTTGACTCTCTCTGTGATGTCCTGTCCTTGGTGTGGGATGTCTTCTCAGTCAGTGCAGAAAGACTAGTGTGGCTTCTTGCTCTGTATTAATTAAAGTGTGCACTTAGATGCTTATTACATACTTGCTGCATCCTTATCCCACAAAAATATCATCTTTGTCTGTCCCCTGACTCCTGGTCATGATGTCAGTGGCCGCACCTTCTGCACTATGGTAATTACTTAAGTGTCATGCAGGCTGCTTCAGTGGCTCTGGCGGTGACCCCCCCTCTTTGGCAAAGTTGTATTGTGTTTATAGGTTACCCTTTATGCTGTTAGTTATGCATCTAGCACACTCTGAAGTGGGATGTGGGCTTAGGCTGTCTAGGAAGAAATTCAGGAGTAGGAAGGTCAAAAGCTAAGCAGTGGTTTTTGAAACTGTTTCTTGGACCACTTGTGCCAAAAATCATATGGTCCAGTATATAGGACATACAGATTTCTTGGCCCCAGACTTACTGAATCAGCATGTCTGAAGATGGGACCAAAATTATTTATTCTTAACATGCTCTTCACATAATTCTGGGGGTGCAGGCTGAAGTTTTAAGAACTACCGAGTCAGGGTAATGAAGCCTAGGTTGGCGTAGGCAGAAACGGCAGCTGGTAAACATATTTTTCTAATATGATGAGATTAGCATCTCTTCATGAGGGGTTGGTATTGGCTATTTGTGTTTCTTTGAAAAATTTACTTCCTTCCCCCCCATCAGTATTACTGATGCATTTACTGTGGATTTGTAAATACTCGTCATATATAAGGGAAATCAACTTCTGTCAAATACGTTGAAACTGTTTTTTGCTTTTTTTCTCTTTTGAGTTTGTTGTGATTTTTCTTTCCTTTTTTCTGCATTTGAAAATGATTATGTTTTTATTTGGAATAGACTGTTATAAATAGTCCTGTCTATTAGCTTCCTGTTGCTGTGGTAATAAATTATCACAAACTTAGTGACTAAAAACAACAAAAATTCATTATCTTACTAGTATAAATGATTTATTTTCTTTAATTACAGTTTCTAACATTTATTTTCTTACATACAGAAATACATTTGGGGCTCCTGGGTGGCTCACTCAGTAAAGCGTCTGCCTTCCGCTCAGGTCATGATCTCAGGGTCCTGGGATCAAGCCCCGCATTGAGCCCCACTCCGGGCTCAGTGGGGAGTCTGCTTGTCCCTCTCCCTCTACCCTTCCCTCCACTTGTGCTCTCTCTGTCCCTATCTCAAATAAATAAATAAATAAAATCTTAAAAAAAAAGAAATACAATTGATTTTGGCCTTTTGATTGTGATATCCAGCAATTTTACTAAACTTTCTCTTCCTTCCTTCCTTCCTTCACATATAGTTAACACACAATGTTACATTAGTTTCAAATATAATACAGTGATTCAACAACCCTATATGTTGTGTTGGGCTCACCGCGAGTGTGGCTACCATCTGTCACCATACAATGCTATTGCAATACCATTGACTCTATTTCCTATGCTGTACATTTCATCCCTGTGATTTATTCATTCGTAACCGGAAGCCTGTACCTCCCACTCCCCTAAACAGAATTTTCCATCCATGTTCATGTATGAAATTAACATATAACTTTCCTTTCTTATGCTGATCTTGTCGAACTTGTCAAAAAGTTATGCTAGCCTTATAAAATGAGTTGAGGATTGTAAGGTCTTATTCTCTTATGTAGAAGAGTTGTATAAGATTGAAATTATTTCTTTCTTGAGTGTTTGGCTCTTGAAAGTTTGGGTAAATTGTACTTTTTACTCTGAATTTGTCCACTTCATCTAAATCTGCAACAGTTATTTATAATCTCCTCTTGTTTCTTTAATGTCTGTGGAATCTACAATCAGGTCCTATTTTAAAGAACTATTGATATTTTTTATTTGTACATTCTCTTTTTGTTTTGATCAGCCTCACTAGGTATATAAATTTTACTAGATTTCTATTTGTTTGATAGTATATGCCTGATGATTTTCGTATCTGAAGTCTTTTTAGGTATTTTTCTGCTTTCCCTTGTTTCTGCTGGTTTTTACTCATTAAATCTAGCTGGGATTGGTTTCTGAGTTACGTTGAACGTGCTATTGTGTTCTCTCTCTCTCTTTGTGCCTTTCCATCCTGCCTCATACCCAAAAATCTCTATGGGGGAAGAAGCTTAGTGACAGAAAATAAAGGTGGGGCGCCTGGGGGGCTCAGATGGTTAAGCGTCTGCCTTCGGCTCAGGTCATGATCTCAGGGTCCTGGGATCGAGTCCCGCATCGGGTTCCCTGCTCAGTGCAGAGCCTGCTTCTCCCTCTCCCTCTGCCACTCCCTCTGCTTGTGCTCTTCTGTCAAATAAATAAATAAAATCTTTAAAAAAAAAAAAAAGAAAAGAAAGGTGGTATTTTTAAGGAGTCTGCCTTTCAGCTTCAACTCCCCTGCTGAACACTGAGGTGGAACTGGTTCCTCGAAGAATGGTTTCTGATGATTCTATAGCTTGCTTACATCACTAGATCTTGAAAGAATGTGTTATTATCACATCTGTTAGCTTTTGTCGTGTAGAATTTAATTTTATTTATGTAGTTTATCTCTAATTATAACTTCTAGTTTGTGATGCTCATAGAATTATCTATTTAGAGCTAAGGTAAATGTGTAATGCTAGTGTAGCAGATTGAAAAGGATAAAGATGCAGATCTGGTTCAAATTCCAGAAATTTCACTAACTTGGTTTGTTTCTATGAGTGAGTTAATTTATCTCTGTAAATTGCAATTACCTCATCTATTTCCTTCCCGGGCAGATTTTGGGAGTCAAATTAGATACATTTATACAGAGAAACTAGCACATAGTCCACTCTCTGACTAGTATTCTTTCTTCATCATTTCTAGAGTGTGTATGTCTGTAACAGACTTGCCATTTATTAAAGCCTATGGCATTAGATATAGATATGCTATTTTTGGGGGGCTCCTGGGTGGCTCAGTCGTTAGGCATCTGCCTTCGGCTCAGGTCATGGTCCCAGGGTCCTGGGATCGAGCCCCTCATCGGGCTCTCTGCTCGGTGGGAAGCCTGCTTCTCCGTCTCCCACTCCCGCTGCTTGTGTTCCCTCTCTCGCTGTGCCTCTCTCTGTCAAATAAATAAATAAAATCTTAGAAAAAAAGATATGCTATTTTTCCATATACTAATATTTAATTTGTAGTGACAGTCAATAAATATAGTTTTCCTTATTGCTTGCTCCTCTAGTTTATAGCACATTAATTTCTGACAGTTTTGTACCTGTGTTTGAAATTTTATTCTATTTAATTGGTTTTTGATCTTCATTTTGGTTTTAATGATTTTTAAAATACATTATATATCTTTTTTTAAAAAGTTTATTTTTATTTATTTATTTTTTTAGATTTTATTTATTTATTTGACAGAGAAAGAGAGCGCGTGAAAGAGCACAAGCAGGGGGAGGGGCAGAGGCAGAGGGAGAAGCGGACTCCCCGCTGAGCAGGGAGCCTGTTGTGGGGCTCAACCCCAGAACCCTGGGATCATGACCTGAGCAGAAGGCAGCTGCTTAACTGACTGAGCCAACCAGGTGCCCCAAAATACATTATATATCTTTTTAAAAATTTGGTTCATTAGGGGCGCCTGGGTGGCTGGCAAGCTTTACATTCAAGCTTTCTAGCCTCAGATTATTTTCATCTTTATATTGAAAGTAGATTAGTTTTCTTGGTGATTGGTGTTCAATAATCATGTTTATAGAAGATGATTTATGAAGTAAAATACTAATTTATTAATTTGCCATGAGGAGATTTTTCCATTGCGGGATAACTATAAAGTTTATATTCTCTCTCTAAATGCCCTCCACTTACCCTAGCAATCAAGGTACTAGCTCGAAAATTGTTTATTGATCATGAATGGAAAGCAAAGATGAATAGTTATTTTGACATGCCTTTCATCTAAGCTGAAGGCGTATCTAGTAAGATATTCTTTTACCAGGAGAGGAAATACCTTTATTTATTCTCTCAGGGAACAGCATATGGAAAGGCCTGAACTTCTACAAAGATTTGATTTAATTTATCAGGTGATATATTTTAGAAAAATTGAGTAAGTGAATGGATTGCATTTATTTATGTATCCAACAAATAATTATTGAGTTTCTGCTTGTTGATTTATCAATCTCACAGAGTTCTGGGAATGCTTTTTCGACTGCCACCATGACCTCTGTCATATGAAGAAAGCCACCTTCTCATCCCAAGTTTTTTTGGACTCTATTTTCCAAATATTTTCCACTTGAAAAATGTTTAGTTGTATTTGAAAATAAACTACTTTTTAGTTTACCTTTAATTCCAACTACATCCTAGTAAGATCTAAATTTTTATATATCTAATCTTTCTCCAAAGCACATTTAAGACCATTGGTCAAAATGTATTTTACAATCTAACAAAATTAAATTATATTGTTCCTCATTTTAAAGAGGAATCATCAGGCCAAAGAATAATTTAGAAGGAGAAGTCCTATTGGGAATGGTGGAATTTGACAAGCAGTATAGTGTAATCTGGGGGCTCAGTTCTTATATAGACTGTCAATGCAAGGATGGATTTTAGAAAAGTCGAGGAGTGAATGGATTGCATTTATGTATGTATTCAACAAATAATTATTGGGTTGTTGTTTGTTGCTGTGCTGACCTCTGTGTATCACACATAATTTCAAAGTTTATTATTTAATCACTTCCACATCCAAAGAATGGCAATACAATTTTTGGTGTACCTTTTTAAATAAGCCAGGTGAAGAACATGTCTTAGAAACTGAGTGAAATAACATGATGTTATTGGAAATAAGCTTTTAAAATGTTGGGCTGCCTATACAAAAAATGATGACTTTAATGGACTCATGACCCTTCTTTCTAGCAGTAAACAAACATCTAAACCAATTATCTATCAAGGTCACTCCTAAGTTTATAACAGTAAAGCTAAGTCATCTCTTAGGGGAGAATGATTACATGTCTAAACACTTTACAGGGACAGGCATCTAATTAACATGAATCATATAATATCATAAAGGTACAAATTAATGACAAGGGGGACTTGAAGACTTTCCTATTTTACACCACCGGGTTTTGTTATCCAGTTTATCAGTATGTTAACTTACAATCCATTCTTATTTACAGTGGAATGTGGAGGACAGGCCTGTGAAATCCTCATTTCTGGGATGGTTTAACTCTGCGGTGTGTGCACCACACTGACTTCCAACATTTTCCCCAGGAGGGCTGAGCTTTAGTTGCCCGTGGGGGTGACTGGTCTCTATTGGCTCTTTTCCCTTCTCTATTTTATTTCTCATTTACTTAACAGTGTTCCTTTACATCCATCCCCTTCCCCCTCAGGTTGCCCACAAATCCTGTTTCTCAGGGTCTAATTCTGGGTAAACCCAACCTCAGATGTGATCAAAACAAATCGAGAAGCCCAGGTCAGTAATTTGTCAAGTAGAAACTGGCATATATTTTGAAAAAAATAACTATTAATTTGAACACAGCTAAGTATTTTCCACTGAAAAATGTGACAAATTACATTCTGGGCCCAACCAGATATGACAGTTTTTTTAAAACATTTATTTATTTATTTGAGAGAGAGCGTGCGGGCGTGTGTGCATGAGGAGGGGGAGGAGCAGAGGGAGAGAAGCAGACTCCCCACTCACTGAGTGCAGAGCCCAACACGGGGTTCAATCTCATGACCCTCAGATTGTGACCTCAGCTGAAATCAAGAGTTAGATGCTTAACCAACTAAGTCACCCAAGCACCCCCAGATGTGACCTTTGACAAGAATTAGAGTCTGACATTTTGAGTAGTTATGGGAAAGTTCTTGAGGCAAGGTTTTATTTTATTTATTTATTTTTATTTTATTTTAATTCCAGTATAACTAACATACAGTGTTATATTAGTTTCAGGCATGCAATATAATGATTCAACAATTTTATACATTATGTGGTGCTCATCATGACAAAGGTACTCTTAATCTCTTCACCTATTTCACTCATCCCCCATCCTCCCCTTTGGCAACCACCAGTTTGTTCTTTATATTTTATAATATCTTGAGTCTGTTTTCTTGTTTGTCTCTTTTTTTCTTTGTTTGTTTTGTTTCTTAAATTCCACGTATGAGTGAAATCATATGACATTTGTCTTTCTTTGATTGACTTATTACACTTAGCATTTTACCCTCTAGGTCCACCCATGTTGTTGCAAATGGCAAGATTTCATTCTTTCTTATGGCTGAGTAATATTCCTGTATATATATATATATACAGATATATATATATCACATCTTCTTTATCCATTCATCTATCATTGGACACTTGGGCTGCTTTCATAGTTTGGTTTCATAGTTTGGTTATTGTAAATAATGCTGCAGTAAACATAGAGGTGAATATATCTTTTCAAATTAGTGTTTTTGTATTCTTTGGGTAAACACCCAGTAGTGGAATTACTGGATTATATAGTAATTCTATTTTTAATTTTTTGAAGAACCTCCATACTGTATTCTAGAGTGGCTGCACCAATTTGCATTCCCACCAACAGTGCACAAGGGTTCCTTTTTCTCCACATCCTCACCAATACTTGTTGTTTCTTATGTTTTTTTTTTTTTTTATTTTAGCTGTTCTGATAGATGTGAGGTGATATCTCATTGTGGCTTTGATTTGCATTTCCCTGATGATAAGTGATGTTGAGCATCTTTTCATGGTCTTTTGGCCATCTGTATGTATCCTTTGCAGAAATGTCTGTTCAGGTCTTCTGCCCATTGTTAAATTGTGTTATTTGTGGGGTTTTTTGGTGTTGAGTAGTATAAATTCTTTATATATTTTGGATACTAACCCTTTATCAGATATGTCATTTGCAAATGACATCTTCTCCCATTCAGTAGGTTGTCTTTTTGTTTATTTGATTGTTTCCTTTGCTGTGCAGAAGCTTTTTATTTTGATGTAGTCCCAATAGTTTATTTTTGCTTTTGTTTTCCTTGCCTCAGGAGACATATCCAGAAAAATGTTGCTATGGCCAATGTCAGGGAAATTACTGCCTGTCTTCTCTTCTAGGATTTTTAATGCTTTTAGGTCTCACATTTAGGTCTTTAATTCATTTTGAATTTATTTTTGTGTATGGTGTAAGAAAGTGGTCCAGTCTCATTCTTTTGCACGTAGCTGTCCAGTTTTTTCCAACATTTATGTTGAAAAGACTGTCTTTTTCCCACTTTCTTGCCTCCTTTGTCAAAGTTTAACTGACCATATAATTGTGGGTTTATTTCTGGGCTCTCTGTTCCACTGATCTATGTGTTTGTTTTTGTGCCAGTACCATACTGTTTGATTACTCCAGCTTTGTAGTGTATCTTGAAATCTGGGATTGTGATACCTCTGGCTTTGTTTTTCTTTCTCAAGATTGCTTTGGTCATTTGGGGTCTTTTGTGATTCCACACAAATTTTAGGATTATTTGTTCCAGTTCTGTGAAAAATACTGTTGGTATTTTGATAGGGATTACATTAAATCTGTAGATTTCTTTGGTTTTATATAAGAAGGGATGACTAGCACATAGGCACAGACGGGGATATACCAAGTTTCTCATAATTAAGTTTTGTTTGTAAAATTAGGAAAAGTAAGGGTCAGCTAGAATTTGTCTTATTTGAACTCAGTCACTAAGTACATACCCAGAAATTGGCTCATTTTCAAACTTTTGGACCAATTTAATATGCTACACTTGTGTTTATTATGCTTGAGTTTTTTCAAGACACTTCATAATGAAATTTGAACTTAATGTAATGGAAATCCATTAAAATTCTTAAAATAGAGGATTGGCTTAATCTAATTTATGTTTTAGAAGGCCACATAGGCTCATCTGTAGAAAATTGTTTGAAGAAGGCCAGTATGGAAGTAGAGAGACTACTTAAGAGACAGTTCTAGTAGGGTGATGGCAGATGGGGATGGAAACTATTGGATGGCCTGAGCTATATTTTGGTTATAGAATCAGTCAAAGTCATTAGCATTTACTAATGGATGAAATGAAGGCGGGGGATGTGAGGGAAGGGATGAAATCAAGGAGGAGTGCTTAGTTTCTGTCTTGAGCAATGGATCTGTGGGGTCATATTTATTGGGGGGTATTGGGGATACAAGTGTGTTTAATTTTAAACATTTTAAAAGGGGCTTTGATGAGGTCTCATAGAGACAGTGTAGAGTGTTAAGAGCAGAGGGCATCTTTAGGGGGAACATCACCATTTAATAATTGGGTAGATGGGAAACAAACAAAAAAAATAAGAGAGAGAGTGGCCAATGAAATGTAAGCTTTATCTTGAAAAGATGGTATAAAAGCCAAGAAAAGTGTTACAGGGAAGAAAGAATAGTTACTTTTTTCAGATTCCTCCCAGAAGTTAAGAAAGATGAGGACAGAAAAATGGATCTTGTGTTTGGCAATCTATAAGTCTTAGACAAACTTGACAAGGGCCATTCTGGCAGATTGATGGGATGGGTTGAAGTTTGATAGGACATGGGAAAGTAAAGAAGGCATGTGTATTTGAGTCTTAAGAAGTTTGATGAAACAGGGCGCCTGGGTGGCTCAGTTGGTTAAGCGACTGCCTTCGGCTCAGGTCATGATCCTGGAGTCCCAGGATCGAGTCCCGCATCGGGCTCCTTGCTCAGCGAGGAGTCTGCTTCTCCCTCTGACCCTCTCCCCTCTCATGTGCTCTCTCTATCTCATTCTCTCTCTCAAATAAATAAATAAAATCTTAAAAAAAAAAAAAAGAAGTTTGATGAAACAAACAAAAAATGAAGCAGTAGCTCCAGGAAGGGGTGCTGATGAACATGCTCTGAAAGAAACAGAGGGGGAGAGAGAGAGAGAGATGGTTTCAAAAAAGGACTATTAGGGAAAGAGTAAAGTCCTTGAGCACAAATAGGGGATTGTCTTTTTATATAAACAGGACACTAACTCCATTGTAATAAGACGGAGGGAGAGAGTGCAAGTACAGGTGGCTGTGTAAGTCTGGTGAACAATAAGATTAGGTCGTCAACTAAGAGTGAGGAGGAAAGAAGAGGTGTGGGAGTTTTGAGGACAGAGAAGGTATGGAATAGTGACCTAGTACAATGAGATGGGAGGTCTATCGGAGAGGTAGGTAGGATTGTGGGAAAGCATTTTCTATTAATCTGAGATTTGAGAGTGAGTATTCAAAATGAAAAACAAAAAATCAATTGCCTTGAATCACTTGTTTAGCTGTTTGTGTGAGGACAGAGATGGAGGGTGAAAGAGTTGGGATACAAAAGGGGAGAGCAAAGCAAGGAGTTCGAAGGCATTCACCAAGAGATAGCGTATTTGAACTCATGAAGCTTGATTAGACATGGAGGCAAGTGGGGTGGTGGATAGTGGAAAGTGGGAGGAGTCAAAACAAGGAAGCTTCGATGAAGCAGAGGAGGTGTGCAATCAGAATCCATGAACAAGTGAGCTGGAAGGAGAAGGAGGAAGTGGTCAGAGGCTGGGAAGACTGAAACAGGCATCCAGAAGACTGCCCTCCTGGGGTGGGATGGGGAGAATGGAGGTTGGAGAATTGAGAATTCCAGGTGTCGGCTGCCTCGCCCATGGGGTCAGTTGAGTTCCTGTGAATGCTCTCGGGAGTTGGAAAGGTCACAGCGAACTGTGGTCCTGGCTGAGTCTTCAGTAAAAGTGAGGACCTTGTTGGGAGGTCAGGGAATGACACAAGCAGAAGACAGGGAGACAAGCAGATCACAGGAGTCTGAAAAGGGTAAGGTTTTGTATAAGATGAAGGTGATCATGTTCTGAAAGTGGTATTGGAGAGCAAAAAAGGAGATGTACGCCCAATAAAGATGAAAGGGTGGGATTTGAAAGGCAAATAAGAAAATCCATTTTATTTTTTTTTATTTTTAAAGATTATTTATTTATTTGACAGAGAGAGACACAGCGAGAGAGGGAACACAAGCAGGGGGAGTGGGAGAGGGAGAAGCAGGCTTCCCGCCGAGCAGGGAGCCCGATGCGGGACTCGATCCCAGGACCCTGGGACCATGACCCGAGCCAAGGGTAGACGCTTAACGACTGAGCCACCCAGGATGCCCCAGGAAAATCCATTTTAAAAGAAATATAATGCTAGTGTAAACAAAAATAAACATTAGGGTATGAAAGAGAGAAAGATGAAAGCATAAAGATGCTAAAAGCATCCAACGGATGTTTAAAATCCTATTTGTCATTTATGTGTTATAAATGACATACCCAGGCTGCTCATGCCTGCACCCAGACACTGCTGGGAAGCACTCTTAGAGAGGAGGCTCCTCAGTAAACGTTGAAAAAAAAAAAAAAGAGGTAGAAAATGGAAAACGAAAATAAGTTTTACCATCTCTAATTATTCCTTACAGTCTAAACCTCCCCACCTTTACCATTCAGAAAAGATAATGGAAGCATACCAATCATTTTATTGCTATAAACATAAGCCTTTGGAAATTACAAACCGACTTAAAATAGCCAAGGGAGGACCAAGCAAGGAACTAGCACCCAAATAAGCCAAGAACTTTTATATTGAAACCTGAAAAAAAACACCCTGTTTTAAACATCACCGAGATGAATATTAGAGCTTAAAAATACTTGTAAAATAGCAAAAGAAAAATAAGTTAGACTAGGTACTGCTTGATGATGAAGTGTTCAGTAATTCAGATATAACTAAATGGAAAGAATACAGACAGCTAAACAATAGATTATTCCTTGTTTTAAAAATTTTTGATGGTTATTTGGTTGATCCATTCATGCTTTTGTCCCAACATAAATTGAACCATCTAGAACTGGGAGGCAGATTCTATTTCATGGGGACTAGTAATGTATGTGGACTGGTATATTGCAGTGCAAAGGGAAGTAAGTCTTAAAAATACCGGAAATCCTACCAAAGGTTGGAATTTATTAAATAGGCATGGGAATTTAGGCATGGGAAAATGTGGCAAATACTTTTAGAAGTTCGTTTTGGGTTTCCTAAATTGGCTATTTTAGCCAATGATTATAAAACCTTTTAGTTCCTACTCTAGCCAAAGGGTATCATATGTGTTACACCCTGGTTGACCTTCAGATGTTGGTATAAATTCAGAAATGAATTGTGTATATAACTAAAAACGTCTAGTTAGAACGAATATGTAATTTTTGAAGCTATATAATTAAAATTATGTCAGGAAATTACATTGAATGGAGATTATAAGGATAAAAACTATACACCAGTGTAGAAGAGAGGTCCAGATGAAGGCCTATATATATCCCCAGGTAGATAATCTTTCTGCAGATTTTTAGTGCACATACAGTTACATCAGGCAATATACATAGAGGCTAATAAGATGTAGCAGATGTATCTGGAATTCAATGTCAAAATTAGCTCAAGATGGTATTTTGGTTGATATTAAATTATAAAGTATTTACGATATACTAATTTTTGACCCTAAGGGCCACCTCTTTAGAAAGTCAGATGTTTTATAAACATTAAACTTTTTGTTTTCAAACTATATACACATAACATTTAAATTACTATTTCTTCCTTCCTTTTGTTAAGAGCATGTTGATCTAAGATTCAGCTTGCAATATAGATTTGAATTATAACTATTTACTTATAAAATAATTTCCCTATCTTAGGTCTGTAGAATGACCTATAAGGTCCATGAGTTGGAGTAAAGGATCTACAGAGAAGAACCGATTTCTGCCCAAAGGTTGTTTATTGAAAAAAATGACAGGCCTTTAAGTGATTGTTAGAATTGTATCTTAAAAAGATAATTTTAAAATTTGAGAATAAAGAGTTAGACCATCAGTGTGTAATCCTGACAAAAAATTTATTTGAAAGTATCTTCCTAGAAGGATTGACAACTAATATTGTCACTTCTTATATCTTCCATGGTTTTTTACTAATGGATCTTAATAACAAGAGTTACTGAAGATGGTCACTCTAGCTTTTGTTAGACAACCTAAAAGACTTTTTTGGAAGATATCAGGAGTCTTTAACAAACACTTCTGATGATAAATCAAAGTGACACATAAGCTACTTGTGGTCAGATACCATTCCCTTTAATTAATTAACTAATAATTACTTTTATTCCTTCAAACTCCTGGGTCCCGCATACTCAAGTATATTTCAACAAATACATTTTGACTTTATTTCTGGAAAGATTATCCATCATTAATGGAACCCCCCCTCCCAAATGGGAGAGAAAGAAATAAAAGAAAGAGTCCCTGTGAATGATTTTATTTATACCTCTGCATTTTGGCATGCTACAGACTATCAAAATTTCACATAGTCTACAGACATAAAATAAGATGTATATTGTGGCTTTGAAAATATTGACATCATCTGCTATAAGATAGAGCAAAATAGCTCTAATAAAATAGTTCACTCCCTAGCCCCCTTTGACAAGTGTTGGAAGTTGAATGACTATTCTTTTATCTTGTAACACCCTGGGGAATTTGAGTAATTGGCAGGGAATAATCCTTAAGAGATTTTGTCATATCCAGTTTCACTTTAGTGAGCTCATATTAACACTGAATTTAGAAAAGAGAAAAAAATTCGTTTACTTTGCTAGAGTAAATTTACCCCATCTAAAAATGCTTTGATTCTATTTAGAGATTTTTTAAACCAGGTAATACTATATAGCAAAACGTAAATGACATATCATAAATAATACATTATTAAATTTTGAAGCTAGAAAAATATATCATACTATATAATTTGGGAATTATCTATAAATTGGAGCATTATGTAAGCCAAGAGCTTATTGACAAATCAAATCAGGAATGCAAGATTTATTCTAGTGAGAAAATTTAGTTAGGGAGTGAGATAAAGTAAGGATATGGGGTTGTCTAGTGCAATTTCATTTGTGTTAACACAATACCATCAACTCTGTTAAAAGTTTTTAGTTGACCCCTTTAAAATAGCAGCAGAGGGTTGTTTTAAAAAGTACTAAACTCAATTAAAACTAATAATACAGTATTACTTTACAGAACAATTCTAACTTTTCCCATTAAACATTTTACATGTTCTAAAAACTTTTTTTAGACCCCCTTAAAAAAAATTCCCCCAAAGCTTAACCATACTGCAGGCTTTTTTTCACAGCTCAGCTTAAGTAAATTATTTTAACTTAAGAGATGTATAATAAAGAGCTGGATATAGATGAGTAACACTTACTAAACACACATCTGAAAATACGATGTGGTTTCCATCTGCTTCCTTGGAAGGTAATTTACCATTAGGGATGACAACCATGTCAGATGTTACTTGCTTCAGTCAGAGAAGTACACTTGGCAAATTTACACTATTAGGTCAGAGCCACAGTGATAAGGAGAAAAGTGAGTGGATATCCTGCACCCTCGCCAGTATGCAATATTCATAAACACTGCATCTACTACTAAACACAAACTAGAATCAGAAAACTCCTTGGCTCCATGGGAATTTTAGCTGAAGCCCATCTTAAGATTCAGGTTCAGACATTGCCAATTTTCCCCAAACGAATCTCACCCTATTGCCATTCTCTTATGGAAATTTCCTCCCAGGAAACATTTCCTAATTTGAGGTTTATTTTATCTAGTGCAATTATTAGGGTAGTCCAGTTTGGTGGCTTATGAGCTGGGTTGTGTAGCCAGATTTGTTTTCTTTACTGGTTAATCATGGTCTGAATATATGGTTGGATTTTTATTTCTATTATCTGTGAAATGGACCAGGTGCTTGGCACATATTTCAAATTCTTCCTGCATACATGAGCTCATAGTACACGGTTAGTCCTTTCTGAATAATGCCTGAGCTACATGGCAAATCAAAACAGAGTGAGGAGAATTGTGCCAATAGCCATCCTAAGGCCAGTGCTTTTGTGTGACTGAGTTTAATTTATTCCATATGCTGGAGATACCAGACAGGCCACACAGAAGCAAAGAAGACCCTACAGGGCATACAGGCACAGAGAAGATCCTGTCTCAAGTTTTAGTTCACTGTCATGGTTCCATTAGTATTAATGTAAGAAAGAAGTTTACATATGCCAAGGAGAGCTCTTGTCCAACAGCACTGTTTCCATCTATTTTTCTCATTGTGGTTTCTCACCTCACTCCACAGTTACTTAGCACCGAGTTGTGCATCATAAATCACATTGTTAGTTTTTTGGTGGTGGGAGTTGAATCTAAATCACCACTACTGAGAACAAGTGTGCTGGGATCCTGGCTACTTCGTATATTGTACTGTACTGTACTTTGTGATTCGACTTCGGGCTGTACTAGGGGAGGCAGATCCGAGGGTCTGGCTAAAGTGATGGTCAGAGGAGCTCCTCATGTGGCCAATGGTGGCTGTGCCCCCCATGCTGCTACTCAGGCCCCCACCTCCTCCCAGGCTACTCAGCCCAATGCCACCACCACTTAGTCCAGCTGCACTGCCTCCGCTCATCCCAGCTGGGCCACTAATTCCGTTTATGCCAGAGCCAGAAACAACCCTCTCTGTCACAATCACATTTTGGGCATTTGATAGCTCAGGGTGTATACTTAGATTGCCCATCATGCCAGAAGCTGGTCGGATTACCCTTTCTGTCACGACCACATTTGATGACTCTCTAGGATCAGGCATGGTCAAAGAGGTGGGTAGACTTGAACTTGGTGCTATTACCCTTTCTGTCACTATAACATTTGACCCATCTCTCAAGTCAGGCATCTCTAACATTCCATGCAAATCAGTGCCAGAGATTGGGCCGACCACCCTCTCGGTCACCACTACGTTTGATGTGTGTCGATTATCATGAACATGGACAGAGGGCTTCAGAGTGCCCGAGGTGGTGTAAGACTCGGTCACAGTGACATTACCATAGCCCAGAGGATCAGGAATAGGCATAGGCTGCTGTACACCAGGTCCTGAGGGGTAGGAACTCTCAGAAATGACTGTGGTGGTGCCGAAACGTGGGGAGATGGGTGGGTGTCCACCAGTGATGGGCTCTGTTCCCTGCTGAGGGCAAATCAGTTCGGTGCTCTCAGGTGGCCAAGAGGGATCAGGGTCTGGATATGCTTCAATTTCTTTTCCCAGGCTGATATCTGCCAACTTCTTAAATTTAGGCCCCAGTGTGTCCAAAAAGCTGTCATCCAAGTCTTCTCCAATGAAGCTACAACAACCCACCGAGCCAGCGGGGGAACCTACACCTTCAATGTCATATATGAGCAAACAGTCATTGGACGGGCGTCCTTCGTCTTCATCTGCATAAGCATATGCTTTCTGGATTTGTAGAGGAGAGAGAAAATGAGATTATGGATACATATTTAACAATAATAGAAGTCTTTATCATTCTTTTTTCTTCGGGGGCATTACCAAAGAAGAATATATTAGACAAAATTCTAACCTCTCCTAGAGATGCATTAAAAATCATTACATAATTTCTTTTTTTTTTTAAGATTTTATTTATTTGACACAGAGAGAGTGACAGCGAGAGAGGGAACACAAGCAGGGGGAGTGGGAGAGGGAGAAGCAGGCTTCCTGCGTAGCAGGGAGCCCGATGCGGGGCTCGATCCCAGGACCCTGGGATCATGACCTGAGCCGAAGGCAGACGCTTAACGACTGAGCCACCCAGGTGCCCCTCATTATATAATTTCTTGAAAGAATTTGGTTAGAAATTGTTTTAACTATAATCCTATTAATACATTTTGACTTTTAAATTTTATTTAAATGGACTTCCCTCATCATAGTGCACTTTGGATACAAAAGCACATGCAAAAAATCACATGAATTACTTTGTAACCAATTTAGAAGGAGGTACTAGAAGTACTGAACATGAAGTACACCAAATTGTGGGGGGTTTTCTTTTCTTCTTTTTTTTTTTGTTTGTATAAAAAAGGTAGCTCATAGTTGATTTGGGTTCATTCAGGATTGCACTTTCCTTCCTCCAGTGGAGTGAATTTGGTGGTTCTGTGAGGATTTGCTTTTTCAGCAAAACAACAGAACATTTGACTCTGGGTCTATGCCATTTTGGGATTCAGAACTGGAAGTTCTTAAAAATAGGACCTCCTTCGATTCAAAGGTAAAGCCTACAGACATGTGCACTTCTTCTTCTTTAGGATTTATTTATTTATTTCAGAGAGAGCACGAGCAGGAGGGGGCAGAGGGAGAGAGAATCTCAAGCAGATTCCCCGCTGAGCACAGAGCCCGATGTGGGGATCCATCTGACAACCCTGAACCTGAGCTGAAACCAAGAGTTGGACGCTCAAACAACTGTGCCAGCCAGGTGCCCCAAACGTGCACTTTTATTTCGTTTTTGTCGTTTATAATACTGGATTGTAAACTTTCAGGTTAAGTATCAGAAATATCTTTATTAGCAAACCAAGTCATTTTGGCATTTCATTCAAAAGTATTTTTGAGTCCTTACTATTTGCCAGACACTCAACTAGGAACTTGGCAATGCAGTAGTGAACAAAAGCAGATGAAGTCTCTCTCTCATATGGCTTACCTTTTAGTAGGATGAGACAGACAATACATAAACATATTTGTCGGGAGGTGGTAAACTCAGGATGAAGGGATAGAGTGGCCAAGGGCAGCATCTCATAAAGTGATGTTCGATCAGAGGTTAGAATAAGGCAGCGGGGTGAGGAAAGCACATAGAATGTCCTGTGCAGAAGGAGTTGCAAAGTGCAAGAGTTTTGAGGCAGAATTGTACTTTTCATGAAAATAACATGCATTTGTAGGGACATGGATAGGAAGCATTCCTGTGGATTCAGCAACAAGTTTCTTATTATTATCTACTGCCATCTGAAAGGCTTTTATCACTGTTTTATTTCAAGATATCAGCCACCCTCTAAACCAATAGAGTTAAAGAAGGTATTTTAGGCCAGGATGTAGAAGGACGTAGATCTATCAGAGACAGTTTCAGAGATAAGAAATCCCTGAAGGCTTAAGTATCAGATGGTGTGTAGCCACAGACAATTCTGTCTCTACCTGAGGATGGCAAAATTAATTCTTGCTGGTTCTTAGAATATTCTGGAAGTGTGCTATGGCTCTTGAACCCATACTTACTGAATGTTTATTATGTGCCTGGAACTGAGCTAGGTACTGGCAACATGATGTAGAGAACATGTGGACAAAGCACTAAAAACCATGGTAGACATACAAACATATTTTAGCAATGGTAGGTTCTATAAAGTCTATACACAGAGCACTACAGAAATACAGATAAAGAAACATCAATTCTGTTTGGGATGTGAGGGTTACCAGTAAAAGCTTCAGAGAGGCAGTGATATTTGAACTGAGTCTTAAAGGTTGAATAGGAGTTTATGAAAGAGATGATGGATAAAAGCATCCTGGGAGGGGCACAGCATAGCCAAAGGCATGGTGTGAATGAGGCAAAGGCACTTGGTATGTGGGGTTGGTGGTAAGGAGTAACTGAAGTTGAGGGAAGGGGTCATTTTATGAATAATCTTAATTGTCGTGTTAAGGAGTTTGGACTTCACTGCCTTGGACAAATGAGCTGGGAGCCATTGGCTGTTTTTAAGTAGAGGAGTAGAGTGATCAGTTCAGAATTAAAGAAATTTTATCCAGCAGCAGTATAATTGTCCGCCAAAGCTGGTTGAGAAATAGTGGCAGCCTGGAGTAGAGCCAGAAGCACAGGATGGTGAGGAAGGCATGGCGCTTGAGACCTTACCTGACAGAAGTAGCTTTCCATGAAGTTCATATTCAGACCTCCTTCTCTACATTCTCTCATAGAATTTCTTCTTAATGTTCCAGAATATTCTTGGCATATCTCAGGTACTCCTGACGTTTTAACTCCTTCTGTTAGTTCAAATCCTGTTGCTCTTTCTCCCCCTCCCAGATCTTGCATTTCTCTGCCACCATACTCATTTGTGTAAACCCCTAGAAGTGTTGATAAAATGAAGTTTACTTTCTATAGTGTATTGTAGACCAAAAACGAATAACTTTCTATAATGTACAGTTTCTTCACTGAAGTAAAATAAAGACAATACATACAGGGCTACAAATACAATATTGAGTTTGAAATAATATTATTAAACAGTTTGTTAATTTGTTAGTTGTTTGATGTTAATTATTTGTTGCTAATTATGTGTCATGCTGGAAGGGGGGGGCTGCATAGGCGTTATAAAAACCTATGCGTTAGTGGGTTTGATTTCAAATTGAGGGAGTTTGGGGGGAAATACCCAAATTCTCAAAGTTAAATAGCATAAGAATACCCCCCAACACAGGGCACAGAAGCATAGGACATTCAGAGGAAGACCCGAGAACCACTGGCTTTCAGAGGAGGAGCCATGGCTGTGGTGAGGGGAAAGATTTGCACGGAGACTCTTGGGTTTTCACTTGGATGTGATGGGTGATTAGAAGCCTGTTACCATATTCGAGGCAAGTTAGACCAAATGATGGCTCAGACTACGCAAGAGCCATGAATAGGGAAAGTGTTGACAGTGGGATAGGTGCCCCATGGCTTTAATATTTTAAAGATCTTGGTTTTTAGGGACAGTGTGTTCTTCATCCTTTTAGGACTCTGGTGGCGCTCGTGCTTTGTTCCAGGTTTGTGTAAAGGCTGGTAGATGTAATGAGGGGATAAATGCATAAGTAAATCCTGATGGATTTGATGATTTGACAAGGCTTGAGAACGGATTGGGTGTCAAGAATAGGGAGATAGAAGAGTCAACTGGGGCTGCTGCTTTTGAGGTGAGAGGATGTTGATGTCATTAACACAAATGGAAACATCCGGAAGAGAAATAGGTTTAGAGGCCAGTGTGTCTAGTGCTTTAAGTAAGGTGCAGTCCTACAAGCATTCCTACGTCTCTCCTATTTTAAAGAGTTCAAAGTAAGAAAGTAATGACAAGTTTGAAAAAGACTGAGAGAAAAAGAAGAGAATCACTAACTTTTTTACTCCGAGAAAAGGCAACTGATTTCAAAGATCTGAAAAGTTTAAAAGAAATTTTTTTATTAGCGTGGTAGCTATTCCCTTGCTGTGAAATTCGAATTGTTCCCTTGTTTCTGCCTGTGAACTGGTCTAGACCCCTGTTTTAAGGCATGTTGTCGTTAGAGTCTTGGTTAACCCTGTGCAAGGAGAAACTCTACCCCCGGCACAAGGCCTCAGCCAAGAACTTGGAAAGATTCTGATAGTGTTTCATCTGCTTACTTCCAATTTGAGAAACAGGACAAATCTTTTCAGGTCAACTTTATGCTCATGCTGAGAATAGATGAAGTTTATTTTTTTTTTGTCATGATAGCAGCTAAAGTCAGAGTGGGTTTGAATGCAGATTTTTTTTTTTTTTTATGGATACAGTTCAGTAATAGAAATGTTTTTCTCTTCCTTATGATTTTCTTAATAACAATATCTTTTCTCCAACTTACTTTATTGTAAGAACATAGTATATAATATGTATATATAACATACAACCTCTGTGTTAACTGTTTATGTTAACAGTAAGGTGTCTGGTAGTTAAGTAGTAGTTAAGTTTTGGGGGAGTCAACAGTTAATACTTGTTTTTTTTTAGATTTTCATTTATTTGACAGGGAGAGACACAGCGAGAGAGGGAACACAAGCAGGGGGAGTGGGAGAGGGAGAAGCAGGCTCCCCGCCGAGCAAGGAGCCCGATGCGGGGCTCCATCCCAGGACCCTGGGATCATGACCTGAGCTGAAGGCAGATGCTTAACCAACTGAGCCACCCAGGCGCCCCTAATACTTGTATTTTTGATTGACGGGAATCAGCATCCATAACACTTGTACTGTTCGAGGGTCAACTGTATTTTTTTGGGTGAATAATGTTTGCTCTATTAGACAGAAAACCTGGACCAGAATTGACCTGTGGTTCTTCTCTCCTATTTATAGAGGTCCTAATAGAGTCATCTCCTAAGTACTCTCTGATGATTGAGGAAGATTTTAAAAATTCAACATATAAGAATAGTAATTCCTGGAGGTTTTTCCCTTCCCATTTGATTTGCATATTAGTCATTTAAAAATGAATGATAGAAACAATTTTAAAGATGAGATAACTGAGAAATAGTAAGGTATGCAGAGACAGAGCAGAATTCCTTCTTAGTCATTTGAGCTATTAAAATTAAAAAGACAAAACAAAACCTTCTTACCTGAGGTGTCAATGCATTCAATTAGATTTGCATTATCAGGAGGTATGGGTGGTACACAGACAGTGGTCACATCCTAAAAGACAAGAAACATATCCCCATTTGTAGTGGCTCTTTTCTGTCTATCCTTATACAGTGGGTTTGTTCTCAAAATAGACGCAGATTCTAAAAGAATACTATTTACAAAACTTCTGAAATCCATTTAAAACCCACACTTCATTTTAGAAAGCCTTTCCTGGTTACTTCCATCTTATTTGGATGCACCTTTGACTTCTCTTCATTTTCCCCATGGGCTATCCCAGAATGAAGAAGAGCCAGACTGTGCATGATCGCCAGCATCTTGGTTCATGTGCATAAGGCTGAGTCTCGGGGCCTACCAAAGGCCCTTTCTTACAAGTTAGCACTTACTCCGGGAGGCAGCTGTGGGCCTTCCACTGCCCATGAGTGAATTGCTCCATCTGAACATTCGGGGACAGGCTCAAAGCCAGCTCCCCCGCCCGGGGCGCCTTCACAATCACAGCACAGCAACAGAAATGGGACCACTGTTGGTGAAAGGATAGGAATATTGGAATATTAACAGTGGAACCACATTAAAATAAAACAACTTGCTCTTTTATGATTAAATCTGAAACCCTAATATCATTGCATTGGCTTCAAAATTCTTAGGAAAGCTTCAGAAAACAAACTGAACAACGGTCAGATACCAAAATCAATGTGAGCTTCAGTATACTAGACTGCAATCCATTGTAATTTGTTATATGGTATTCAAATGGCAAATAGTATTATACCGTTAAAACAGATTAGTCTTTTCACTGTCATTTCTCTGGAAAATATTAAAGGAGACAAAAAGGAGAGCTGCGGAGGACAGGCAATATGTTTGAGTCTTTGTGTTCACTCCTGCATGCCTTTACTTTTTTTCCTTACACACATGCCTGCCTTTTTACTTTCAGCAGTAAAATCTTACTCATGCTTCGGGTGATTATTCCCTCTATTATTTTCCTCTACATGGATTTTTTTTTCTTGAAATTACTCCTGCACAAATAGAGAACATTACACTGCCTAACAATGTCTTTCTGTTAATCAGTTGGGTTTTCTTATTCACCTAAATATGTTTCTAGCACGGAGCCTTTTATATAATATAATCTTGGTAAATGATCTGGAATGAATGGACGGATGAAGGAAAGGATGTGTAAGTAGAAAATATGACGAAGGAAGGAAAGAAACAAGAAGGAAGTGAGGTAGAGAGGAAGGAACATAGTAAGGATAGTAATAAGGGAGGGATGGTAAGAGAGGGGAAAAAGGAAAGAAAGGAGGAAAAGTATCCTGTGTATTTTGCTTTCTTGAAGATTTGCTAGGCTTAGAGAAAGCTTTGAATTAGAGGTATTTGACCCTAAATATATAATTTTTAAATCTTTATTAACTATGCTACCCAAAGGCAATCAACAATACAAAGAACAAGTTCAAAGTGAAAGTCATATATTACTTGCAGTAGAGATAATCAACACCTGGGTAATTAAGTTACTTTTATAAAATACTTAATTCTAAAGTCTTAAAATGTTGGTTAATAATTAATATGGCTAAAAAAGTGAAATTAGAGAATGATGTCTTCTCATGTATTTTATGTTATATTCTGCAAGTTTGCTTTCTCTATGTAGCCGTTTCTGACTGTTCGGATCATCTCTGATTGTCTTCTTCACTCAAATAGCAATCCGAACCAGCCTGTTATGGCACTTTCCCATGGCACTGAAATTGAATGCAAATTTTTATTCCCCATTGCACTCTAAGGGGTCAAGCAGTTTGATTTTTTTTCATCTTATAGACCCAACAGCAAACAGGCATTTCTTGATAAATGCACAAAATAAGATTTGGTAAAGTAGGGGCGCCTGGGTGGCTCAGTCGTTAAGCGTCTGCCTTCGGCTCAGGTCATGATCCCAAGGTCCTGGGATCGAGCCCCGCATCGGGCTCCCTGTCGGTGGGAAGCCTGCTTCTCCCTCTCCCGCTCCCCCTGCTTGTGTTCCTGTTCTCACTATGTCTCTCTCTGTCAAATAAATAAATAAAATCTTTAAAAAAAAAAAAAGATTTGGTAAAGTATATTTTATCAAAGGATCAGAAAGCTTATCTTCTCCCCATAGTTTCAGGGGAAGAGGGACACATATGAATAGAATTGTTAAAAGTACTTACATCCTAGGACCAAGAATCCCATGATGAGCAGTCCAATGCCGGCAGGACCAAAATGGACATTATCTGATAAAACTGATAGTGGATTGCCGGTTGTCCCTGTCTGGGTCCCCAGGTCATCATCCGTGGACGTTTTGTCACTTGTGTCAGTACCTGTCGTAATTACAGTGATACTTCCACTAGTAGTCTCACTGCTTCCAGGACTGGTGTCACCACCAGTAACGTTTCCCTCCTTATCCCAGCCAAAATCTTGAAAAACAATATTAATTGTTCCAGTACAAGTTCTTTGAAGAGTATCTGCAACAAGATTCAAAACGGAAGAAATATTTAATGCATTCAATGCAGTACTCATCGAAAATTCAAAGCCACTGTTTTTGCATCAGTAACTTATTTCAGTGTCTTTATTTTCATCGATTCAGTAACTTCCCAAATCATCCCTTGTTTGTGACTCAGTTTTTAAATCAAACCGTGATGAAGATTAGTGCTCCTGAGAGATCATCCCGTATGCTGAGAAGCATTGACAGTAAATGCCATGTTGTGTGTGCTGTCATTCACCTTAGATAAATAAATCAGTCCTATTCCACATACTATTTAAATGAATGGAAGTTACTTGTATTTGTATTTTATATGCAGTAGTTAGTTGCTTTATTCTCTCTTAGATTACCTTGACAGGGATTCCTTCATCACATCTGCACTACTTCCCGTAGGATTTGAATATACCATAATCTCTGATTAGGAACTGCTCAGTGCAGAAAACCCACAATACTGAAAGTTCAAGGTGTGATTTTTTTTTTTTTTTCCTCCTTCGGAGATAAGATTTCCAAAGTCTAGCATCCACTATACAGCTATTAGGTTAGAAATATGTCATAACTCTGAGACTCTGGCTGGACATTGGTGATTATAATTTTTACTACAGTGTAGGAATGATGCTGATGGAACATTATCCTTTTCTGTAGCCCACTTACAATTATTTATATGTAGTTGTGTCTGAAGCAATTTTTAAAAATTCCATGATAAACTTTTCTCCTGCTCTCTTCCCCTTCCAATTTTATTGAGATACTATAAATGACATATAACATTGTATAAACACAGTGTGTCATTTTGATATACTTGTATATTGCAATAAGGTTTCCACCGTAGTGTTAGCTAACATCACCATCACCTCACATGACTACCATTTCTTTTTTGGGATGAGAAAATTTAAGATCCACTCTCTTAGGAACTTTTAAGTATGTAGCAACAGCACTGTCATTAATAATCGCAAGGCAAGGCTCTGCAGTAGATCCCCAGAACTTAATTGTCTTGTGACTGGAAGTTTGTATTTTGGACCAACATCTCCCCATTTCCCCATCCCTTTGGTGGCCAGCCTAATTTTATTTTTGTTGGTTTGGAAAAGTAATATAAGCATGCTACTTCCAAATTGTTCACACAAAGTTGTACATCAACTTTCCAAAAATTATGTAAAGTTAAGTTAACTTTGCTTCTGGACTAATTATTTGAAAGTAACTTCAGAATATTATTAAAAATTTTCATTTGTTGACATTAATAAGAACTAACATGGAATACCAGCACTCTTCTAAGTGCTTTACATGTAATAACTTCTTTAATATCTCTAAATCCCTAATGTTAGTGTCTCATTTTACAGAAGAAAAGGCTGAGGAATAAATGGGTTAAATGATTTCTCTAAAATCCCATAGCTACTAAGTGATGGTACAAGATACCAATCCAGTCTTGCTCCAGAGCTCATGGACTTGGCCACTGAGTTATACTGTCTCTCATATTATTTAAAATTTGATTCTATGGTTTTTTGCTGTTGTTGGGAAAGTGTTATCTCAAAATACAACAAATGAAACTTTAATTTCCGAGTGTATATATAATTTCCTCTAGTCAGGGAAAAAGTTAAATTGATTTCTTACCATCTATAGATAAAATTGTTCCTTGGTATTTTCCCCCAAGCATGTTATATTGTTCCATGGTAACTCTATTTCTCAAAGTAATTATGCCTGTTTTTGAGTCAACATTGAGTAGGTCAGTTGGATTATTTCCCATTACATATCTGTATTTGAAGAAACAGTATGAATTAATGTTAGCTTTCTAAAAGAGACAGACAGAGAAATTTTGATTATAAAACATGTTTCAAGTTGGTGGTTATAACCTCTGGATATCATTGTCAATTATTAGGGACTTTATTTTTTTTCAGGGCAGGTGCCTTCTGTTTGAGGACATTCAGAAATAGAAAAGGTTTAAATTTAAGAAAAATGAATTGCTGGCAGCCATTTCTGACGGAATGATCTCTTATGCCCACTTGGATGTCAGAATAATCTTTGAATCTAGCAGTCTCATTTTCATTTGGTTTTGGTAGCATCAGAACTCTCCTGGAAGACCCAGATCCTGGGACCTCCTGGGCTGCTTCTAATTCTGAACTGTTCTCTTATCAAAGAAGTTACTTCTCCATAAGCTTGGGGCTTCATTCGCTCCCTATTTTCACTCTCCCTCCCCATATACACGATGATTTCATAGGACTTCTTTGGATTTCCTTCTCATTTATGTATTTGTTAAACTCAAAAGACTAGAACTTCGAGAGGAGCAGAGTGGGGTGGAGAGTGGGATGGTCTGCCCTCCGTGAACTCACATCTGTGGAGTACAAGAGAGTTTATCAATATTAAATGCTGAGTAAAGTGAAGAGAGTAACTGAAATGAGCTAACTAATTCTATTTGATTTCAATCTGGGCACGTTTGCAATGGGAAAATCAGTCCATAAAATCTTCTAGGGGAATAACCGTGATATGTGGTAATCAGCTAGTTGGCCAATAAAATACATAAATACAGAAATGTCAAACTTTCAAGGTCCAGTATTTTCCATATTTTACATCTTCACATTTTTTGCATTTTACTTTTTGCGCAACTGTTTTGTGTTTTCTTAAGGTCAAAGCTCTAAATTAAATAACAATTCAGTAGTTAGTGTTTTTTATGATTGAATGATAGTTTCAAAAATGTGAAAAATATTTTAGTTCAGATACTTAAAATTTCTAAAAAGAACATATATACTTTAGTTCAGCATATGGTAAAAATTATTTGGAAAATGTCAGTCTTACCTAACAGTTGTTGAAGCTTTACCTGTGTCCAAGTCAATAGCTATAAAGTCTCCCACTTTATAATTCTGTCCCATGTTACTAGTTACTACATATGTCTTTGAACCTGGACGGAACACCGAACCTTCAATTACATTTAACACCGTCACAGTGATTGCAGTTGCTGTGAGTTTATATTGAGACATAATTGAATGGTGAAATTCAGCTTTATTTCTGACACCAAGACTAAGTTGCAGATTCTTCATATCTTCATAATCTAGGGGCTAGAAAATACAGAGTGAAATAGTTTTACTCTAAAAAAAAAAAACATTCTGGAAAAAAGACAGATCCTTTGATAATAGGCAAGAAAACTCTTACATCTCTTTCTTTAATTTAATTTAAATACATACAAATACACTCTCTATTCTTTATTTATCTTTAACACAATAAAAATGCATGAAAATATAGTAAGAAAAAAATCCAACTGCCCTAAATCCTTAGTCAAAAAAGTTGAAAATATATGACATGAGTTTTAATTATCCATAAAACAAATTTAAAAACTTAAAATAATATAGATGTTCAAATCCATGCATTTTGTAGTGCAAAGACAGTTTATGTTAACTTCTGTCATTCCATTTTTTCTCACAAAGTAGCTCTATTTATTACAAAGTATGGGCCGAATATATAGTAGGTTCAATCACTTGACAGATTTTATCCATAAAGAACTATTTAGTAGAAATTTTACTCCTGTAAATGTGACTTCTTTCAATAAGCCCGGTAATAGTTGTATAAAAATAATAAAAATCCTTATTTTCTTCAACATATTCTGGAAAAAAATTATTTCAAGTAGCCATTTTCATTATGAAAGTTGGTGTCACTATCTACTACTTATGAAATTCACAAACAACTATGCATTTTGCCCATAAGTTCCAAATATATTTTTCTAAATTTTCACATGAGAGTAATTTAGATGACTCTCGATTCACACATCAAACTCTCCACTTAGTAAAACCTTCAATCTTGGCTCCAATGTTGGCTTTATTTGTAATTCCAAGAATGGCTATAAAATCATGTATACACATACCTCACACACGCACACACATAACAAAGGAATTAATATATGATGTCATGCTTGGGAGAAAAATCAACATTACTCCCATTTTACCGATAGAGATGTTGAGGATAAATAGACTAATTTTTTAAAGTAATATCATAGTAAAAAATAAAAATAAAAAAAATAAAGTAATATAGTAGTTTGGGGTGAAATAGATTAGGACTGTTTCCCCAGCATGGAATCATAGGTAGGATAGTGATGACTATATGAACTTAATAGCTAGAGAAACCTACATTTGAATGTCAGCTGTACCACTTACGAGCTATCAGAACTTGAACGGATAATGTACTCTCTCTCAACTGCAGTGTATTAATCTACAGTATGGGCATATAACTTAATTTGCAGGGATGCTGTGAGGAATAAATGAAAGCATCTGCATTCTGCCTCAGTAAATGGAAGCTATAGGCATGGGGACACTTTATGAATAACTGAGGTAAATGATCACACATTCTTCTGGGAACAGAATTCCTTAGAAGTCTATTTCCCAGGACTATTCTGAAGGAAGGAAATAGTTAAAAAAAGGGACTACATTTTACCATAAAGAATCCACGAGTCTTCTAACACAGGCTCAAACCTTCACTATTAGCTCCCTAAGAGTCACATTTTTTTTCCCCTCAAATCTTAGAGGAAATTCTACCTCTGGTACATGAAGTGGATCATTAATATAGTGGGGACATAGGAGAATTCTGTTGACTTGGACCAACTCTCTAGTATATTTATGTTCATAATAAGTCCTGGTCAGCAGCCGGAGGGAGATGGGAATGTGATAATCTTGTAATTACAGTAATTTAATTTTAATTTTATAAAAACACACTGGAGGACTAAACAACTTTTAATTTACATGAGAAATATTCTCAGTGCGTAATAATTAATGTACAATGTTGGCAAAGACACATTTTTTAAAGCCATGTGAAATCTGCTTAAAAAATATTCTTCAAGGGCGCCTGGGTGGCTCAGTGGGTTAAACGACGGCCTTCAACTCAGGTCATGATCCTGGAGTCCAGGGATCGAGCCCTACATCGGGCTCCCTGCTTAGCAGGGAGTCTGCTTCTCCCTCTGGCCCTCCCCCCTCTTATGCTCTCTCTCTCATTCTCAAATAAATAAATAAAATCTTTAAAAAAAAATAAAAAAGTATTCTTCAAACATCTAAAACAAAACCTTAAGCATAAAATAAGATTCATTTTTAGAAATGCTCTTAATTTATATGATCTGTGAAGGAGTAGTGTATTAATAGAAGAGAGTTTCAAGTTTAATGCCTGTTTTCATAAAGTGATAATAAGCAGAAAAACTATTTAAAAACTCTATAATCATATATCATTTTAAAACATGGTAATTTTTATTCTTTCACCCCCCCCCCAATTTTGTGAATTGTTAACATTTTGAAAGAGACCGAGAAAACAAAATATTTAGGACAATTATACCATACCTTAATAACCTTTAAAATTCCCATATTTGTCCTTTCATTCATTTCTATGTCAAACCAACCTCCCTCATTTCCGGAGATAAAGAAAATTACTGCCATCCAGTTAGCTGAGTACTCTTCATCCAAATCGATTACTCTAATCTGGAGCAAATCTGAGTATAGAGCATTTTCTTGAACATTAACGGAATACTGAAACGAGAAGCAAACAAATCTTAACACTAATTGTGTGAATGAGAGAAGAACTATCCTGGACTTACAAAGAATTTTAATAGTCATTCATTATTTAGAAATGAAATCTGTGTTTATAGGCTCACGCTTCACTGTCCAAATACATATATTTTTCCTAGGTATTATATAAACAAACACAAGACAAAGTACGTGTCTACATTTGGGTTGTATGTGACTAAAGATAACATGGACCTCTGTAAACAGAATTGTTTGAACAAATTTTAGAATGTAATGAATTGAAGTTATTAATTTCAAGGTCAAATACTTACGGAAGACAGTTCCATGTATGGGATGTTATCATTAACATCGAGGATTTTAATGTTGCACTCACACTCTGCTGACATACCATCTGCTCCACCATCTCGGTCTGAGCCTCTCACAGCAAGGGAATACTGGCTATATTGCTAAAAGCACACATTACAAAAAAGTATCACAGTTGATCCACACAGTCCTTATTCTGTCTCATGCAAAGTTCTTTTAAAATGTTGGCTCAACATTTACTTAAATCTATGCTCAAGATGCAGTAACACAGAATATTGAAAATCCGCAGATCTCACCTGAATCAATATGGCAGTTGCCACGTCTATTTCCTAAAATGTTTATCCAGCATCATTTAAAAGAAAGAACACATTTAAAGGCCTCATGCCTGATTATATGTCCAGAGGTTGAAAAAGTTTATAAAGGGGAAAGTGGACCAAAATGCTTAGGAGGAGAGAGATTAAGGTTTACCAAGTATTTATGACATGAAAATTCCATGCCGTAAATAATCAGCCATGGAATGTGCAAGAAAAATAAAGAGATAATGAATGGTTTATATTTCTGGGAGGTGGGGGTAGTGGGCTGAAGCAGTGGAGTTATTGATAATCTATCTTCTTGATTCTACTCAATGGTGCTTAAATTTTTAGAAGTTGGCAAAAGCAATGAAGCCTTTCCCAGACACATGAATGCACGCATCCTCATTCAAAACTGTGGGTATAATTTTAGAGGATTCATAGTTAGGAGTCATCTTGAGGTTTCTCCATGAACTCCAGGTTAAAAATAATCTGCTTTGGTGGCTTGCTAGTGACTTTACTTCCTTTAATTTCTAGAGCTCTTCGCCACTAAACCTCTTTTGACATTAAAGGACTCTCAGTGGGCCCTTTAAGGAAGTTTGAGCGAGAAAACATTAATAGTCAGTTTCTTCTGATGGTTATTTTCAAACAAGTGCAAAAGGAGATATAGGTAACTTAGGAACTGATAGGATTTGGATCATTAAAGAGTGAAAATCATCTGATTTATTTTAAGCCTAGGAGTCATTAACAGCGGAATTGTCATTTCAAAGTAACTATAGTAATTAAAATAAAATTTAATTAAGTACAAATTCAAAAGTAAAACTTCTTCATTTATATCCTTAAAATACACACAGATCAGGTAAATCCTATCAGTATTTTTAAAATGAAAAAGTCGGTACTTTTATATTCAATGGGACCATATGTTATTAATAGAAACCATGCTGATTCTAACTTGTTAACAATCACTAATTATTTTCTTATTCGTAAATGAAAAGATTGGTCTAGATGTTACTCAGTTGCTATCCATCATTCTGATTCTGTGATACATTTCCCAAAGTAATCAGGGGACTGTCAGTAGGTGAGATATAGGAAGGAAAAAGAAGAATTCTGTTGTCAGATGAGCTTAGGGTATTCTGGGTTAAAGAAAGAGAAGCAAGTTTCTTAGCCTGTAAGAATTCTTGGAGTTTCTACCATGTTCATGCATTGTGACTTGCCAAGATGGGGGACATAATAACAATTGTTTCTTAAATCTATTTCAATATAGATCACACTTTTTTTTTTTTTTGAAAAAGAGCTTTTGCCTCTGCCTTATGTATATTCTTGTGTACTTTCAGAATATAGTTTTCTTAAATTAAGGCAAATAAATATTAAGTAGGATTGAATGAAAAATGACGGTTTAAAATGTATTTGAGGAATCCCTATTTTTTCATTCTGAAGGTATTTCTTATGTCATTACCATTATGTGAAAAGGTTATATAATTATAACATATTGTTTTCTTTTTCTTTGTTTCTTAGGTACTCTTGCTTTTAGAATCACTTCCTTTGAAACTAACAAACCACTCAAAGAAAAAGAAAATTACCTCTCTGTCTAGAAAGTTATTCATTGTTCGAATTTCTCCAGTGTTTCTGTTGATAATAAACATTGGTGAATCAGAAGGTTCCTGTCTTATGATCTTGAAGGCTATTTTTGAGTTCAAATTATTTGGTTCATCTGCATCAGTAGCATTGAGTCTCATCACCAGTGTATCTAGAAATCAAGGAAAATTGGTTGTAAGTGGACAGTTTGCATTTTCGTTATAGGATAGTATACTGCTTTTCTAACAAGGTATTAGGGTTGGTTCGTCTGTATAATGTATGCGCTACGATTTCTCCTTTCTACTTCTTCAGCATATCATTAGCTTAGCTCCTTTCTATACCTTTGCCTTGACAAAAATACCACATTTTATCAGGAACTTACACATTACTGATAGTTAGAAAATAAAGAAATGTTTTAACTCTGCCTTTCCTTTTCTTATTCTAGTATAATCCTTTTTTTTTTTTTAAGGCTGTCGTGAAATAAAATGATATTAAAGCCAGACCAACTCTTTCACAACTATAGAACTTTCTAGCTCTATGACTTTGGCTTCAGTTTCCACATCTGTAAATGGGGACGATAACAGTACTGTCCTCACTGAGTTCATGAGAGACTTGATCAGTTTAATGAGAGAAAATCATAGAAAGTTCTGATTGACTGATGTATACTCAATAAATGTGTATTATTGTTCTGTTTTGCATGGTCCCTAGTGAAGTGCTAGGTAACTATTAGGTTGAAAAAGGTGCTTGTTTAACTACATACTTTGTCTTATCCCTTATCTTTTCTGTGAATCTTATAAGCCATTTCGATGAAGGACACTGAAGAAGGAAAAGCTGCCAGTGTTCATAAACTAGAAATCTCTACACTCAACTCTGTTTCAAGCACAGTTGTCCTGTCTTTAAACACAAAATGCAACAGAGTATCTCCCTTCTCCCTCTCATTTTCGCTCTCAATCTCTGTGTGTGTTTGTGTAATTCATTTCAGCATTCTTTTAAAAATTTTTTCAGTAGGCATTTAATTATGGTACATTCATATAGTAAAATCCAATGCAGCTATTAAAAAGAATGAAGACATCTTCATTTCCTAATATGGAAAAATGTTAAAAATATATTTAAATAAAAATTTACATTATGGATTTGTATATAAAATATCTTCCCATTTGTTTCCAAAAGCATGTTTATATAATCATAAACATATGTATCTAAGTAACTAATGATGGTGTTTGCCTCTTAAGAATGGTACTAGGGAAAACAAAGAATGGATTTTTATTCCATTTTTACTTTCCATATTGTGTGAATTTTTACAACAAACATTTTTTAAAATGATATTTTAGAATGGATACCTATTCAAAATATAGGTATAGTATTAGTATTTTAATGAATAAAAGTAAAATGTGATGATTTTTGGAATTTATAAGAAATTATACCACTCAAAGGTTAAAAGTAACTATGGTAAGTTGAAATTTTGAATTCAAATGAGATATCATCTCTGCTATTTTTAATATATTTAGGACAATCTTCACCAGTGTGCTAGGCAGTTAATTCTCAAGTGACTGAATATTTGGCAGTTGAAATGTTGCCATTTACAGTAATCCACAAGGAGGACACTATACCTTTAGATTGCCAAAACTCTTATAGGTAAATAGTCTATCTAGTTTCTAGGTTTTCTGGTACCTCTCAACTAACTCCACTTAGACAATCAGCTTTCAATATGCATGGTGGGCCAAACAGGATTAAGTTTATAGTACATTTCAAATACATAAAATTGGTAACTTGGGTAAAAAGCAAGCAAGGCCTGTATTTATTTCATCATATATAAAAAGGGAAAACAATGCTTGTTTAGTGTTCATTTCTTGTCAACAAAAGCTCTTGAAGATTATGGTCACAAAATGGATTGCCTGGAAGTGATTTCTACTAATGACTTTAAAGTAGGTTTAAAAAAAAGGGTGGGGGGGGCACCTGGGTGGCTCAGTCGGTTGGGGGTCTGGCCCTTGATTTTGGCTCAGGTCATGATCTCATGGGTCACGGGACAGAGCCACATGAAGGGCTCCACGCTCAGTGGGAAGTCTGCTTGAAAATTCTCTCTCTCTGCCTCTCCCCCCCTCTGCCACTCTCGCTCTTGCACTCTTTCTCTCTCTCTCTTAAATGAATAATAAAAAAAAAGTCAGTATGAACAGAAGTGGATGATATTGTCCTTCAGAGCAGCCCGGCTGGGAGGCTAAATCTCCTTCCAGTACTCCTGCCACCACTGTACAAAGTATTTTGGGATTTCTCCTTAGGAATCTAAAAAAGAGCTGCTGTGTGAGTTACATGAGAAAATCTTTCTCATTTCTTTGGAGTTGCTCCATGGGTATGCCAGATTAGAGCTGCCACCACAGTTGAAGGGAAAGCCGTTATGGAGACTTCTCATGCCTTTCTGTCCTGAATGCTTTTCTATACTTAATCTCTTACATTCATGATGAAGTAGTGCCTTCTTAGTTTGGCCTCTCATTGCTTGGCTAAGAGTGATCTGGAAGTCAGTATATTCTTGTTTACTTAATAAGATGGATTACTTACTTGCATTAGAATTTTCTTCTATTTGTCCTACAAAAGTAGACATAGAAAATAGCGGAGGGTTGTCATTTATATCCAAAACCCTGACTCTGAGCTCAAGAGGCCTCTCTAAATCTTGACCCAGTGAATTCAGAGCCCTGCAATAGATCTAGGAGAGAAGATAAGAATAATTATTTGGTGTCCAGATATTTATTAAGTTCTTACTTTGTTTGGGCACTATGCTAGGCACTGTGGGTAACCAAAAAAACTAAGACATATTATTTCCTACTAGAATGTAGGTACCAGAAGTACTTATAATCGATAAGGGGAGGCAAACACAAACTCAAAATACCATTTGAAAAAAAGTAACATGATAAGTTATTTAAAAGAAGAATAAAAATAGTATGACATCACAGGAGGATGTAATGATTGAGAAAGATCTTGAAAGAGAATTTGGCAAGATGTTCCAAGCAAAGGGATTTGCATTGTTTGAAATTAGGGGTGGGGGCTATTGGCTTTGAGGATGGGGTAAAGGAGAGTCACATGGGGGCTTCAAAGGAAGGTAATATTCATAAGCTAGGTGGTGACTATGTGGGTGTTCATATTATTATTGTTGTTGTTGTTATTATTATTTATATATGAAGTGTATATAAGTATAATGTATGCTGTTTTACCTGTGTAGTATATTCATATAAAAATGCATTGTGCTTCCAGAAAAGCTAATAGGTTGGCATGCTGACCTCGAGAGTTTGTTGTTAAACATTGTCAGAGGTAAGGCAGGAATACAGATTTGGAATAGAAGACTAAGGAATTAAAGTAGCTTAGGCAGTATGACTGAAAGCACAAGCATCCATTCCTATTTGAACATGTTTGGGGATAGGGATGGATGGGGTTTTAATTGAAGAGCCTACAAGATCAAGGAAGGTTTTCTGTATTTCCCTTTTATTTTAAGTATTAACAAGTGTTGACCATGATGATAAATGGAAATGGCAGCAGGCAAGGAGCAAGCAGAAAAGAGATGATAAAACAAAGTTGATAGAATAAGGCTCTTGAAGAAACGGGTGATTATGGAACAATGGATACCTCTTGAGGGTAAGCTGTGGGAAAAAGCAGAAAATTAATCCTGTTTTTGGATTTACGGCAGAACGTTTCTGAACCAGGGGAGAGAGAACTGTGGGAGTGTGTGATGGAAGGCCTCAGGCTTTTTAACGAAGTTGGTCATCATGTCAGCTGCTTAAAGTGGAAATGAGGTTTGAAGTTTTACCATGGCCGCGGTCAAGTATGGAGGTATGATTCAGTTAAGGATGGATTAGAGTATTTCCAAAGCACATTCTGAGCTCAGGTGAGCTGGAGCAATGTGGATTTATAATAAAGTATGTTTACTCAGAAGAGGCTCCCTTAGTGGCTCAAAAATCATTACTTGAGAGCTAAAGAGAACCAATATTCTCAGGTGAATTAAGGAAAAAGAAGTAAGAGTTAGGCCCTTGCCCTTCCAAACAGATATTCCAGCTTGCCACCAGGGACAGACTGAGGCTAATGTTTTTGCTAAGGCATTTCAGCAAGGCATTTCTACTAATCTCTTCGTTTCTGTTGGGTCATGAGATGCTCATGAATTGAGACAACCAAAAATAATTTTGGGATTTCTGAAATCAAATCAGATATGATCCGAAGTTAAGGTATTCCAAAAATAATGTAAGCCTGAATATATATATTGACATGGAGCCTACTTACAATGAAAAACGGGGTGACCTCTCGATCAACAATGGATGTGATATTAATTTCACCAGTTTTTTGATTAATGATGAAGATTCCATAAGGTGGCTGATCAATTCCTACTCCAGAGATGCGGTATGTAACTTGCTGGTTTGCAGCACAATCTGAGTGAATCTGCAGAGAGAGCGCAGGTGAAAATGTTACGGAGAGCAAATAAAAATTGTTAGGTGTGATTAACAACAGCTACCTTTCTCGAGAACTGTCAAATGTAAGTACCTGTTATCTTTTGGGAAATGCTGGAAATAGTTATTTTTCTAGTTACAACTCTAGTATTTTCCATAATAACTAGCAATGTAATAAAAGAAATTCAATTTCTATTTCTACCAAATAAGAAAAAAATATTATTTTTAATAAATCCAGGACTAGGCAGTCATCATTCATTCATTCATTTATTCATTCATTCAACATTTACAATTGATCGTATTATTTTCCTACTCTGTACTAGCCCTGGTGCTAGAGTAGGGAACTCCTTGCCCTCTTAAGGAGTTTACCAGGATTGTCATTATATAACTTTGATCTCCCGATCCAAAAATTTTTTAAAATGTAAAGTTTTAGAAGAAAATCTTAAGTAGATTTATGTAGTTGGCAAGAGTCATCTGACTCTGTGTAGAAGCCCTTAATTCTGAAAATGGGGAGGATGTATTATCAGAAAAGTAAGGAAATTGCCCCAAATAAGTGGTCTATAGAAGCTGGGATTCTTTCTTTGAAATGAAATATTGTATGACTCTAAGCAAATCTAACTGGGGAGTCTCTGTATATCTGTCTGAATGTGTGTGTATATTTGTGTATGTGTCTATGTATGTGTATATATATCTCTGTGTGGGGATGTATTTGTGAGTGTATGTGTGTGTGTTTGTACAAAGGAAGACAAAGGGAAATGAAAGGAAAAGAGTATGAAAGAGGGTACATTGTGAATTCTTATTAAAAAAAGCCAAAAGTAGGAATTCAATTCTAGTAGGTGAAGGCAGAAAGAATACAGATTAAAATAGTCCCTCTGAGTGTGCTGTTAAATTCATTATTTAAATCACTATATTTATCTACCTAGAATTTGGGGTAAATTATAATCATGTGTATTTATTTTACCTATGAGATGCATCAGTGTTTAACTGTTTACCCCAGTGCCTAAATTTCTTAATTTATCCTTTTCATGGCTTCAGTTTTCATAATCTGAGTGACTATAGTTCTGTTTTGTATCATAACTTCTCAGTGAGTTATATTCATAAAATACTTAAGGGACAGGTTCTTTTGATATTTAACACCATCCATTCTGTTTTGGTTTTTTAAGATTTTATTTATTTGACAGAGAAAGAGAGACAGCGAGAGAGGGAACACAAGCAAGGGGAGTGGGAGAGGGAGAAGCAGGCTCCCCGCTGAGCAAGGAGCCCGATGCGGGGCTCGATCCCAGGACCCTGGGATCATGACCTGAGCCGAAGGCAGACGCTTAACAACTGAGCCACCCAGGTGCCCCTCCATTCTGATTTTTGATTTTACACTTTGGTGTTGATACTTACTTTGGCGATTGGGTTCCTCTTTGAATTGTCTTCACCTTCACGACAGGCTGCAGCGAACTTGATCCATTCACGTTTTTGCCTCCTGATTGAATGCCACTTGATGGTGCCATTTTTGGTGTTGTAATCTCTTACCTTGAATGGGCACGATAAAATAGTGATATCTATTAACTTTTATTCATAATTCACATGCCACTGAAGGTTTTGAAGGAGAGGGTAATTGTAATATCAGAAAGAGAGGATGTTCAATTGGGAAAATTGGTGATTTTGATAATCTATTAATTTTAGCATAACATTATATTTTTACTTATAAGGATGAATTTTTTTGGAAAATGTGTTCTCACTCCCAAACCATTTTCCTTGTTTTTAATTTGGAAAAGATAGATTTGCTGTATATTACCTGGATTCGAAATTCACTGTTAACTTCCACCACCACCTATAAAAAACAAAATAATAACAACAGTTAATTTTTATTGAGTGCTTTATAATTCATGTTATCCAATCATTTTAAAAAGTCAAATAAATCTTGTGAGTAATTAGAATTATTCTATCAGTCCGGATAGCAGATGGATCTGGCTTCTCTCTCAGGTCTAATGATGATGCTATGGATTCCTTTTCTTTTTGTCTTTACTTTTCAGTTATGCCCTTCTTTTTAATCACTTTTATTTTTTAACCTCTTTTTCATTCTTTGCCTATGCAGATACTTGTTATGATATGAACTAGGGTATTGAACCCAGAGGGAGTGAGGGTTGGAAATTTAGGCTTTCTTTGTAAATCTTGTGCCTAAGGAGCTAGAGATACTCTGATGTTATTCAGTGATATTCAGTAGTAAGTTATGATACTTAAACTTCTGACTATAGTTCCAGGATCTGACTAGCCATCGACGGAAATAGAAAAAAAAGTGTTTTGGAGTGAAGAAAGGACATGAAACGGAAAATATCTGAAAAGTTCCAGAATATTTGCTCTTTCATATTCTAATTCTAAATGGAAGATTTTCTAGTATTTTTGAAAATCTTAAGATGATAGATTTACTTTGAAATATGAGAATAAAAAGTTCTAAAATAAAAGCAAATAATTTCCTCTGTAAAAATGAGTTCCTGCAGATATAAATGCATCCTTCTATAGTTCCATAGTAAGGAGAAGAAATTGTAGGCATGTAGGGACCAATTAGTGGGTAAGCAACTTCCATTAGTCTCTTCTCCAGCGTTAAACAATTTCCTTGCCCAACAAATGAGCTACTCAAGCAGAGGTCTGCCTTGTTTCAACTTGGCCTCAATCTTTACATACGATTTGTAGTGAAAGATCAGGATAATTTAAATTACTTTTCTCTAAAACCCAAAGGCATTTCTAAAAGACAGACATCTATATATCAAGTTTAATATGTCAATATACTTAAGACAGAGTAAAATACCTATCTAAAAAATTAGGTGTAGAGGTGCCTGAGTGGCTCAGTTGTTAAGCATCTGCCTTCAGCTCAGGTCATGATCCCGGGGTTCTGGGATCGAGCCCTGTGGAGCCCCGCATCGGGGTCCCCTGTTCAGCGGGAAGCCTGCTTCTCCCTCTCCCACTCCCCCTGCTTGTGTTCCCTCTCTCGCTGTTTCTCTCTGTCAAATAAATAAATAAAATCTTTAAAAATAAAAAAATAAAAAATTAGGTGTAGATGTGAAGGTTAATTTGCATTTATTAAGTTTTAACTTGCACTTGGAGTCATTAAAGAAGGTGTAAATCCTTAGTTTTTATTTATCCCTAAATACAAAATTTTCAACTATTTGAATTCTTTCAGAATTGCAATGTATGAAAATTATCACAGACTTCTTCTGTATCACTGATAGAAGAAATTTTAGCTTGCATTTTAAAAATACTAATAAGAGTAATTTCAAAATATAGTAAGTTACTTTTTATAGTTTTAATCTCACCAATAGATAAAAATAAAATTTTGGTTTTCAAGTACATATTTTTCAAAAATTGTTATAATTGATAATTCAGGAAAATATGTATTTTTTGGTTAATAAGAGTAGTGGAAAGAGATTTTTTTATAGGAATTATATACTCATGGTATATATTTAATGTTTATTATTATTATCACTGTTACAATTCACTGAATAGTGACTAATTACTAGACAATGTATTTAGAGAAATCCATGCATTCAATCTTCACAAATACATGTGGTCAATATTATAATTTCATTATCTCCATTTTACAGATGAGGAAATTGAGTTTGGAATACTAATTTATGGCTAAATATTACCCAATACAATTCAGCCTAAATTTGTGCTTGTGGTATGGGTTTTACAATGAAATGCAAGATAGCCTATTCCAACTAAATTACTAATAAAATATACAGCGGAGAATTGACATTACAACTTTGAGAATTCAAGCCATTCTGATTTTAATCTCATCTCATATTAGCCTTACAATTAAGAATGTTCATGTATAACAACAACAACAACAACAACAACAACAGTAATAGGAATTCCAGGGGGAAAAGAAGTAGATGGCACAAATGGTTTGGATGAGTAACTGAAATGTTATTGTTGAGTCCCTCTCGGGTGCAGAATTAAGATAATGTTACTTCTTGCTACCTATGAACTCATGAGCACTCTCTCCTCTCATTTGTGGGTGTGGAATGGGGGTGTGGGGATACCTTCTTTGTCTATTTGGAAGCCATCTCTTCATAGCTACAGAGTTGTGTAGGCATCTGTTATCTGTCTTGCACTTCCCTTCTGCACTGAAGTGTCAGAGCCTACTGTTTGTTGTGGAGAACTATGTCAGATGACTAATAAACCTTCCAACTTTATGAAGCTGGGTCATTCTTTTTCCCATGAGAGGCAATTTAGGCAGAAGACCAAGTCAGTTTCACCATAGTGTCAGTGTCCCAATTGAATTAGTAATTAAAAAACTGCCAAGTCTGCTTAAAAATATGTTGTGTTGACGTAGCCTTATTGTCTTTTGCTCAGAGTCTAGAATAAACGATGAAACAAAGTCACTCTTGGACTTTCAAAGGCAAAATAATGAGATAAAAAAAGTATTTGGTAGAGTCAGAAAGCTTTCAATGTACTTCCTAAGTTCTCAAGCCTTAGTTTTCTCATTTGTAAAATGACAGGGGTAAACTGAATTATATATAGCTACCTTTCCAATTCTAACACCAAATCCCTGTGGGCAGTAGGAAACTATCGAAGTTACTTGATCATGGAAAAGGCATGATAAAATTGTGGGTTTACAAGATTACTCTCACCACAGGTTGTGGGAAGAGGCAGGATTATAGGCCATGAGTAGTGGAGTGTTCCACATCAAAACAGATCAGAGATAAGGCAGAGAAGAAGGGGAGCAGTAGTAGTGGTCACAGACCAGGAAGATCAAGGGAGAGATTCCACACAACTGAAACTGATGGGGCTTGAGAACAAGTAGGACATGGGAGTCAAGAGAAGGAAGAATCTCAAGTGATGGCAGTTTCAAACTAAGAGATGAGATTTAGCAGGTTAGAACACATTGACTTTGAGATGCTACAGAAACGGCCAGGTGAAGGTACTTAGCAATTTGAAATATGTCTCCGCACCATGAACAATAGTTCAGTCCTCATACACAGATTTGAGGGACATCTGCTCAGGTAGAACAGTTTAAATCATGGGAGAATTCGAAAACCCTAAAGTAGGGAATACAACAAAGAAACAGCCTGTGGCTGAGCATGAAACTAGGGGAATTCCTACAGTGATAGAATAAAGAACAATGACAGAAACAAGCAACAAAGAAAAAGAGAAAAGAAATAGCCAAAGAAATGGGAAGACAATATAATGCAATATTGCAGATGTCAAAGGAAGGGAGAACTGAAAGAGAGATGGGATGGGAACAAGTGTCAGATGACATAAAATACTTGAGTGGAGTGAATCCTGAGGTTTCCTGTGACCTTCAGGAGAATCCTTTCAGTTCCATGGAATGAGTCCATCCTGACTGAAAGGGATTGGTGAATAAAATGGAGGGGGAAAGGACATAAAGATGGCCACCTTTCCAGGAAATTTGATTGTAAAAGGAAACAAAGATGGAATGGTAGAATGAGATCTGGCATACAAGGAAATATTCTGGGAGAGGGAGACATGGATTTTTGAAGGCGAAGAAAGAAGAAAGTAGGAGATTTTGATTAGAAAGAGAGGTTCAAAAAGAAAGTATTTGGTGGAAGTGTGATGGAGAGAGCAGAAGGGAATAGGCAGAAAGAAAAGACTCTGAAGACAGAGGGTGAGGAAGAGAGGAAGGATGGAGATTAAAATCAATAGGCCGTGAGAGGTAGTTGAAGGACATCGCTCGATTGATTTAGACCTTGTCTGTAGAGTAAAGATAAGGTTATTTTCTGTCAAGCAGGGGAGCAGTTTGGATTCCTAAATGAGTTGAAAATATGTACTGTGGAGGCTCGTGCTGGAGATTCACTTAGAAATGAATACAGGCATTATTAGGCTGAGTATATCTCATCTCTCTTGCCTACTGGGTGTGTCCCTCTGTGCCTCCGTTTCCTCGGCTGTTCATGAGACTAAAGCCCTTTCTAATTCAAAAATTCTAAAAAAGTAGTGGATATAATTCACTTGAAGTGCATCCTCGGTGAGTCTGTCCTTCATTTCTATTTGAAGAGCAAATCCACATATAAAAAACTTAAAAAGTCACAAGACACATGCTAATTTCAATGATTCTCTAATTATATTCATTTTTAGGTTTTTTTTTCCTTTGATACTGAGGTTTACATTTCTTTGCAAATAATAAAATGGTCTTAAAAGTAATAAGTAATTTCAATGAGGAAAACCTACTAATACTAATATATACTAATTGGGAGTTGGTTTTCCATAGCCACTCGCTGGTTGTTAAGCATCAAATGCTGACGTATTTGATAACCGTATTTTACATCACAAGGATGAACTTGAGACCGAGCCAAAATACAACAATTTGCTTCTTTTTAAAACCTTTTTGTCTTTGTATTACTATCAGTTTGGAGTTGACAACATCTCGATAGGTTGATTTTTCTTATTTGCTCATTGGTTTATTTATTTATTTGACAAAAATATGTATTGAATGTATATTATGTGGAATAAAGACCAGATTAAAGGGCTTAAGCTCTAAAAAATACTATGGTAAACTTAGATGAAATGTAAAGTAAGTATAATAAAACACCATAAAAATAAGTGTTAAGGAAATTCAACCTGATTATTTCTATGTTTAATTCCTTGATGATTTTTTGGAACGTGTAGGGGAAGAGAAATATAAACTATCCCCAAATTGCCTTCTGATGCCCCAACTTTGTGTGATTAAACATCTATTGAGCAATCTTGCACTGGTGCAAGGGACTACGAAGGATACAAAAGTGATTCAGACACAGAATCTGTCCTCAAATAACTTACAGTCAAGTAGTTTTATGAGCAACCAGCAGCCATTAATTTGTGGAGATGTGGCTTTTCATTAGACAAGTGTATAAGTTTGCACCCTATTCTCAAAGACCAATAGAGAATATAGATCAACTACTTCGACCTGCCTAAGTCCTTTAAAGGAATTTGCGTGGCAAGCATAACCAGCAAGAGTGGCATGTCCCAGCACTCTGTAGGGCATTCCCTCATGGACAGAAGCATAATGAGTAACTGCAATGCTGAGCATGCTTTCTGCTTATTTGTTAGGCAATACCTGTTAGGACATGGGGATACTAGGCACCAATGTCCTTCAAGAATGTATAGTGGAGAAATTCTTAATTGTAGGAAACAAACTGAGGGTTGCTGGAGTGGGGGGTGGGGTGGGAGGGATGGGGTGACTGGGTGATGGACACTGGAGAGGGTATGTGCTCTGGTAAGCGCTGTGAATTATGCAAGACTGTTGAATCACAGATCTGTACCTCTGAAACAAATAATGCAATATATGTTAAGAAACAAAAAAAGAAGAAGAAGGTAGCGGGAGGGGAAGAATGAAGTGGGGGAAATCGGAGGGATAGACGAACCATGAGAGACGATGGACTCTGAAAAACAAACAAGGCTCTAGAGGGGAGGAGGGTGGGAGGATGGGTTAGCCTGGTGGTGGGTATTGAGGAGGGCACATTCTGCATGGAGCACTGGGTGTTATGCACAAACAATGAATCATGGAACACTTCATCTAAAACTAATGATGTAATGTATGGGGATTAACATAAGAATAAAAAAAAATAATTAAAAAAAAAAAAAGAATGTATAGTGGAGAAAGAGTTACCTGAAATTAAGGGCTCTGGGTATAGACAAGAGTGTTTTCTTTTTTACACTCATAAGCCTTGTTAAATAGGTGAATCTTGTCCCTTAGGGGCCAAGCCTTCAAATTTATCGAGACAGCATTTCTCAGTGGTTTAGGTTTTTCTATTACCTAAATCAGGCATCGCAAAATGTTTTACTCTGTGGCAACTCAAACCAATTAAATGATGGTAAATTTGTAGTCCCTGTTTTCACAAAGGTGCAAGAAGATGCTGATCCTAAATCTTCAGTGAAATAATAAAGCTTTTAAGAATACATGTAATGGAAATGATTTTCCTTAAATACAAATTGTAAATTTTGCTGGAACAGGTGAACAGAAATAGTAACATTTTCTATAAAATATTTTACTGACGTACTATTATCTATAATATATATTACTATAATACATGCACAGGAAAGCATAAAAAATCCTCTCTTTTGCTAGTCTTCTAAAAGACTCTCTTTTAATTGGTGGCTCTGATTTTTACTTTTTTGCTGGTCTGTATTAGTTTTTAGTCCTCTTGCTTCTCTTCCATCAATGAACACGATTATGGGAATTTAAGATGTCTGGTTCAAGTAAGTTGGTGAACTATGTAATGAAGTATGTATTTTTTCTGTGTATTTTAGTCTGAATGCTGAGAAATATTTTGAAACCTCCTGCTTCTATCCTAAATTATTTCAGCTAAGTCAAATTGTGGAGCTGGTTTATCAGGTGGTCAGAGGTTTTCTTTTGAAAGGAAATATTAGGGGCGCCTGGGTGGCTCAGTGTTAAGCGTCTGCCTTCGGCTCAGGTCATGATCCCAGGGTCCTGGGATCGAGCCCCGCATCAGGCTCCCTGCTCCGTGGGAAGCCTGTTTCTCCCTCTCCCTCTCCCCCAGCTTGTGATCCTGCTCTCACTGTGTCTCTCTCTGTCAAATAAATAAATAAAATCTTTAAAAAAAAAAAGAAAGGAAATATTAACCATGGAAAGAGCAGAAGCTAAGCTGGTATGATAAACTGTACAAATTGGATTATTCTTGGAAATCAGTAAAGACAGGTTTACTTGTTCTTTTAAGATAAGCTGCAGACGTTAACCTATAAAGAAAAAGACAACTTGAGTTTGTATTGATTTGTGTTGACTAATTGAATCTGGCAAAGTTGCAAGTAATTTTCAGAAATCATTAGAACTATAAAAATTCTACTGCTTCTGTTTGCTTTCCTACAATGGCCTGGCCATACATTATCTCACTGTCACAACCATTCACAGAAATTTCTTGTGTATGGTACCTAGGTGACATTGTTCTCTGGTCTAGAATACATTCCACATCCCCCCTCCCCAATACACTAATTTCATGGAGACAGAAAAGAAAGGAAAATAAATGAGGGGTCAATACATTTCTTTGGCTTGCAGTGTTATAACAGGTATAAACTCTTGTCTCTCTAGGAGGCTTGTCTAAAAATGAAATAGTCCTGTGACCATCTTGCTTGTTTTGAGAGCAGATTCTTCTGCTTTATTCTCCCTGATCTAATTCACTAGTCTGACCACGGCCTAAAACTTTCAGGTATATTAAGCAGACTATACAACATACATGTAAATAGTTGGCTTCTCAGCTCTCAAATGGATTTGCATGAAAGATATTACCAGTTTAAATGTCTTAAAGGTCTTTAAAATAGTCCAAGTATGCTCCCTAATGTAGATTTTCACTTATTACAGACTTTGAGCAGAGAAGAATAAAGACTTTACATAGATTTCTTTTCTTTTCTTTCTTTTTTTTTTTGGTAAAAGCAAACATTCATAGTGAGACTAGCAGAAAGGTAAGTGGAAGAGCTTGCTATAGTGGTAGTTAATTTTCAGGGAAAAATATTTTATTGTATTTTTTTAAAGATTCTGTTTGTTTATTTGAGAGAGAGAGAGAAAGAGAGAGTGAGCGAGCATGAGAGCATGAGCAGGGGGTAGGGGCAAAGAGAGAGAGAGAGAGAAGCGGACTCCACACTGAGCAGGGAGCCCGTTGAGGGACTCGATCCCAGGACCCTGAGATCATGACCCAAGTCAAAGGCAGACACTTAACTGACTGAGCCACCCAGGCACCCCGGGGGAAAAAAACAATTTAAAGCAAAAATAGATTGTATAACTCCAAAGTACATTTATCCAAATCATCTGGTAAAATCGGTAGTAAAAATAAATGATGATTTTTCAAACCTTAGAAAGTAAAATGTTTTAGAAAATAAGTTACAATAGTATGAAAAAGAAACATTTTAATTCATTATAGAGTAAGTTCTTTGAGAAATAATTTTCATCAGAGGAATGAGAAACTTGTGATTGATTCCAAAGTAAAATATGGCAACAAACAAACGGTCCACAAACAAAAAACCAAAACTATCCAAATTTGACAATAAAGTACAAATGTCCAGAAACCTCTCTATAAAGAAGAAAGGTCAATGAGGATACATGATTTTGATAAAATGGTACATTTTATGAAGAATGACTAACTAGACAGTGACTATTGAAAGGAATTTCATAGGATGAAATTAATTAGGAATAATCACGAAAATAAAGAAATAAGGTATTTTATACATTTAATGAAAGCACATAAGCATCTGAATAAACTCTAATCAACTGAAGCTATAATAGGCCTCAATGGATCAGATTTACATGAAATTAAAAATAAAAGTATTTGATTACCTTGCAATATACAGATGTTCCTATATTTAAATAACATAGTGTATAGTGCTTATTAATCCTTACCACATCCCAAATTATGATAATAACTGGTCCTAAAGATCCATTAAAAAGTCCATGATATAGGGCTGGTCTTTGAAGGCATCTTGGAACTAAAGCTACCAGCTTATTGATGCTTATTTGTAACAAATCCACTGGTATAACCTCTCTTACTTAATAAAATGAATTCAAACTAGCCAGCATAAGTTGAATCAAAGTTCTAACTTGTTATTATATAAACCCAACAATCCAGTTCAAAAATTAAGCAAGTAGAAACAAATATGAGGGGCACCTGGGTGGCTCAGTCGTTAAGCATCTGCCTTTGGCTCAGGTCATGATCCCAGGGTCCTGGGATCGAGCCCCGCATCGGGCTCCCTGCTCAACGGGAAGCCTGCTTCTCCCTCTCCCACTACCCCCTGCTTGTGTTCCCTCTCTCGCTGGGTCTCTGTCAAATAAATAAATAAAATCTTAAGAGAAAAAAAAAAGAAACAAATATGAACCACAGCACTACATCCCGCCAAATTGGAGGGCGATTTACCTGGCACTTGCCTCTTCAGATTACATTAACCTTACTGTGAGAAAGACTATGATTTTAAAATTTCCAACCTATGTGAAATTTAATGCAGCACCTTAGTTATCTCTAAAAAGAGAAAATTAATAACGTGTAAGGTAGACAGTGATAAAGCATCGCATTACATTTGTCTAAACATCAAATATACAATTTTTATATCACAGTCATTACTGACTTTCCAGTAGTAAGAACCAGTATCATCATAATTATACTTACACCTTAATTATAGCTATTCCTTCACTTATTATATCACTTATAAATCTCCCATACCATCATGTTTTTTGAGATTAAAAAAAATGTTTTAAATAAAATCACAGTTTAGCAGTGTGGAGCTTTTGATGTTAGTGATAAGGATCCCAACCACATATGGAACCGATGAGTTTATTTGGATTGTGAGGCCAGTTTAAATTTATATGTATGGTTTAAATTTATATGTATCCTATTTTTGTGTTTTAAAATTACAGTATATCTGCCAGCAAAGATACCCAAAGAATGGAAAAATGTTTAGGGTAAAGATCAGGACACACCTGTGATATTAGCTTAAGAGCCCACCTACAAAAAAGACTTTGAACAACAAAACGCTAGCAAGTGGTGGTAAGATTTTCCCAAATCAGTATTTTCCCAGCATGACTTAGCACTGACTTCAGTGTCAGAGATGTGATATGATGAGTTAACTCTGATGCATTAATATGCTCGAGTCTTCAATTAAAGAGAGAAACCCTATTTAAAAATCTAGTTCATAAAATCACCTTGTCATTAACATAAACTTTTAATGGGTTTAGGTTAGAAATAACACTAAATAACACTTTCTAAAAAGTTCTCCCTTGTTTCTAATGAGCATGGTTATGAGGGTTTTGAACAGAATCCACTTACCAGAAAAATGAACAGCCCTGCAGCAGTTGTAAAAGAGTGCCAGTCCATTGCAGCTGGGTTCTCCTACATCCAAGACTGAGGGAGTTTTGTTTGTTCTTCTCTGTTCTTTTTCTTTCCCCCACTCAACTGGTGTCTGATTAAAATAATTTCTCAGTAGATGTTCTTACATGCAGGCTTTGAGGTGTTTCTGCCTTCTCTGGGAGAAGAACGAAGCTACGTATAACCTGTCTAGATCCCCACCCTAAAAACTTGGGCTGGTCTCACTGAAATGCTTGACAAGATCATCATTGCTCCCAGGTAAAAGCTCAGGGACACACCCTTCTTCCAACTGAAAGGCAGCTCTCTGTGGGGCTGGAAGGTTTACTCCTTTAATGAAGGTTTTCAGTGTCAGGCATTTAAAATGATCAGAGGTATGGAGAGTCGTACAATTGAAGGTGCTTTGCCCCCTATGCTCTATTTACAGGTTGTTACGCTTCTTCTCTCTTAAAAAGGCAAGTGTAGTCTGGATGCTGATATTATTCAAAGAGGATTATCCAGTTCATATTCATAGCCAGACACTCAGATCAAAATCGAAAGTCATAAACTGTCCATTTCAGTGGATGTTACGAAATACTCAGTCATTTTCTAAGCTGTTATCAAAGAAACAGAAAATTTACTGATGTTGAGAGTGGGAATTTTTTTTAAAAGTATTAATTCAAACAAGCAGAACTATGCTACTTACAATGATAAGGTCCCCTGCGTAAGTCACAGTTCCTTTAAGTGGACAGCCTGAGTCCAAGGAAGCCTCTATTTTTTCTCTGAGTATCTTCTGTCCCCAATTATTTTTCTCTCTTTAAGATTCTGCCCTTTTCAAATGTAGTAAAACAAAATTTAAAGTATCTCTAAGCCAGATTAAAAGTAAAAATCAGAGCCACCAATTAAAATCTTGTTGATCATTTTACGAATGAAGATCAGTGTCTGAAATGCTAATGGGAACACGGAAAGCTGCTCTGCAGGTGAGGTGGGTGAAAAGTCAATGACGAGCCCCAAGCACAGAGCCAAGAATCTGGATAGTGAGCCAATTAGAACATGGGCAATGCACTGAAGAAATGGCTGCCCACACACATGCAAATGGGAGACTGGATGCAGCCCTGAGATTATGAAAAGAGTGACTCTCACAGGGCAGCATTTGGAAGTATTTTGGGTTATCCTCTCTTCATCTGGCTACATCCATTGTAAATATTGTGAGTGGCGGGAAGTCTTGAAATGGCAGTGTGGAAGACGTGGATTGTGGTCAAAAAGATCCTAACCACGTCCCAGAAAGGGAAGATGTCTCTGAGGGTCAGAGGCTCTACAAAATGCTGTCATTTCATGACAGATGTGTGGGAAAGAAGGTTACTCAGCAGTGGTTTGCAATTTCATGCTCTTCCTCATGGAGCTTAGGGAGAAGGAGCTATGATGCCTATATATAGTTTCAGTGACTAAGAATGCTTATGATAAGAATTGGTTGGTATGAATTAATGAAATAAAAGGAGATGGTCAGGCCAAATTTCTCTTAGTGGAGTAAGATAGAATGTGAGTATCAACCTATGACTTAGTCTGAGCAATTTATTAGTAGTAGGATTGTATGAGTGTGAATGACTGAAGATTCACTGAGCACCAGAGATGAGAGAATCTACTCTTGCAGCTTTTCCAGTGACAAGTGAATGTTTTATCCACCTTGAGTTCTGGGTGTGGTGCTAGGTTGTGCACAGGCCCTCTTCAGCCATTGAATGGTCCTTCCTCATCCCAACCCTGGCTCCACCCCTAACTCAATGCCCTGCTCCAAGAGTCCCAACCACCTAGAGCATTTGTCAGACAGCGATCTCTCCAGCGCCTCTCTGGAGAGGAGGTGTGGCAGAACCTTAATATAGTAAAGCAGTGCCTATCTTAACTGTCACATGAGGACTAGTGACAGTGAGCACAAGGGGGAAAGGGAGTTTATGAATCATCATTCCTTCTCCTTCACTTCTTTCCCTGCCTTTTTCTCTTTACTACCATTTTAATCTCCTTAGAACAGCGTTGTCCAATAGATCTTCCTGAAATGTGGAAATGTTCTCTATCTGTGCTATCCAGTATGGTAGCCACTAACCATCTGTGGCTACGGAGCATTTGACATGTGGCTTAATATGACTGAGGAGCTGAATTTTTAACCTTATTTAATTTTAGTGAATTTAAGTTTAAACAACCACATGTGGCCAGTAGTTAACATATCGGCACAGTGCAGAGAGGTTAGAACAGCCTTGCTTTTATTATCTTCTATCTTGTTCTAAGCCTTCATTCCTTTTGTTCTTTATAAATTCAAGTCCCTTTAATTAAATCTACTCTATTCCTTTTCTCAACTGAGGGACCTCTATCTTTCAGAGTTTACAGTCAACACCTTTTGATTCCCTTTCCTTTATGTGCTCTTGTTATGTGAGTTGGCCCACTCCCTCTTCCTGACTCCTTCCCGATCCTATTTCCTAATGCCAATGAGTTAAGATACTTTAAAACAACACAAACTCCTCTCATTTGCACATTCACATCTTCTCAATTATTTCTTCCAGCCATCTTATCTGTAATTTCATAACACACTGTCATGTAACTGTGCGGCACGAGTCGGCTTCTTGGACCCTGTTTCTATCTGAAAATCGGTTGGTGTGTGGACCTCCATGTACATAACAACAGTTCTCATTTCATAGACATTTTATGAAATTTGGGGTAATTTTTCTGTTTGGAATTTCCCTGATAAGAGATTTTCTCACAGTGATCAAAACTCTCCTGGGAAGGGATTTTCCTCTCTCTTATAAGGTACTTGCAAACTCCAGAATGTCATCTCCAGTGCCTATATTTCTGTATTTGTTCACAGCATGTGATACTGTAACGCCTTCTTACAACACAAAATAATCAGCATCTTTCACTAAAGGTGATGGATTCTACCCATCTAGATTTTACTTTTTTTTTAAAGATTTTATTTATTTGAGAGAGAGAGCGAGAGTGAGAGAGCACGAGCAGGGGGAATGGCAGGCAGAGGGAGAAGCAGACTCCCCACTGAGTAGCGAGCCTGATGTGGGGCTCGATCCCAAGACCCTGAGATCCTCACCTGAGCCGAAGGCAGAAGCTTAACCGACTGAGCCACCCAAGTGCCCCCTGATCTAGAATTTCTTTGGCCTAATTAAAGTACCTGACCATTCTACCTGCTTCATATACATAGCGTGAATTCATGTATTTCAGAGAACCTGGTGAAATAAGCTTTTATGTCATATGTGAAACTCTGCTTGCATATATGTGTCAAATTACCCTAATCAGATCTACAAGTTGTTTAAAAAAATAGGTGAAAGATAAAAATAAATCTTAAAAATAGAAAAATTGAGGTAAATATGTTGAGGATAATATAAACAAAAATCTTTGTGTTTGTCTCTATATTAATGTTCCTATGAGATATATCGATTCCAGATCTTATTCACATTGTTTAAAATCAGGCTATTTCTTAGTGAGTCACAAGAAAGTCTGGGGGATGGAGGCTGTTGCTTTAGATTAAAGGATACTTTTCTTTGAATATCTAACAACCAATATAATGTCTGATCCTTAATTGGATTCCTGATTTGAACCAAACAGCTATAGAAATGATTTTGGAGATATTTGGTGAAATTTAAATGTAGACTGTTGGGGAATTATTATAAATTTTATTAAGCTATGTAGCAATATGTCTTTATTTTTAAAGATACATGCTAAATTATGCAGAGGCAAAACTGGTGACAGAAATTTTCTTTATGGTAATTTAGCAGTAACATAGATAAGGTAAATACAGCAAAAGGTTAATTGCCAAATCTAAATGATAGTATATGGTTTCCTCTTTGTTTTTCTGTATATTTGAAAATTTTCATAATAAAATTTAAAACAATGTTCTAAGGTAGGGGTTGGCAAATTATAGCCATGGGCCAAATTTGGCCCACTGCCTTTTCTGTTATTTTATTAAAAAATGACCATGCTCATTTGCTTATGTATTGTCTATGGCTACTTTTTCTCTATAACAGTGGAGCTGAATAGTTTTGACAAAGTGGCTTGCAAAGCCTAAAATAACTACTTATCTGGCTCTTTACAGAAGTTTGCTGACCCCTGCACTAGGTAAACAGATTATAATTTACAATACAAAATATGACTCACTGACAAATTAGTTGACCTTAGGAGAATCCACAAAATGATTGAAAGTGTAGGAACAGAAATCATGATAACTTAAAGTAACCACTAAAATTAAAGCAATTAATCACTGAGGAAAAGATACATCTTTATGATCAAAATATATTTTTGGTTTTATATTTTCAGAAAGACTGTTTAACTGACTAGAATAATCTACGGCCCAACTCTTCTGCCTTTCTTTTAAACCAGATTTAAGGGAAGTCTTAATTTTATTTTTCTCTAGTGAATTCTAGAATAAGATTTTGATAGCATCACATCTTAATGTATTTTTCTCTATATAAAAAGAATATTTGTGAACAAGGAAAAGTCTCAGATTATTTTATGAACCTGGGGCTCTATCTTAATGCTTAAATATTTTATGATAAAATAAGAGTGGTCAAAGAAACTAAGCTATTATTGTTGATTCTTTTAAAAAATTTAAAAATAATTCTGATTGAGCATCCACTACATTTTAACTGCTGTGCTAGGCATTGTGGAACATTCAAAATAATTTTGAACTTTGCCCTTACAGAGGTAGGCAAACATAGTGTAATAGAAAAATTACTTCTCCCTTCTGGAAGACTCACACACCTTTGTCTATTAGCTACCACCCCTGTGTACTATTTAGATTTTATGCGCAAATTCAGTCCTTCCTTTTACTTGTAGTAAATTACCATCAGGGCAGTTCTATTACCTTTTTTTTTTTTTTTTTTGGCCTTCTATGTGCCTTGACTATACTAGGGACTGGGGCTATAAAGATGAATATACCATGGTCTTTGCCCTCAACTGGCTCCAGGCTAGCTGGAATGGGAAAGACAACAGATTTTCCCCTAACATGCTAAATAGAAGCAAGCAGGGGGTGTGTTGGGAGCCCTTAGCCCTGTTTAGTTGGAGGTGACGTTGGAGAAATCTTATAACTACAGCTGTATGACGTAATAAAATTGAATTCTCAAATGCTGGATTTTTTTCTTCTTTTCTTCGTAGTTTGCCTAAATCAACTCATGTGTTGTGCTTTCAAATTTCTATCTTCTTTTGTCTCCGCATTACCTTTCTGTCTTCATTTCTGCTGCTGCAGACCCTCTCCACCTGGCATTGCTGTGACACATTTCTAATTGTACCTCAGCACTTGCCCTTTTAATCCATTTTGCATTCATTTTCCAGAATAACGTTTCTGAAACATTGCCCTCCTTATGTCATGTCTCATTTCAAAACCACAGTAACTTCATATTTCCTCCTAGATCGACATGACTTTATGTTGGAACTCTTCAGCAGCAAATTTATGTCTCCAGGTTATTTAGTGTCTCTGATGAAAACAAAATGCAATCACCCTCCACATTCTTAAGATTTTCCACCATTGCTGTTCACTTCTGAAGACCCTGCTTTTGATGATGATGATACTAATAGGTTTCTGAATAATATACTGATACTGATATACTGTCTGGAGTATTTTCCATTTAGGGGTGTATGTATAGTCTACGAGCAGGTAAAAATTTTGTCGTTTTCAGAAACTATTGGTGACTGTAGTTTTAAAAATTCAATTTAATATTTCTTGAGGCCTACTGGGGACTGTACTAGTCGTCAGGAGAGATGAAAATAGGTAATAGAAGTTTCTGTCTTTAGGAAGGCTATGACCTTGACTGGATCTCAAAAGGAATGATGAGGCTTCTCTCTATGATAAGACACATTGAGATATGTGCTGTAGGAAAGACTTATAGTGTCTTGTGAGCCCTGCAAAAGGGAAATAACTTCCACATTAAGGGAATTGGAGAACTCTTTATGGAAGAGGTAGAACTTGAAATTTTCAGGTTGACTACATTCTCAACAAATGGAGATATAGATGAGAAAGAAGGTAGAAAAGAATACGAATTTTTCAGGCCAAAAGGAGTCAAATTGGACCTCTATGTACCATTTGTGAGAGGGACCAGAACTGATGTGTTAATAGAATGTGGAGGACTTTAAATGCCCCTTTGAGGAATGTGGATGATATTCCATGGCAGACAAAGAACCACTGGGGGTTTTGAGCAAGGTATGGACCTAGTCAATGTTGTGCTGTGGGAATTTGTCATGGAAACTTTGGAATGCATAGAGAAGAACCTGAAGTAGTGTGGTTTTAGTGGGAAAGGAAAAGGAAATAGAAGTGTGACAAAAGTAAAATAAACAGTTACCAGCTGGCAGATTGGATGGAAGGCAAAAGAATAAGGTGCTGGGGGCTAGTGGGAAACACTTCCTTCCTTCTCCTATTAGGTGCAATGAAAGAAAAAGGAACTGAGGTTTTGGTGGAAGAACTGAGCAGTTTTTAACATTTTATCTGTTTGTACTTTGTTTAGTTCCTGTTCTGCTTAAAAAAATTCAAACCTTCATTCGGATTTACAATTTGCAATTGCTTTTCCACATTAGCTCTCTCTTGTATTTTGTATAATTTGTGTATTCATATATTTTGAATAATTTGGAAGTAAGTTGCACATATCATGACGTATATGATATCATGACAGTATATATCTCCTAATAACAAAGACTTCTGCTATATAATCATAGGTTTGTGTCTTTGATGCAAAAAGCATCAAAAACAATAATGATGCAAATGAGTTATGACACATAGAATAAAAAAGAATACATGAGCCCACAGCATTCCTCATTTAAGGGCAGTGAGGTGAAGAGTAAGCTCTTCTTTAGGAGAGATTGCCAGCTAATAAATATATGGAGAAAAGTAGAATTAGATAATTTTAATAGTGCCCCCAGCAAAATAATAACTGATTTAGGTAAAGATCATTAATGGGTGTTAATACTATTGAATGAAAATTTGTTGGGAAATCAGGCATTTCCATGATCTCAAAATATCACATCATCTCACCAGCTGATGAGACTAAGCACTGGGACAAACTGACAATGTATGCCTCCTTGCATGATGCTATAAAACTATGCAATGTCACTGATATAATGTTCTTGCCCAGAATGTTTGACCTGAATCATTAAATGAGAAAACAATCAGAAAAATATAAATTTGGGAATATTCTATAATAAAATGGCCTGGATCCTTTAAAAACATCAGTTATATATAGAAAATAAAAAGGGGGGCTGTACCAGATTAAAGGAGACTACGGAGACATTAAAACTAAACATATATGGGGCACCTGGGTGGCTCAGTCGTTAAGCGTCTGCCTTCGGCTCAGGTCAAGATCCCAGGGTCCTGGGATCGAGCCCCGCATCGGGCTCCCTACTTGGCGAGAGGCCTGCTTCTCCCTCTCCCACTCCCCCTGCTTGTATTCCCTCTCTCGCTGTCTCTCTGTCAAATAAATAAATAAAATCTTAAAAAAAAAACAACTAAACATATAATGTTTGATTCTTTGTTCTGAATCATAGAACATTCAATGGCAATGAAGATTAGTCATAAAGAACTTTTTATGGGACAATTAAAAAATTTTGATTTGGGATATTTTAACCCTAGAAAATATAATGTTTTTAATGTCCATTTTTCTAAAGATTTTTAGCACCAGGGTATACAAAATAAAAAATAGTTTAATCGAAGCAAGATTTAAAAAAAATAATAATTAAATATCACAGAGAATATTTGTCATGAATATTCAATAATTGTCATGAATATTTTTCATCAAGTAAAAAAAGCATAGCATGCTCCAAGGGAACAAATGCAGGGGAAATAAAACTAAGAGATTTTCATTTATAATTTTAGTCACTGATAGATTATAAAAATATGATACTGAAAATAAACTAGACAAAGACAACAAAAACAAAAAGCAACAATAATAACAAAACCAAAGGGAACAATCTCACGCATTAATATAATTGCTGACATTTGAAATGGTGTATTGACATATGGCTTTGGGGAGCACATTAAAATCATTATGACTAGTTGAAAGGCTCTCTAGGAATGTAAGGTAGTTCAAAATTAGAAAAACCTATTGCAGTGTCTAACCATTGTAATAACTCAAATTAAAAAAATAACTTCCAGGGCCACCTGGGTGGCTCAGTTGGTTAAGCAGCTGCCTTGGCTCAGGTCATGATCCCGGGGTCCTGGGATCGAGCCCCGCGTAGGGCTCCTGCTCCGGGGGGGAGGGGGGAGGAGCCTGCTTCTCCCTCCCCCCCTGCTCGTGCTCTCTCTCTCTCTCAAATAAATAAATAAAATCTAAAAAAAAGAAAAAAGATGCTTTAAAAAGCTTGATTTAATTCATCATCTATTTTTTTTTAAAGATTTTATTTATTTATTTGAGAGAGAGAATGAGATAGAGAGCATGAGAGGGGGGAGGGTCAGAGGGAGAAGCAGACTCCCTGCCGAGCAGGGAGCCCGATGCGGGACTCGATCCCGGGACTCCAGGATCATGACCTGAGCCGAAGGCAGTTGCTTAACCAACTGAGCCACCCAGGCGCCCAATTCATCATCTATTTTTAAATGAAAGAATGAATATGAAGAAATAGAACAGTCCTTAACTTGGAAAAAATTGTATATCATACAAAAATCTACCATTCTACTCAGTGTCAAAATGATAAACACATTTTTATTAAATTCAGGAAAAAGATCCCACTGTTATATTACTTAATATTTTCTGTAATGAATAGTCAAATAAAAATAGTGGAAATGACTTAAAATTATGATTATTCACGGATCATGTATTTTTCTATATGAGCATTCCAAGAAAATCAGTTAAAAAATTATTGCAAACAATTTGAAAATTTAAGTTGGATGAGCACCTAATTAATAAACAAAATTCAGGAATCTAAATAAATATCAGTTAGGGATTATAATGAAAGAAATATAATAGTTTATAGTAGTTACTATAAACATAAACTATCTCATTGTGAAGCAGAGGAGAAATGTATAGAAACTGCATGATAAAATTTTTCTTATTTAAATTCAATTAGCCAACATATAGTACATCATTAGTTTTTGATGTAGTGTTCAGTGATTCATTAGTTGCATATAACACCCAATGCTCATCACAACATGTGCCCTACTTAATGTCCATCACCCAGTTACCCCATCCCCCCACTCACCTCCCTTTCCACAACCTTCAATTTGTTTCCTGGAGTCAAAAGTCTCTCATGGTTTGTCTCCCTCCTTGATTTCTTCCCATTGAGTTTTCCCTCCTCTCCCCTATGATAAAAATTTTAAGGATTTCCAAGGAACATGGGGAAGACATGAATCAATCGAAAGACATACCTTTTTTTTTTTTTTACAGAAAGACACCATATGATAATGAGACCCCCAAAATTCTTTTTTTGTAGAATTTGACAAAATGATTTCATATTCATGTAGGATAAAAAATAATCAAAAGAAATTAAAATTCTAGTATTTGAAAAGCACAGTAATGAGTGAAGTCAAACCTGGCTAAGGTATTAACCACCATGCTACAGTGATTACCATAATTTGGAATCAGAAAATGAATAAAAAGATCAATGAAATAGATTAATGGTTCCAGAAATATATTTAACGTATGGATGAAGAAAGGACCTCTAGTCTGAAATATAGATGTCTTTTCAAATCACTGAGAAAAATGTACATAATTCAAAAGACAGTGTTGAGGCAGGTAACTATCTACTTAGAACAAAACTAACCTACTCCTTATACCAGAAAAAGTTTTAGATGGAGAAAAGATTTAAATTGAAAGGAAGCCATTCAGGGGTGCCTGGGTGCCTGGGTTGAGTGTCTGCCTTTGGCTCAGGTCATGATCCCAGGATCCTGGGATTGGCCCACATTGGGCTCCGTGCTCTGTGGGGAGTCTGCTTCTTCTCCCTCTGCTGCTCCCCCTGCTTGTGCTCTCTCACTCTCGCTGTTTCTCAAGCAAATAAATAAATAAAATCTTAAAAAAAAAGAGAAGCCATTCATAGAAGAAAAGAATTAAGTAAAAATTTAAATACCTTGAAATGGGGAATGTCTATCTAAATCCAGAATCTTTAGAGTGAAGGACTGATAAATTTTGGTAACATAAAAATTAAAACATGTATATAGCAAATAAGCATAAGCAAAGAAAAAAGTAGCAAGCTAGAAAAAAAGATTTTTTACATGTGTAACAAAGTCCAGTTCCTGTAATATATAATGAGCTTTTGCACATCTATAAGAAAAAGTTGACAACTCAAAAGAAAAATAGGCAGAGGATTAAAAAAAAGGCCTTTCACTTAAAAGAACATAAAATAGTTAATAGGCAGAAAAAAAGATATTCAACCTTACTCAGAATTGGACATACACATAACAAAAACAACAACAACAAAAGAAAGATATTTCACCAATCAGATGAACATTTGATAACATATTTCCTAAAATATTATCTAATACCCATTGTTGGAGAGGAAGTAGAAAAATGGGAAGTCATCTTCTTGACTGAAAGTGGAAGTGCAGTTGGCAGAATGTTTTGGAAAGGTAATTTGACAATAACTGACAAAAATTTATACATACGCTTTGATGCAACAATTTCTATTCTCAGAATTTAGCCCCAGATACACTGATAAAAAAATACACATATAAGGATGTTCATTGCATTATTGTAATAGTGAAAAATTGGTAACAACCCACATGTCTCAGAGCACAATTTGTTAAGTGAGTTAGGGTACATTTATAAGTGGAATTTTAAAAAAATGAGACAAATCTAAATATTCTGATATGAAAAGAGGTCTAAGTTACAGTAAATTTAAAAACCAAGGTGTAGAACACTGCAAAAATACATGTTGTGTATATACATTTTTATATCTGCACGGAAATTTTCTGAGATTGTTCACAAAAATCTGTTTATTGGAAGAGAAATTGTATGCTTAACTTTGTATTCTGATCCATTTCTGATTTTATTATTAGCAGGCCTTTATATTATAATAAAAAGTAAAGATATTTGAAGCTTTGTAATTGACCTTTTAAAAATAGAAGAGATAATCTTAAGTGTCCATTTAAAGACAGATGGAGAGATAAGGATTAGAGATATATACATGAAAGTTGTCAGTTTCAAGATGACAACGAAACTGTGTAAGTGGTAGAATCACCTAGGAAGAGCCTGAAGAGAAAGACATGAAAATATCTGAAGAGAAAACTTACATGTTTACGTTTGCTTGGTAAAGGGGAAGAAGAAGAGTTGGCAAAAGAGATGGAAACAGTGTTTTAAAGATGTGATTTCACTCATATGTGGAATTTAAGAAACAAAACAGGATCATAGGGGAAGAGACGAAAAAATAAAACAAGATGAAATCAGAGAGGGAGACAAACCATAAGAGACTCTTAATCATAGAAAACAAACTGAGGGTTGCTGGAGGGGAATGGGGTGGGAGGCGGGGTAGCTGGGTGATGGACATTAAGGAGGGCACGTGATGTAATGAGCACTGCGTGTTATGTAAGGCTGATGAATCACTGACTTCCACCTCTGAAACCAATAATACACTATATGTTAATTGAATTTAAATTAAAATACATAAATAAATATTGTTGGGGGGGGCAGGGTGAAGATGTGGTCAAACCGGTTCAATCCAATGTAATTTAAATCACAGGAAGAATTTGAAGATGAGTAGTTTCTAGAAAGTCCTGAAGATAAGAGAAAAATGGAGCACATTCTCCTGATTGATTTCCCAACTCTCTGACTCTTGCTTTCCTGTTTGTTTGCAGGCATATTCTTCTCCAACCATACATTTGATGCACAGTTTCATAAAGTTTGGTCTTGTATCCTGTTCCCCTAGATTGATTTCATGCACTAACAATCTACGGGTGGATTTATTCAGTCCAGGCCTTTATTATTCAACTCTAGACCTATATATCCAAATGCCTATTTGACATTTCCTCTTGGAAAGTTCAAATACAGATAAAGTGTTGAAAACTCATGTTCTCCCTCTCAGAAAGGGTCCCTTCACTTTGTTTTTGTTTTGATTTGTTTTAATTCCAGTTGTTAACATACAGTGTTATATTAGTTTCAGGTGTACAATAGAGTGATTCAACAATTCCATATATTAAACAGTGCTCATTAAGTGTACTCTTAATCCCCTTTACCTATTTCACCCATCCCCCCCCTTGGTAACCCTCTGTTTTCTGTAGTTAAGAGTCTGATTTTTGGTTTTTCTCTTTTTCCCCCCTTTCATCATTTGTTTTGTTTCTTAAATTCCACATATGAGTGAGATCATATAGCATTTGTCTTTCTCTGACTGTCTTATTTCACTTAGCATTATACTCTCTAGATCCATCCATGTTGCAAATGACAAAATTTCATTCTTTTTTTTGGCTGAATAATTCCCTTGTGTGTATAGATGTACATGCACATATATACACCACCTCTTTATTCATTCATCTATCGATGGACACTTGGGTTGCTTCCATAACTTGGCTATTGTATATAATGCTGCAATAAACATAAGGGTGCATATGTCCTCTTGAATTAGTGTTTTTGTATTTCTTGGATAAATACCCAGTAGTGCAAATACTGCATCATAGGGTAGCTCTATTTTTAATTTTTTTGAGGAACCTCCATAATGTTTTCCACAGTGGCTACAGCAGTTTGCAAGGTTCCTTCACTTTAATCAGGCAATAAGACCACCATCTAGCTAGTTCTGCAAGACAGAACCTTGAGAGATATTATCAACAAATTTTCTTCTTAGCCTTCCATTTCCAATCTATCACCAAGTTCTATTGATTTTACACTTAAAATAGCTCTCAAATTCATTTCCTTCTCTCCATCTTGACTCTACCACCATCTTAGCCAAACAGTTATGGTGCCTCACCTGGATTGTTGTTGTAACTTCCTAACAGATCTGCATCCCATTCTGGCTAGCTTCTAATCTGTTTACTACACTATTGCCGGAAAAAAGTATTTCCAAGAGCAAACCTAAACATATCAATCTCTTTTAAAAACTTTTAATGGCTTTTAGGGTAAAGGGGAACAAAAGTCAAGACCTTGTATATCTCCTTTGCAGTTATAGTTACAAGTTTACACGTGTTTGTGTGATTGTGACTCTCTGTCCTCACCACTATAAATTTACGTTCATGAGAACAGGAACCATGCTGGTTTTTTTTCTTTTTCATCAAAACTGTTTCTGGAATCTAGCACATGATAGTGGTCAATAAATATTTTTAATTAATAAATGAGTGAAAACAAAAAAGAGTTTCAAGAAGAATGTGTGTCTTAAACTTTGTTAGGAGATCTAAAAGGATGATGGTAAAAACTAAGAAGTAGACAAATTTGATGATTTGATGAAATAGACGGTTACTGGTGAATTTGTGAATAACATGAAGGTGAATATTGTCAAGAGTATCCAAAGAGATAGACTATGGAGTATGTCCTGGGAAGTGAGGAATAGATCCCCTAAGTGATTAATTCTGAAGAAAGGCAGGGTTTAGGAGTCTAGAGATCTTACTAAGGTCAAAGACATATGTATTAGAAGCAAAAGAGTGAGGCCATAAGAACTTAGGTGTGGCCATAGGAACTGGTGCTTATGATGGTATGAATTGTACTCTAGATATTATATATATACGCTTCCTGAGAAAAGGCTCTTTAAAACTGGGGATCATGTCTGCCCTCTGCTTTCCTAGAGTTGCCTGGGAACCCATATATGCCCAATAAATATATTAAGTTAAACTGAATTAAAGCCCCTTTTTTTCAGAAATTCTGCCACCTTAATTCTCATAGCATTTTTTAGACTTGATGTCTTACAGTTACTTCCATGTAAATTCTACTTCATTACAACTTCTTGAAAAATAATCAATATTTGTTGTATCCATTTCCTCATCACTTGATCTCAGCAGTGATTTTTTTTTTTGTTTAATGTTCTACTATTGAGGATTTCAAGCATAAATTTGTAACTGCAGTCAGTGAACAGTGCATATTTTTTGGCAATTATGACAGAGTTACAACTAGAAACCTGGGAACAGGTTTTTAAAACATGTTTCTGGTTTTGGGGAGGGTTTTTCAGCTCAAGCATCTGCAAACATCATCAGAATTCCATGATATAATCTACTAGCTACTATGAAATGCTGATGACTAACTTCTGTAACTGCACATCCAAGCAGTCAGACTTGTATATTGTGAGTCACAGAATTGTGGATTTAGAGTCAGTGAGAAGAACACCCAGGAAAATCTGTGTATATTCAGAGATATTGATTGAGAAGTAAGTATAAGAGAAACACCCAATTCTATCAGGAATCTTGTGTCAATATTATATCATCAACTCATCTCAGACTAATACCGAGTAACTACAGAATCTTAATATAAGTATTTAGCATCAAACATATTTACTTCCATTTAGAGGTATTAAATTTCATAGTAATAAATGCCTTGCACAATAAAAATATATGGAAAATTATTTTTCAAAAAGGTCTTACTGTTAATTCTTAGGTCTTATCTTACATTTACCAAATACATATTTTTTAGAGTACAAGGCCCAGAAAACTATATATTTAGTTAGTGCCCAAAGTGGATTGGATGTATCTTAAGTTTGAAACCTTGATTTTATTCCTAAGTTATCTTGGTGTGTATCACAAATTACAGAGACCCAGTGATCCTTAGATCTGTTAGTCCCTAGATCTATATTCTGTTATTTAAACTGTTAGTGCCAGTTTCTGACATTACCCACAAAAAAGAACAACCTGAATGCTTCTGTTAAATAGGAGAAATTGCTTGACTTCAAGGACAGACAAACTGAGATCAAATCCTGACCTTCTACTATCCAACCTTGGCCGGATCAATCAATGCCCATGTTTCAGTTTTCTCATTTGAGAAATGGAGATAATGAAATCTGTTTAATAGCATCAGTTTGTGGGAATTAAATGAGGGGCATGAGAAATCATGATGAGTTGATGGGTCTTCAAGTAGTTCAATAGCAATGAAGTATGAGGAGGGAAGTATGAGAGACAAAACCAGAGGGATCAGCGGGAGCCAGGTTATGAATGGTCTCATAGCCGTAAGGAGTCATTTGAGCCTGGTGTAATAGTTTTTCAAACCCTAGCATGTAGTCTCATGGGCTTTATTTTATTAGAGATACCTAAGTAACTCTTCTTCCCTCTCCCTGAACCATCTCTGCCCCATTCAACCCAAGACTCACTGTCTAAGAATCCTGAAGAAGAGGGCGCCTGGGTGGCTCAGTTGTTAAGCGTCTGCCTGTGGCTCAGGTCATGATCCCGGGGTCCTGGGATCGAGGCCCGCATTGGGCTCCCTGCTCCGCGGGAAGCCTGCTTCTCCCTCTCCCACTCCCCCGGCTTGTGTTCCCTCTCTCGCTATCTCTCTGTCAAATAAATAAATTAAAAAAAAAAAAAAAAAAAAGAATCCTGAAGAAGATGATAGGGATGTTGCTTTAAGATTCCTTGAGAACATGGAGGGCAAAGTGGTAGTGCTAATCTCCTGCAAGAAGGGTTATCAGTGACAACTTGGCAACTCAGTGGAATCTGCCAGGGAGTCAGGGAGAGTTACACTCACTGGCGCTGAAGCATCAACAAGAATTATTGAGCACACATTGGGCTAGGATTTGAAGACATGAATATAACTGAGGTATATGTGCTGTTAACTAACACACAGTGTTTTTCTTTTATATGCAGGTAAAAAACAAAATTAAAATGTTACACTGCAACTTCTGTGATAGAAATTTGTATAATGAGCACTGGGTATTATATGAGACTGATGAATCACTGAACTCTACCTCTGAAACTGGTAATACACTAAATTGAATTTAAATTAAAAAAAATAGAAATAATTCTATAGAGAAAACACTAATCTGCTTTGAAGAGTGAGAGGAGTCTTGGGGCACCTGGGTGGTACAATCGGTTGAGCTTCCGACTCTTGGTTTCAGCTCAGGTCGGGATCTCAGGGTCTTGGGATCGAGCCCTGCATCAGCCTCCATGCTCAGCGTGGAATCTGCTTGAGACTCTTTCCCTCTCCCCCTGCTCTACCCCCTCCATGCTCTTTTTCTCTCTCTCTAAAATAAATAAATAAATCTTAAAAAAAAAAAAAGAGTGAGAGGAGTCTTCATAGAGATGGACCTTATGGAATATGGAGAATGTCTGGAGATGGAGAAGGATGTGGGCAAGGGGAGTGCATTGTTCTAGAGGGAAATTGTACCAATATCACAATAAGCCCAAACCTGTAGAGTTGAAAGAGGTGGGATCTGGCAGGATTGTTCTTGGAGTTAGCTCTTCTGTAATTGGCCATGTTGTATTTTAATCCAAGAGGAGATACAAGTGAACTTCCTTTTCCTGCTGTTGAGTAGGTTGCAAAGGGCCTTACAGGCATGTCGTGCCAGAGGGTTATCATTCTCTCTTTCCTCCATTGTTTCTTCAAGACACACCCCAGCAGATGCCTTTGCAACCATCACTAGCTTGCTTACATCAGCTCACATCAGAATTACTTTTCTGTAGGCCAAGTACTACTTTCCCGGTGTTTGTTCAATAGCTGAAAATGAGGTTCCTGATGGGAAAGTTTCGTGTTCATTTTATGTATGTAATAGAATCCAAAACAACTCTCCTAAATGCTAGGTATTCCTTTCCAAACATTTGTCTAGCAATTTATTACTGTTGCTTATCTTCTCTCCGGAGGATGACCTCAGTCCCTCTGTGTGTGTGTGTGTATGTGTGTGTGTGTTCGTTCCCCGTGTATGAATCGGGTGTGTGTCTTCTCTGTAAACTTCTCACAGCATACTAAAGATTGTCCTCTCATTGCCTTTTGTTTGTTATCAAGACTTTTGGAATTGGGGCTAGATATACCACTGTAAAATCTCCATGAGCCTTTCTCCCTAATTCTAGAAATGAGGGCTTTTTGGCATTGACTTTGGCACATTATATGCAAAGCCCTGCTTGGGCCAGGGTTCCTCCCAGCCAGAATTCTTTGTGAAAAGCAGTTTCACATTCAGCAGTTAATTACTCTTTAAAGAAAACATTTCCCAGAGACCTTCACTGTTTTGAGACAGGAGGTACAAATAGGGCTGCACTACCACATAGTGTGGGCCATAGAATGGTCCGGTCCATGGTGTGGTCCACCTTGCAGCAGGGATTCATTCCCCTTGCTCCTCACAATGCCCCCTCCTTCACCCACACTCAGATCCCAGCAAACACTCATTTGGTTTAAGAATACCCATCAATTATTAAAACAAAAAGATCCTGTCAGTGGAATACTGAGAAAGTGATGGAGAAAGTGATGGAGAATGAATTTATAGAAACCTGACAATTAGTGAAATTCAGTAACTTCTTTGTTCATGCAGTTATTGTGGATTGAGTTCTTAGTATGTGTCAAATGCTATGTTAGGAGTTGGAGATCCAAGATATCCATAAGGAAGTCACAGTTTAGAAAGCATGATGCCCTTGTGGAGAAAATGACAGTATTATTTTGTATTTATATTTGTACTATTTATTTTCCTCTGGTCAGTGCAGCCTAGTCTGCAAGCCAGGAACTTGGCAGGTTGAAATTATTGCAAAGAGCCTCTGATATCTTACATTTATCCATCTAATTGATAGATCCAAATTTATATATTCTCTGTTTACTAAATAATTAGTAATATTTCTAAATATTTATTCAAATTATCAAATGTTTATAAAAATGATTCTATTTGTAAAATAAAATAAATGTAATAAAATATAAATTAAATTATTCGTTACTTTAGTTAAGTATTTTCTTGACAGATATTAGTAGTAGTAGAAGCTAGTAGTATAATCTAGTAAAAAGTTTTTATATAAATACAAACTACCTAAATACTTAAAAGGGAAATTCAATACTTTAAAAATAGAAATCACCTAAGAACCACTAGCCATTTAAACTATTAACATGAATTAGCCTAAGACATATTTATCTTGAAACAAATAATGAGTAATTCGCTAATATTGTTTTTTTTCACCCATAAGGAATTTTCCAAAGAGTTTTTGAGATTTAAAATTATTCTTCCATTTATTCCGCTAGGATTTATTGAGTACCTACAACTAGATACTGCATATACCACAGAATATTGCATAAAAACCCGATAAATATTTGTGAGATTAACCATTTAATAAAATATATGGATAAATTTATTTCTGTGCAGTGAATCTACTTTTCTCATTAGTTTTTACATAAAGTTCTTAATGCTTCAAATAAAATGTTATTGATCCCAATAAATAATATGGTCTTCAAGTATGAATGCAGGGAAAAAATGGATGCAGCAAAAATGTTTTTTACTACAAAAATTGGAAAGATTTTTCCTCTAATTGGCTCTCTGACTTGATGCTTGAATAACCCTCTTATATCACCTGTTTGATGTGAAACTGTTAATTTTAAACTTTCCAAAGTTCAAAAATTAATAAATGTATAGAACTAGTTCCTTATAGTATTGTTTTGTATTCAGGCTTATTAACAGAATAAGTACTGAAAAATAAAAGCAAACATAAAATCAGAAATTCCAGTAGTGTGGTTATTAGCCTGATGCATTTTACTGCAACAGAGCTAGAAGACCAAAGAGTGTCCAAGTTAACGAAAGCCCTTGAAAACCTCCTTCACTCCTAAATTTAAAGTGTAAGTTAAATGAAACATTCATTTCTTTTGCAGACACTATGAAATGCAGCAGTCACCATCTTCTGAAACATCTTTATATTTAAGAATCTTATATATATAGTTTATTGTCCTTGAATTTCAGGAAGTTGTGGCCCTTAAAACTAAAGATTATCAGAACTTGCTAAAAGATAAATGGCTGCTTCTGGGGCCTGGTTATGTCTAAAACCAGCCAATATTTGCCAGCAAGGAACAGACGAGTAGACGGTGACAGTTTATCCATCTTCTCAAACTACCTGTGCGTATACCCTAATTAAGGGATGGTTGCTTACTAGGGGCTATTGATACATCAAGATGGAATTTGCAGAGTCTAGCCAGGTAATGACTTTCCTGAACTTTGACAGTGGATAAATTGTGAGGTTGGTACATACTGCAGTTTCCCAGATCCCCACCTTCCCAGATCCCCTAGATCCCCAGATCCACCCCCTGAAAGCAAGAGGGGGACAAGTGGTGACTTATGGTTGCCAGATTCTCTAAGTTGAGGTGAATATTTGATTTAATGGGTAAACCCTTGATTTCAAAATGATTCTGAAATTAGAGCCACTCCTAGAAACTGAATGGACTTTTACTGCTTAATGGCATATCTGTTCCTTTAGAGATACTTCCCAGATAGAAACAAAACCATAAATGTCACCTCACATTCATGCATAGGTTGTCTCTAACTAGTGAATTGCGGGAGAAATTTGACCATTGTCCCATGTCCACTGCTATCTCATTATCTTACCACCTACTACAGTTGCTTTATAACAATATTACTATTATTTTACTAAATTAATAGGTCTAGTAAATGTATGTTCTCAGCAAGAACTTGTTAAACTTGTTTGTGTGTGTGTGTGTGTTTGAGTAGGCGTGACCCATTAGTGTAACTTCACAGTGGCCCTGTTATTTCTCTGTACCGACTCACATAGACCTTAGTTTGAAGACAAAGCACTTTAAATACTTCGAAGTCATGGAAATATTAAGAAGATCAACTGATTTTTTTTAAGCACCGTTTTAAAATCTCCAACATGAAAAATGGTTTTTTCTTGGCAATATGCAAGGGAAGTTGTGGTTAATGTTTTTAAAGCCTTTTTACCATATCCTTTTAAGTAAATTCTACCTTGAGTTAAGTTGCCATCTCTCTGGGTCTCAAAGCTTTTTTCCCACAAAGTGGAAATGTTCTGGTAGGTGGAATAAGACTCCTACTTCTAAGAGTTTGTGATTCTGGGAAATAACTATTTTGTAATAAATACATTTTGTTATAAACTTAAGAGAAAGAAAACTTTGGAATTGCATTAAATAAAGCTGCAGAATTAGTTCTTATCATAATGTATAATTAATTCCCCGATGATTTTTGCATAGCAAACTTTTCTCTTTTTTAAAATTTTATTTTATTACGTTTTGTTAGTCACCATACAGTACATCGTTAGTTTTTGATGTAGTGCAAACTTTTCTATCCAATATATTGCAGATTACTACTTTTTATACCCCAGAATTTACCATATAGTATGTACTCAGTGTGTTTTAGAATAATCAAATCTGGCAAAAAGGGCTTGTCTAAAGTCAGCTCAGGTCTTCTGCATCCTGTAGAGCTTTCTTCCACATTGGTTTAGCTTCTCAATGTGAGATTTCATAAATTTAGCCATTTTTATTGACAGAAAAAATAACACTCAGATGTAAGATTGAAATTACCCTAACATGACAATCAGGATGATAGATATATACACTACCTGGGCATTCCTAGAATTAAAGGAACCAAAAAGCATTGTATTATCTTCACAGTTATAAAAAGAATGGAAACTTAAGCCAATAATTGAAAAATAAGATCAATAATTGAAATATAGGTCCCAAGTTTTGGTATTATTTTTTCTTTTAAGTGAAAGACTTGGTTTTTGTTTAGTTTTCCAATGTCTGTGATTTTAAAATTGCTTGGTCACTAGCACATGGTTATGGTTTTGTAGGAGTACATTTTTCTAGCTTTTATTCAATTTATAGTGATAGCATTAATGGACATATTTTCCCCTTTTTTGTTTAAAAGAAAAATAGAAAGATGCACTAGTAAATTACTACTGAAAGTCTTTTGTATTCTGTTCATGATATCAAACTGTCCTGAGATCTAGAAATGTAACTTATTAGAAGTGTTTTATATTTAAGTAGAAATATATTAATTCTTAACATTAATTTATTGCATTAAGATAGCCATCTTCAAAACTTGAAAAAAATGTGTCTGTCACATGTATTTACTGTTAATTTCATCTTGCAGGGAGTAAGATTATAAAGAAAGTGAATGGAAGCAGAATCACACTGATGATGATAACCTATAAAGACCCTTAAATCACCCATAAATAGCAATATGCTTTGTTTTGTGAACCCTATGTAGTGATTTAAGTTACATGTCTAAATGTAGCAGAGGAGAGTAGTTGGGCCAGAGTGTGGCAGCCTGGATGCAAATTCTGGTCCAGTCATTTCCTATCCACATGACCTTGGGAAAGTTAGTTCCCCGCTCTGTGCCTCAGTTTCCCTATTGGTAAAATAGGGCTGATACAGGGCCAACCTGGAGCGTTAGGGGAATTAAGTGATTTAAAATATGTGCCACGCACAGAGCAAGTGCTGCATTTGTGTTACCTATTATCATTATAACATAGAAATGTACATAAGAGAATAAAGAGTTCATGTATGCCATATAAGTTTACAGTTTTTGCAAATGTGTGCTTGTTCACGTGAGTTAATTCTGTGCGTTAAGTAGTTGGTACATCTCGTTCTTTGTTCTAGTGTGTTGTATTAATTTATTTTTTCTTCAGTTAGTATGTGTATGCACTGGGTCAGAGTGTAAAATGCATTTCTCATGATGGGTTACGGTCAAAAAAGGGGGGTTCCCCTTTGAAAATCACTATTCTGGAGCATCTGAATTCCCCTGCAGCTGCCTCCTGAAAGCTGTCGGAGTGCTGCCTCAGTTTTGTTTTCTTCTGCTTCTTCCCCCTCTGGTGAACAATGAGCAGTAAAACTGGCTCTCCAGTTGGGGAGTGAAGATAAAGGTCTAAGTAGCTTGGGAGAGCAGGCAATTGCCTCCAGGTGTAGACTGGGCAGAGGACAGGGGCGGTGGGTGGAGAGCTATAACAGGGTGGAGGTAGAGAAGCCCCAGAGCATGCAGCAACCTGTGCTCAGACTCTGGGTTGGGCTGTGAGGGGTGGAGAGCTCCGCTGAGATGAGACATGTTGGTCCTGGAAAGGACAGGATGCAGGTTGGGAGAAGGGAGAGAAAATGTTTAAGTATGCTCGCACTTGCATGGCATGAGATGCGGTTCTGAGAACAGCACGGTTGAAAACTTGGCAGGGAAAAGATAGAGGGATAGACAGGGCAGGGGGGCATTAAGGGGGTGAAAGAAGTTGCGGGGGAGAGGTAAGGAAAGGATTGAATCAGTTGAATGAGAATCTCAACATGCTCCACTCCTTATGACTCAAGGTGATGGCTTAGTGCTCTTAGGCCAGTTAAGAGCTAAATCCAACAGTGAGAAATGGAAGTTTGTACTGGATGCAGTGTGTGAGAATAAAGAGCTGTTGCTGCATTAGTGAAGTCCAAAGTTTGGTCTCTGTAGCTGATGAGGAGCTTTGGTCTAATTGTTGAGTTCATGATGAACTGAACAAGCGCAAAGGGTAATGGGTGTGGTTTTCAGTGTGATCTACTTGGGGGCTTTTCTAAGGAGGTAGTGAACCACCCAAGAAATGAGCCAGAGGTTATAGTTATGCACTCAAATTGATAAACCGTAGAGATGCAACAATGTGGATGCAACTAGAGGGTATTATGCTAAGCAAAATAAGTCAGCCAGAGAAAGACAATTATTATATGATTTCACTCATATGTGGAATGTAAGAGACAAAATATGAACATAGGGGAAGGAAGGAAAAATAAGATGAAAACAGAGAGGGAGACAAACCACAAGAGACTCTTTAACCATAGGAAACAAACTGAGGGTTGCTGGAGGGGAGTTGGGGGGGATGGGGGTAACTGGATGATGGTCATTAAGAAGGGCACTTGATGGAATGAGCACTGGGTGTTACATGCAACTGATGAATCACTAAATTTTACCTCTGAAGTTAATAATACACTATATGCTAATGAAATTGAATTTAAATAAATAAATTAAAAATAAAATGCATCTCAAATGGCTTCTCTTTGCAGGCTTTCCTGACTTCCTAGGAAGAACTAGTGTTCCAATACCTATTTCTATTATAATATCTAACATATTCTGTTATGTAATTACCTGTCCACCTGTTTCCATGCTAAACTGTTAACTCATAAAAGCAAGGTCTGTATTCTATTCACATAGGTTTCCTAAATGCCTAGTGGAGAGACAGGCTAATAGGACTCATGAATATTCAATGACTGATTGATCAACTGAAATAAGAAATATAATAATTTGAAGGTCTGTATTCTTTAAATCCTGCCTGTTTTTGTTATTGTTGTTGTTGTTTTGTTTTTATAACATTTCATTTTGGGACTGAGATGATTTGACAGGAAAATCTGATTAAGCATTTTCATTTGAAATGGTGATTTTTTTTTTAAGAAAAGGGAGATTTCTTCTCTGCTTTATAATTCTGAATCTTTGAGGAAAAACCTATTGAAAATAGATTCTTTGGGTGCCTGGGTGGTTCAGTCGGTTAAGCGTTTGCCTTCAGCTCCGGTCATGATCCCAGGGTCCTGGGATCAAGTCCCGAATCAGGTTCCCTGCTCAGTGGGGAGCCTGCTTCTCCCTCTCCCTCTGCCTGCCACTCCCCCTGCTTGTGCTCTCTCTCTCTCTGTTAGATAAATAAATAAAATCTAAAAAAAAGAAAAGAATAAAATAGATTCTTGGCTAAATGCTGAAATACATTTTTTTTTTTTCTGAAATGATGTATTTATCACTTTACGGAGTAGGGCATGACTCTTTTCAGTTAACATTTTGCTTTGTCTTATCAAATGCATCTCAAAAAGGATATGGGGAAATGGCTTAGGAAATTAGAATCATGAATGTTTTTCTTTTTTTCTTCCAGACATCTGCTGGTTCTCCAGTTGTTGTACGTGCTGTTCAGATGGGGCTGCCCTTCCTCCTGGTTCAGTGCAGGGCAACATAGGAAGGGCCTGCTCAGACAATGATGCTAAGAGCAAGGACAGCACAGAAAATGGGTGGTGGGGGGAGGTGGGGTGTATGTGGGGGGGGGTGGAGATAAGAAGGGGAAAAAAGGAAAAGGGAAAGAAAAGAGAAGAGAGAGGTTGACAGAATAGTTACTGATGATGTCACCGGAGTCCCTGGATCCAAGACAAATCAACCCCTATATTTTTCAGTATTACATGAGCCAATAAATTTGGCTTCAGTAATTTGAGTTTTATTTGAGGTCGTTTGACTTGTATCATAACCAAAATTTTCCTATTAGGTTTAGGAGCTCAAGGTGGAGGTTAAAGTCAGAAATCTTATAGTCTGTAGACTGACACCCATCATAGCAGGAGATGGAAATTTTCCTCAAGGCCACAGTTGGAACAAGAAAAAAGAACAGTGATAGTTTGCTCTTACCACTCGTGTCTTTCCCACACGAATTTCCCCTAAAATGCTTCAACTGGCCCGATACTTGCTGCCATACACATATATACACACTGTATGTGCACAGATACAAGAAATGGAAGAAATTATGACAAGAGGAAACCAAAGTAAAGAAGCCTCTAAATTTTTGTTCATTTATCGAGAAGCAATTTAAAAAATATATTATAGGGACACCTGGGTGGCTCAGTAGGTTAAGTGACTGCCTTCGGCTCAGGTCATGATTCCAGGGTCCTGGGATCAAGCCCCGCATCAGGCTCCCTGTTCCATGGGGGGCCTGCTTCTCCCTCTCCCTAGGCCGCTTCCACTGCTTGTGCTCTCCTGCTCTCTAGTTCTGTCAAATAAATAAATAAAATCTTTAAAAAAATAAAAAATATATTATAAATTTATAAAATATATGAATGAACATAGCATTCCAAATGAGGAATATCCTTTGCAACTTAAAAAGCATGTGTGAGAAGATTAAAGGAAGTAGAACCACAAGATCTTGCAAGCATAAGGGAACTTTGATGTCATTAGATCAGAGTCATACTCTCTCATCTTCTCTATGAAGCAGACCCAGGCAATTGACAAGACTGGCCCATTTTCTCCCCCCAAATTTGAGATAGTGCCAGGCTTATTCTCTTTCAAGTGTTTGACCCATTATACAATAGAACACTTCAAAAAGAAATTACCTCCAAGAGCTGATGTGTGGCTAGACACTTAGCTTGTTGAAAAAAAACACTTAAAGAAATTCATTAATAGCAAATTAATAATAAGGGGTCTTTCAGGCAAACCAACTCTGTGTGTAAGCCCCTAATCTTTGAAGCTGATGTCATAAAGATCAATACTTTATCAACATAGCCTTTGATGACACTCTCAAGGAGTGGAATACCAGATTGGAAATGCTTTGCGTAACCATGGTTAGGTAGGAGGATACCATTCTCCCTCGAAACTGAAGTACTGTCTAAACACTTGACATAAGTTGTTTCAGTATTTTACATAGCATATCTTAGTTAAACTCCCAATAATATTGTTAGGTTTAACCAAAGAGGTTAAAATTGCAGGGTTTAAACTCTATGAGAACAGGAAACTTGTGTTCTTTTTGAACTATTTATACCCAGAATCCAAATGAGAATTGGCATAAAATGGACACTTAAGAGATATTTGCTGAATGAAGCGAGGCAGATGGTATTCAAATAAAATTCCTAGTGACTATAAAGCCCAGGTTGATTCCAGGATGACCTATTGACTCCTAGGCTCTGGTGTGAACAGAACTAACTATGAAGTAAAAGAAGTTGTACTCTAGCTCCTGTCTCTGAAAAGATCTTTTGTAAAATCTTAACAGGGAAGACTAATACGTACTTTAAGCCAGGTATCATCACATTTTTGCTGCCAAGGCATCAAGCTCTATAATACATCAAACATCAAAACAAAACAAGAAACAAACCTTGCCATCAACTCTACCCATCTGTCCACCAGATAAAAAACCACATTTTAAGAAACTTTGATAGATAATGATGCTAATGTGGTATCAGGGTAAAAGTCATGCTAGACTCAAGGCTGCACTTGGTTAGCTCATATTAGCTCTAAACTTTGGTCACATTCAGTTCTTTAACACCATTGGATTATAGTTACTTTTATTTATTTATTTATTTATTTATTTATTTATTTATTTATTTATTTAT
>NW_023270854.1:40177633-40400038 GCF_011800145.1 Mirounga leonina
TATTTATTTATTTATTTATTTATTTATTTATTTATTTATTTATTTATATTTTATTATGTTATGTTAATCACCATACAGTACATCATTAGTTTTTGATGTAGTGTTCCATGATTCATTGTTTGCGTATAACACCCAGTGCTCCATTCAGTACGTGCCCTCTTTAATACCCATTGCCAGGCTAACCCATTCCCCCACCCCTCTCCCCTCTAGAACCTCAGTTTGTTTCTCAGAGTCCATAGTCTCTCATGGTTCCTTTGAAATAACAAATAAGACCCTTGTGAATCTTCCAGAGTAATCCAGCTGTTGCTGGCTACAAGAAAAGATCAAAGAAGGAGTCACTTATCCTCTTTGAACCACAGATTCTACTAATATGGAATTGTACATGAAGCCAGTAGATAATTACTTAAGGTTTTATAGTATATGAAACCATAGGGTTTCATAGTGATAGTGGGAAGAGTCTATAGGAGGTCAGGGAGATGTTATACTAGTGAGCAAATAATCTGCCATTCGAATTGTATGGTTATCAGAGGTTAGGCATATTAGTCATTGAATAAAGGCTCGGGTTTATTGTTTCTTCTTCTAGGGTAAATTTGTTTCTAATTTTTGGAATAACATCAGAAATCAATTAGCAACCCTATAATAAATAAGGTAGAATATTTGGAGAATTTCTTTTTTTTTTTTTTAAAGATTTTATTTATTTATTTGACAGAGAGAGACACAGTGAGAGAGGGAACACAAGCAGGGGGAGTGGGAGAGGGAGAGGGAGAAGCAGGCTTCCCGCGGAGCAGGGAGCCCAATGCGGGGCTCAATCCCAGGACCCTTTTATCATGACCTAAGCTGAAGGCAGATGCTTAACAACTGAGCCACCCAGGTGCCCCTATTTGGAGAATTTCAATGTGAATATTCTTCTACTCTCAAACTATATATGAGCTTTATTGCAGTGTTGAGTTCTGTTGGATACATAACATGTACAAATATTCTAAGAATATTGAGAAAATCCAGAATGGAGTCATAAAAATTATTTATATGGGAAAGTAGGATTAATATAATGAAATGTATTTATTCAGTCTAGAAAGTTAAAGCTTGGGAAGGATAGTTAGTTTCATGTCTATTCGGTCAGCAAACATTTATTATTGAAAAATGGTTACATTTTTCCATCATACTCAGTTTCTCACAGTTTTTAACATTCTTTTTTGAGTTTATATTCCTCTACTTTTTGCTCCCTCTGCTTGACTACTTCTTATCTTCAAAGAGTCACGTTGGGCTGAGCTCTGGAATCCTTTCTGAATCTCTAGACAGACAGTAAATACTCTTTCTACAGGCTCCTGGGGTGCTCTGGACTTCTGACAGAGCATTTCTCCCTTTTAGGTTTTAGGCTTTAGTTCTATCCCTAAAAATAAAACAAGACAAAACAACAACAAAAACCAACAAAACTCTTTATGCTCCTTGAGTTCTCACACAGTGCTCAGAACATAATATACAATCATAAATGCTGTGTAAAAGAGTAAATCAAGTGAAATAAATGATTTTTAATCCTTTCAGAAAAAATATGATCAAAGAATAAGGAAGATAATATGGAGAAAGCGATGTTGGAAATCTATAGAATTCAAGGAAATCTCTTTTAGGCACCCCCCAAAGTAATCCTGGGAAATCCACTTGAAAATTTCTGGAGGGGTGTCTGGGTGGCTTAGTTGGTTAAGCCTACCACTCTTGGTTTCACCTGCAGTGGTAATCTCAGGGTCCTGGGATCCAGCCCCAAGTCAAGCTCTGTGCTGAGCCATGAGTCTGCTTCTCTGTCTCTCTTTCCCTCTGCCCCTCCCCTTTCTTGTGCATGCTCTCTCTCTCTTTAAAATAAATGTCTTAAAAATTTTTTTCTAGATTTCTAGATTGAATATTTTTAGCTTTGAGTTTTTTGTTTTAATGAGGATTTAGAAGTACATAAAATTGAAGGCTCAAACCACATCCAAACATTATCTTCCCAAGGTCTAAACTAAATGCAAAACTTCAAACTATAAAAGCAACCAGTCTTGGATGAGAGGCTACTTTCTGAGAGAAATTAAATCCAACTCATTCAGGACTAATGTGTATGTGGATTAACTTGATAGTATGTGTGGTCATCAAGGTCATCTCTTGGAAACATTCAATTCCCTGGAGATAAAAGCAAATGGGAATGCGCTAAATTACCGAGAGACAACTCAGCTCCCTCACCCAGCGCCCTTGCCATCCCCCAGCATTCCCTAGCATGGCTGCCTCAGCAAAGAATGCCTCCACCTCATTCTCTGCCCATCACTTTAGCACCTGGCTTCCACCTCCAGCCCCAGAGGCTGCCTCCTTCTGTTGACCTTTTGGATATGTCTTACAATCAGAAGGAACACATCTGAAATATGTCTATGGCTGTTTTCATTCTGACTTAAATTGCAGTTGACCATTTACATATTCCCTCCCAAGTATTCACCTTTCTTTTATGCATGCGTGCACACGTGTGTGTGTATGTGTGTGTGTGCATACACACACATACACACACTCAAATGTAAGCTCTTAGAAGAAAAAGATCGGGGCTTACTTGTCTTTCACAGAGTTTTTCATATTGTAACTTAATGTTTTCAAAGAAAGAAGAAATTAATATTGGAGAGTAAATTCATGGAAAGTGCTTAGTTAATGCTTATGGATTGTTTTCCTAAATAAAGGAAAACAGTATGTAGAAGAAAGAAAGCATGGAAGAAAGGAAGGAAGAAAGGGAGGGAGGGAGGAAGAGGGGAAGGAAGGAAGGAAGGAAGGGGAGATAATTGGCCACAAAGTTTACTGTATATTGAAAAATGCAATTAGAAAGCACCATTTATATACCCTTTAATTGGGAGTATTAGAATAGAATATTTATGTGTCTCTCTTTTTAATAAAGAATTTACTGTAAAAGGACATTAAATAAGGGAAGAAAAAATGTGGTTAAGGAAAATGGAGAGATGTTTTTAAATGTTTTTAAAATGTTCCCTGAGATTCATTCATACGAGGGTGTGGATTTTGTGTCCTTGAATATGCAATCCTGCATTTATTGTATCTGTGAAAAATAAAACAGAAACCTACCCAGTCTGATTGAGATCTTGGCATAGACTAAAGAAAGTTAAAGAGACCTAGTTTTCTTAGCTGGCTAACATTACAAAATGGGGGAAATTCTCAGAAACTGGCCGCTAGTTGGTAAAAACCACCACATTTATGTTTCAAGGTTATGCAGCTCCCCCAAACTCTGAAAGAATACAGATGGCATAGTTGATATTTATATGTTTATCTTAAGTCAGAATGACCTTAACATGAAAAGAAATAATTTCTTTTCCACCTTGTGGAAGATAGAACGGTTTTAAAATTTCTGTTTGTATTCCTATATCCACACATATGGATTTTCTTCAGCTCTCCTCACAAATCCTGCATCTAGAATCTTACTCTCATAAGCTAGATCACAGAAACCCACCCAGTCTGTCATCACCACCATTTTCAAGAAGTGTTTATCAGCCCTCAAGTGAAGCGTTTTGGCAGCCGCCACTCTGGAAACCACTCCCAAGATGAGAGGGTTGTCTGATTCATCACCTTGGAAAGAAGGAGGGGCTGTTACTTCTGGAGATGGGTTTGGAGAGGAACCCAAGGCTCTAAAACCTCACCAATGTGTCCCCATTAGTCTATGAAAGCTTCTTCATCTTCCTCTAACATACCAACTCAGCTCATAGAGATATTGCTCTTTTATTTTTTTATGGGCACTCAAACTATGTTGTTTTCCTAAAGCAAAATGATCCCAGACATAGGAAGCTTGGACCAGTCCTCTCTGGAGGGCTTGGGTACTTTTCCAGGTCAAACCAGACAAGTACTGATTCTGGACTTTTATTATCAGATAGGCAAGAAATTATGTAAGAAGTTCTGTGTCATACTGCAGTCAGGATTTTTTTTTTTTTTTTAACTGGGACACTAATATTTACCTTTTGAGAAAAAAAAAGAACTCAAAAACATTCTCATTTAGAACAGCATGAAAGATGATGGTATCAAAAGAAGATGTTATTTTGGAAGATTAGAGGTGAAGGACACAAAACATGGGCTGGGAAAAGAATTCCAGTTTGCTTTTAAGAAAACTGTTTCATCCAGGAAAAAACATGTCATTTGGGATGTATAAAACTTGGTAATAAAGATTATAAATTTCAGAATGTGATTTCTAAAAAAAAAAGCAACAGCAGGATCTGGTATTCTATGTGAAAACTACTTTTTGACTAATCTATACACAGATCTTCATTTAAAAAAATACACACCACGCTAAAACTGCTTATTCAGTGACGCTGCTCACCAAAGGAATTATTCTCTGACTCTGTTTTTATTTGGGTGTGGAAAGGTAATTTTCCCCCTTGGCTGGAAGCTTGGAGAGGAGCCAAAGTGAACACCCATGTGAACACAAAACAATTAGGAAAGATTCATTCTGAATCAGTTGGTTCCCATGAACAAACAGGGATTTATTAATCTACCCTGATTAAAATTAATTAAAATATGGACTTGGGAGTGGTTAATCAAGTGAACAGGGGAAAAGACAATCAGGGGTAACTAAATATTTAAACATTCAGAAATCATAAGGATGAACATTAGTAAGAAATATAATGTTAGTACCATTATTACTTTTCTTATTAGTCATTATTTTTAAAGAATGAGAAAAGTATTAGTGTTATATTTTCTGTCTCACAAATTTGGCTTTATGAAAGCATAGACAGATATAATTCTTGAAAATTTGATATTCTCAGTACTTGGAATTCATAATTCTTTTTAAATAAAGAAATTTGTTTCAGTTTTCTGATTAGACTATGCAAGGTCAAATTACTAACCATGTGAGGTAGTTTTCTTTGAGAAATTAAAAACAAATTTCATTTGGAAATATAACTTTCTTTTTCAACTTTTACAGAGTTAAAGGTTTTTTTTTTTTATGGAAACATTAGAGTAAGTAACAACTTTATACAATATTTGCTTTAAAGCAGGAGCCAACATAATTGTTATAAATAGTTGCCTAACTTGTGCATGGGACATTTGTTTTCAAAGTTATGAGTAAGAGGTCAAATTCTTTTTTTTTTTTTAAGATTTTATTTATTTATTTGACAGAGAGAGACACAGCGAGAGAGGTAACACAAGCAGGGGGAGTGGGAGAGGGAGAAGCAGGCTCCCCGCTGAGCAGGGAGCCCGATGCGGGACTCAATCCCAGGACCCTGGGACCATGACCTGAGCCGAAGGCAGATGCTTAACAACTGAGCCACCCAGGCGCCTCTCAGAGGTCAAATTCTACCCATCAAGTTTGTTGGTACAACTACAAATAGTTTTAGAGGAAAAAAAGGTACCACCCAAACATCGATATTTAATTCACAAGTGCAATTAGTTACAAGCATTTTCAGTCATAATTTTGTAAAGTCTTAGAGTATTATTCCAGCTAATAACAGCAGAGGTCAATGGTGAAAAGTTGATCTGATTATAGTATAATTCTGAGAGTTACCTTGCTTTGATCATGAGAATATGTTGTGTGCATAGAGATTGATAATAAAAGCTCATGGGATTTTATCTTCTTGAGAAGTTTTACTAGCTAAAATTTGTTTTCAGAATTTTGTGTCTCTCTAGTTTATAAAAGCAGAGTCATAGTTAGACTTCCAGAGTGACTTTATAGTGCTATAAAATAATCTCTGGTGGAAAAAACACAGCGCTTTACATTCAGAGTTGGGCAGACAAAGAAAAAGTTATGTTTAACAGTTTTGATTAGAGACTAGTGAGCCCATTGGAAATCATTATTGACTTGAGATAAAGAGGCTTCTGCTCCAGTAACCAGCAAATGACACATCACTGAAGTAACTGGTTTCATTTTTCTCACCTGAAAATTATGGAAATAGCCACCAACCAACACCCACTTTTTTAACAGTACTATTTTGTTTATAATGATCATAATTGAGAAGAATTTTTAACTTGGAAGATATGGTGCAAAGACAATTTTAAGTTGTCTTAACATTTTGCAATTTTACACATCAGAGTTTTACCTTAATATTTAGGCAGAATCTCTATAATTCTATAATCTGAATAGTTTTTCTCTTCAGTTTTCCAGAAGCTATCAGATAAGTAGTTTACCTTTTATTGGAAAGAAAACTTAACATCAAATGCTATTTTTAATTAAAATGCTCTCTTAGTTGAGCTGATCAATTTTCATCCATTATCTTTATGTATTTTTATGTGTCATAATCATATTGTATAAATCATCTACCTCATATTTTTAGTGAATATGATTTTTCATTTTTAAAGGTATTGTCATAGTCTATCCTTATCAGAATTTTCTCATTAAACTCTCTCATTAGGGACGCCTGGGTGGCTCAATTGGTTAAGCGTCTGCCTTCGGCTCAGGTCATGATCCAGGGTGCTGGAATCGAGTCCTACATCGGGCTCCTTGCTCAGCAGAGAGCCTGCTTCTCCCTCTGCCTGCCACTCCCTCTGCTTGTGCTCTCTCTCTCTGACAAATAAATAAAATCCTTAAAAACAAAAAATTAAAAAAAAATAAACCGTCTCATTAAGCCAATATATTTTGGGTTTTTGACCTTTTTTTCCCCTTCAATTTTGCTTTTGTTATTACAGGTGTCCCACTAACATCTCCATGAATTTCTCTTTGCTGTTTTAGATGGCTTCCTTAGGATAATCTATTCTGTACTGTATCTGACAAAAGCAATTATTAAACTAAAAGGTAGTATTTTATTGTTTTTTTCACCTCAAGTCTGCCCTCAGTTAATATATTAGCTTCTTTTTTTTTAAGGTTTTTTTTTTTTAAAGATTTTATTTATTTATTTGACAGAGAGAGACACAGCGAGAGAGGGAACACAAGCAGGGGGAGTGGGAGAGGGAGAAGCAGGCTTCCCGCTGAGCAGGGAGCCCGATGTGGGACTCAGCCAGGACCCTGGGATCATGACCTGAGCCGAAGGTAGACGCTTAACGACTGAGCCACCTGGGCACCCCAATATATTAGCTTCTTGAAGGAAGGGAATATATATTGTTGGTATCTATGTTCCAGGCCCCTAGCATGACTACTCAATAAAAATCTGTTGAGTAAATAAATGAACAAATTTCTAGAAATGGAGGAACTATGATATGAATTTCTTTATGATTCTTGAAATATATGATTCTCAAAAGCATTGCATAATTTATAAAGCTAGTAACAGTGTTCTCTTGGGGCCATTTCACCACATCATACCTGGTACCATCATTGAAAATACTTTTGGCACTCCTCTGGATATATATAACATGTCATCTCAAGATTGTTACAAGTTATGATTCTTTGTGAGAAAAGATAAATATTTTTCAAATACTTTTGGAGTACTAATTTTAAAATATCTTTACTTAGCCACTATTCACTTATTTATTCATCTTACTTAACACCCATTTAATATTTGTTATTTGAAGTGTATGTTACAGTCGTTTCTTTTTTTTAATGCTGAAGTAATATTTTAGGTCAGTGATTTCTTAATTATTTTTCAGGAAATAATCTTTAAAACTATTATGTGAAGATAACACTATTGAAAAGTATTTAAAATTTGGCCTAGTTTATATGCAATTAAATTTAATGATCCTTTAACAAAGCCACTCCCAGAATTTTGAAAGAAGTTGCTTCAATTAAAGATCCTAACATTATAGTAGAAAGTAAATTGTATAGAATGATACATTTTTAAAAAGATATTATTTATTTATTGAGAGAAAGAGTGAGAGAGAGAGAGAGAGCACACACACACACACACACATACGAGTTGGAGGAGGGGCGAAGGGTGAGGGAGAGAGAATCTCCAGCAGACTCCACACTGAGCACGAGCCGGACACGGGGCTCGATCTCACCACCCTGAGATTGTGACCTGAGCCGAAACCAAGAGTTGGATGCCTAACCAACTGAGCTACCCAGGTGCCCCTGCAATGATAAACTTTAAATCTTGGGCTGAGCTGCTATAATTTGGTTATGCTGACCCCAAAGTACTGCTTTTCTGAATGTGCTCTTCACCCATTTATGTATTCATTCCCTTTGTCATACATGGGCCACTTGAACAGAGCTACAGGATGCATAAGTATCTGGCATGCCTAAATTCTTGCATTCATGCAACGTAGGCTAGCTGACAGACCTTTTTCTAGTCTCTTAGGTTATGGTAAGAAAACACATTGCCTTCCCCCAAGGAATTTAGAATCTGTGTTGTTTTCACTACATAAAGTTCCATTTCTTCTCATTTTTTTCCTCTTTAAAGTACTACCTAATCTTAAAAATCCAGCTCATTTGATGCCATTTTCATAAAGTTCCCCACTTCCATAGTCAGAATTTATCTTTCAGATAACTTTTGTTGTGAGCCCTATTTTTAAGCACATATCCTATTCTGTCTTTTGTTACAGTCCGAGGATGGTGTAATGGTTAAAAGGGTACTCTGGAATCAGACCTCCTGGATTTGATCCCATTTCTACAACAGTGCTACCTCGAGAAGTTTCTTCACACTGCTGTGCCTCAGTTTCCTCATCTATAACAGTAAGAGGACCTACTCCAATGTTTGTGATAAGGATTAAATAAGATAACATGTGGGAAGTGCATACACTGAAAGAATATTTGTTATTACTATCTATCCCTTTAGCTTGTGAATTGCTGAAAAAAAGGGCTCTTATTAATTTTTGCATCACTGATAACTATCACAATAAACATCAGGTAGTAATAATTTAATGAATAATATTTTAATCTAGAACAAGTTTTTAAATGGGTCCTTTTTTCAGTTTTGGAAATCACCAAAATATCTCTAAAAGAGCAGATAATTAGACTGATTAAAAGTAAAATAATTAGATCAAAAAATGAAATTACTTGAAAAGATATATATCCTTGAAAGTGCAGATTTATTCAGTGTGGTTGATTTGAAGAATTGACCCTTCAACTGTTTTTTAGAGACTTTGTTGATGGGTAAAGTTGGCTTACTGGGTAGATTTCTAAAAAATCTATTGACTTTGAATTACCAAAACGATGCTATATACCAAGGTGGGATATGGGACCCAAACACATCATTTACAACTGGAATTACTAAGATCTGGGTCCAAGACCCCTCAACTAGCATTAGAGTACAGCTCTAAATCTCATGGTCACCCACCAGAAAGGATAAAATAAAAAGGCAGAAAATATTGAAGTTGTCAAAAATGTAGAGCAACTGGAACTCTCACATGTTACAGCTGGAATGTAAATTGGTAGAAACACTTTGGAAAATTGTTTGGTTCTACTTATTAAACAAATGAACATGTACCTACCCTATGGTTTACTAATTCCACCTCTTTGATATATATCTGTCATAAATGAATGACTATATGCACTGAAAGACATATGGGAATGTTTGTGGAGTAACTACTATGTGTAATATCCCCAAACTAGAAATGGCTCAAATGTCCATCAATAATAGAATGGATAATATATTACAGTGTATTCATATAGTGAAATACTATACAGCAACGAGAATAACTAATCAATAACTACCCCCAAACACATGAATGAATCATACAAACATCATATTGGGTGGAAGAAGCCAGATACAGAAAAGAACATACAGCATTATTTCATTTATTTAAATAGACAAAAGCTTAAAAACAAAAAGGAGATAAAACTATGCAGTTAGAATTCAAGCTAGTAGGGGCACCTGGGTGGCTCAGTCGGTTAAGCATCTGCCTTCGGCTCAGGTCACGATCCCAGGGTCCTGGGATCCAGCCCCACGTCAGGCTCTCTGCTCGGTGGGGAGCCGGCTTCTCCTTTTCCCTCTGCCTGCCACTCCCCCTTGCTTGTGTGCATGCTCTCTCTCTCTCTCTGTCAAATAAATAAATAAAATCTTTAAAAAAAAGAATTCAAGCTAGTCGTTACATTTGAAGTTAGTGATAGAGGGCCTTCATGTTCTAGATCATGATCAGAGGACTAGTTACAAAGGATATAGTTACCCGATAAAAATTCACTGAGCCTGTGATGGGAGCCTGTGATGGGTGTACTTTTCATAGGCATCATAGCTACCCCATATTTATATTACATGTTAATTTAAAAAGTAATTGAACTTTCCCAATGAGTCTGAACAGAGCTTCTTATAGACTTGCTTTTATAAAGAACTATTTGAATCTCTTTAGAACTGCCTAAGGGAAGCAGGTGAGCAAAATACACTGTAAAGTCCTTCTCCTAAACTCAAGACTCTGCTTTTGTGTGTCCAGAGGCATCTACATTTACTCTTCTTTGTCTGGAAGGGTAACTCGAAGGCTGCTTTCCTAAAGTTTGAAGGGAAAAAAAAGGAAAAAAAAAAACCCAACCCTATCCCTGGACTTTTGACTCAGCCACAGGAAAACCTGGCAATAAGCTCCAGTGTTTACCCACCCTATCTAAAAACCTGGGGGCCTTTATGTAAATGGAATTCCTCTGACACCACAGCTATCCCTAAGAGGTCAAGCGTCGTGGCTGCGTCAGTAATAATTAACATCAACTACTACTCACCAGTCGTAGAAACTAAGAGTTTACATTACATTCCTGTGTCCTCATTTCTTTGTACTGGAGTCCAGAGAGGAGAGTCAGTTTCTAATGGGATATTTGATGGTGGGTGGAGACTCTGGGCGCTACATCCTTGGTGTGACTAGGCTGTTGTACCCGTGGGCAAAGGAGGAGGGAGGTACGCTGAGTGTGACTCTGCCCTCCTTTTCTTTTCCTTTTTACTTTGGTAGCGAACTGCATATATACCTTGATTTTGCAGGAGAGATCAGGAAATAAATTTGTTTCAAATGCAGAGAACCTAAAATTTCTAGGTATCTAGTGTAGAATAATAACACACATTCCTCCCTGCTAACTTTGTTTTTTTTACTGTGTGACTTCAGTTGAGCTCCAGAAATGAGCCTGATGTTGTTCACGATTCACTTACTATCACAGTCCATGAGATTGGGGAGAGTTTAAAATACAATTAGTGTCATCTCTGCTTTCAATGATAATTAGATTATGTACTTGTTGCCCTTTTTATGCTTTGTGTGCAATCAACTTGTTGGCTAGAACCAGTGTTTTTCACTCTACTTGGTTTATGGCAAAACTGACTCCTCACACGACAGTTACTGAATTTCTTCTGTCCTTCCCAAATGTCCAAATCTTCTTCACTTGGCAGATGATGTGACCAGTCCTTTTTTTAAAAAATTCATGACAAAATCTTACTGCTTCTTCCTCCATGTTACTTTCCAAATTTATTTTCTCCTTACGATTTCGATCACGAAGATACTATTTCTGGCCTCTACATCATTTCTTTTTCTGTCATTCCCAAACATTATAATCCTGGTTATTTTTTTCTTCCCTGTGTCCTCTAATTGTCTGCCAAGGCAGTTGTTAATTGCTTATATGAACATTTCCATTGTTTCTTATATTTCAACTTTTGTTTCTTTCATATTTCTCTTGTTCCCCATGTTACAATCACGTCATTTTCTCTTTTTTATACTTCTATCTTCTGTTATATCACCTATGCTTAAGTGGTCCAATTTCAGTTAAAATAGCTTTCCCATTCTTTTCCATAAATTTTCTCTTTTTCAAGCCTTATTTAGCAGAGTGCAAAATAAAAGAGCCGTTGTTTTCTCTGTACTTCATCTGTACCTGTAATGTGCTGGCTGGGTGTAATAGCTAGTCCGTAATCCTAGCTGAGGAATTTGGACCAAATCTTCTAAGAATTTTTAACTTTTTAGTCCCAAATATACAAAAAATCAGCTGTATGGGATGAATATGTTGGAAATTTTTGGTTTTCAATTTATTAGTAGACTGCATAGACCTTTCCTTGTCCCCATTTTCTCTTTTTCCCCCATACATAATAACATCCAGATAAATCATCACTCCAGCCATTGCCCATCATCACCCAGGGTCTTGCTCTTATTGCACTGTGGCTTCAAGTCCAGTCCTGGAGCTTTTCTTCAGCCTTTGGAAAATACCCCAGGAAAATCCCTAATATCCACGAGGCTCAAAGACTCAGAAACTCAAAAACTCAAAAACTCAGAGGGAAGGAACAAAGGTGAAGAAAGAAAGAATAAATAAGTGCAAGAAAGAACAATGATATGCAGAAGAGTAAAGGAAAGAAAGAACATGGAGGAAGATGTAAAAATGCAATAGGGATAGCAGGGAAAACTGTGGTTGGGGAAAGTCTTAAGAAAGAAAGTTGCTGACATTGCATGGGACTTCCAGGGACTTTCTCTTTGCTAAATCATGTGGTCATATATGCATTAGCTGGCTTGCAAGTTACCATCTGCAAAGAAACACCATGTCTTTGTGCCTGTGACACAAAAGGCTTCATTGGTTTTCTAAAATAACATTTGATTACATGGCAATTTAATTTAGTAAACATGGTAAGTGGTCATTAAATTTTAGATAGAAGGTTACTGACACTGTAGAGTTTAGACGTTTAGCCACATGTTTAGATATGGAATAATAAACAAGTGACTGGAAATCAACCAATAAACGTTTAAGAATGGGAAGACACATCTCATTTTCAAAGAAAACTGCCTACATCCAGAGGAGCTCTGTTGATGAATGATACGGCGAAAGATTAATGGCTGTCATTGTTACGGAACATGGACTGGATCGCCTGATGGAAGAACCAAGCGGCACCCGGAGATCTTGGCAGAGAGGAGGTTTATTAACCCCAGCAGGCTCAGAGGAGAGTGGTCTCCAAAGGTCTGAGCCCCAACACAAACAAAGGGGGTAATTTATACACTTCTACTTCCACATACTTGGCACTTTTGGTGCCTGTGCGGAGCGGGGCAGGAAGGAGAACCCGGAAGAGCCCCAGGGCAAGGACTGGGACTCTCACGCTGGCTCGGTTGGGCATCTTAGGACACTGATTTTCCTTATCATCATTACTGAGAAAATGCTTCTTCCTTCTTCAGGACTTCTATGAGTTTGGAAGAATTTAGGTACACCTGACTGGGGATAAATCAAAAGATCTGGAGATTGTGTGATTCTTATTAATGGAACTATATGTTTCAGGTGTTCCTACAGGCTAGCATTTCCCTTGAGGGGACTTTGATCTTTGATGGGCTTTTTAATCAGGATGGCATGATTGGCCATGATAATGAACTATTTCTTCCTATAAGAGTCCCTAATCACAAAGTATAGGTCAGGAAACTTGCCTTTTAATAATAATGATAACAGCCATAACCATCTGTATAAAGAGAGCATTATAGCTTCAAAAATATGTCATCAAATAATATTTTATTGGCAGGCAAAAAAACCCTTTATGGGTTCTCATTTAAAACTGAATTGAACTGAACAAGTACTTTAAAACCCAATATTTAGATTAGAATTTCCTTCCTGATTTATGGGGCCATGCTTAGTTTCAAGAATCATAGTCATAGTATTAATCATGATTATTTTGCTCCTGTTTTAAGAAATGTAGAGCAAAAATTGGCATTAAAAATATTTTCCTCTGATAAGAAAATGACTCAAAGTTGGAAATTGGAATTTTAAAATGTATCTCTGTCACTTCATCACTTTGATGATATGTATTAGTAAGAAAACTTATATAGTGAATCAGGAAACAGAAATCTTTATAGATATAAAAAGCCTTCACAAAGATTTTTGTATCGAGTATAAAATATATTTGAAAGCATAGATTATACTTTAAGTAGGAATCTTTTAGAGATCACATCATTATGATGATGATAACTATGTTGTTTTTATAATTAATAATGGTTTATAATATTACTAGCCATTATAACCAGCAAATGTAATACTTCATGAATAAGTACAGCTGGTTGCAAAGGTTGAGGACACATTTGCTTAAGATGCTGCCACCTTCAGGAAACTTCACCTTATGAATTTGTATCTGTTGTATTGGAGAATTCATTTCTGTTTAAGGAGCATTCAAATTCCCTGTACTCAAATTAGGAATTTTTTTTTTTTTTTACCTGATAACAGAGGGTTGAATGGTCCTCTTAATATTTTAAAAATTCTATTTTGGAAAGCATTTAAAATAGGCTATCTTATTCCATTCAGGAAAAGACCATCATTTTTATTAATTAAGATATGTGAATTTTATATACTTTAAAATATTATCCCTGACTTAGCAAAATACATACATCACTATAAGTGGTTGGATAAATAACTAAATATCATTTCTTCTTAAAAAAGATTAAGTGATAAGGCAATTTACTTACAATTTCTTAGGTCTTTTAATTATGTGACTATTAATATAGTCACGCTTCATTAATTCTATAAGATCTGATGAAGAAAATTATGCTTTTGTTTAAAAAATCATCTTTCACTCAATATTGGGTTGAAATATTACTAATTGTTTTGAAGTTCATCCCAGGTCACAGTTCATTTCAAATGTGAATCTACCTAAAGTTAAGGATTTAGCTATAGAGTTTTGCAATTGACAATAACCTCCTCAAATTTCCTCAATTGTCATCATGTCCTGAAGACTAAAATCACAGATGAATAATAATTAAAAAGCATTTCTGTGTGTAGGAATATTAAATTTATGTTTCTATGGAAATAACATTCTTCCAAAACATACATGCCTATGTAAGATGTATTAGCTTATTAGATTTTTTTTTTTTTTAAACAAGAAGAACAAACGTCGGGGGTGCCTGGGTAGCCCAGTCGATTAAGTGTCTGTCTTCAGCTCAGGTCCTGGGATGCAGTCCAGTGTCTTGGAGCTCCCTGCTCAGTGGGGAGTCTGCTTCTCCCTCTGCCCCTCCCCACGCTCGTGCTCTCTCTCTCAAATAAATAATAAATTTTAAAAATCTTAAAAAAAATAAAAAAGAACAAATGTTTACTGCACTCATTGAAATTATGCAATAATTACATAGAGTTAGCCATTGTTTTCCACTTCACCTCTAAACCCCTACCTCTCTCTTAAGTATCTTTCTGGACCATGGTACCCATAGAAACATAATACTCACAGCTACACATATGTACACTTACATACACACACATCATGTACACACACACGTATACATTGTTTCAGAGAATTTAATCTCTACATCACATTGCTCTTACGTGGTTTGAGTATTTATTTCATTGCAAGTAAGACACTTAAGAAATTTTCTTATATATAACAAGTTATCCCTGCACTTAGGGGATGATCAAAAAGGAAGTAGAGGGGGCGCCTGGGTGGCTCAGTCATTAAGCGTCTGCCTTTGGCTCAGGTCATGATCCCAGGGTCCTGGGATCGAGCCCCATATCGGGCTCCCTGCTCAGCGGGGAGCCTGCTTCTCCCTCTCCCACTCCCCCTGCTTGTGTTGCCTCTCTTGCTGCGTGTCTCTCTGTCCAGTAAATAAATAAATAAATAAATAAATAAATAAATAAATAAAATCTTTAAAAAAAAAAGGAAGTAGAGAATATTGGCTTATATATAGGAAGAAGCAAAGGGATGTCAGGGCATGGACCTGAGCTCTTGGTTTGAATCTTGGTTTCTTTATTTAGTTATTGTGTAACCTTGGGGAAGTTACCTAACTCTCTAAACCTCGATTTCTCATCTATAAAATGGGGAAAATATTACCTACTTCAGTTTTTGTGGAGTTTAATGAGATAAGGAATGTGAAGTCTTTAGCACAGTGTCTAGAATATGGAATCTCAAAATAAACATGTCTACAGTCATCTTCTACATGCATTCAGTTAGGTGTAGGTGAGCAAATTGTTTGGTAACCATGTTTGGTGCATAGTCTACAACCAGCCCGTAAACTTTACTTAATTGATTACATCTGTTGAATGCTTGCCCTTGTTTTATTTGGCCAGTGATTCTTTGTAAGTGTTAATACTTTCTAAAGACATAGAACATTTGCATTATGTGTGTGCATACACTCATGCTGAATATGCAGAGGTAGTTCAGTTTTTGTTAAGATGATTTAAATGTTTTCATTTATTTTTTAAAAATTTTTTCAAGTTTTTTTTATTTATTTAAGCAATCTCCACAACTAACATGGGGCTCGAACTCATGACCCCAGTATCAAGAATCACATGCTCTTCTGACTGAGCCAGTCAGTGCCCCTAAATGTTTTCATTTAACTCTTTATTCATAAGTAACCTTATATGTGTGTGTGTGTGTATATATATATATGCGCAGAGAATAGAAGCACAAAGTCCCATTTCCAGTTGATCATACTTTATAAAATACTTTGCAACAGGATTTTTAAAAGTTATATTCACAGGGACCCCTGGGTGGCTTGGTCAGTTAAATGTCTGACTCTTGATTTCAGCTCAGGTCATGATCTTAGGGTCATGAGATCAAGCCCCATATAGGGCTCCATGCTCGGTACAGAGTCTGCTTGGGATGCTCTCTCCCTCTCTCTCTGACCCTCCCCCAACTTGCGCTCTAAATAAATAAATAAATAAAATCTTAAAAAAATATATATTCACAGAGAAATAAGGCTTTATATAAAGGATAAGTTCCTCAAGGGAAGAACAAATAATGAATATCAGAGCTAATGGTTTTCTCCTATGTATTGTCTAGTAGTTTCTTTAAAAATTTTTTTTGATTGCCTACTAGGACTTTAGGGGTATTTTATGTCCTTTTTCCACCTCATTATTTATGTTTGTTTTGGAGTTATGTTTATGTGTGTCTCTGGACCTATATTTGCTCAAGAATACTTCCATTCTAGAAATAATTTCTTAATCAATCAACCGTAAAGTTATTCAAAAGGCATATGAGATACAATGATTTTTAGGGGGTGCCTGGCTGGCTCAGGGAGCATGTGACTCTCAGTCTTGGAGTCATGAGTTCTAGCTCCATATTGGGCAGAGAGATTACTTTAAAAAATAATAATAAAATGAAATACTATTTAAAAACAAAGATACAGTGATTTTTACACAGTGGCTTTGTAGCCCTTGAACTTGCTAAACTTCTTAGTAGTTATAGGCATTTTTACCTGATGCCTCAAGATTTTTACACACAGAATTACCCCATCTTTAAAGAAAGGCCATTTTTACTTCCCTTTTGCCAAATGCCAGGTCTTATGTTTCTCTCAAAAATGTTATATTGACCAAAACAAGCCAGACTACAAAGAGTATAGACTTTATAAATTTTATTTGTATGGAATTCATGCACAGAATATGCAAAACTAATATATGGTGATAGAAATCACAAAAGTAGTTAACTCTGGGGTAAAAGAGGGCTACTGATTGGAAAGGGGCATGGAGAAATTTTCTAATGGGATAGATATGTTCTACACCTTGATGTGGATATTCGTTACAGGGGTATATACATATGTCAAAATTTATTGAGCTGTACAACTAAGATTTGTGCATTCTTTTCTATGTAAATTCTACCTCAGAACAAAAACACTGATTTTTTATTTTATCTTTTTTTTATTTTGGTGTGGGGGAAATAATGGACTTAATGACTAAAGATGACATCAGAGGCCTCCACATCATTCCGTGGTGGCTCAGGACTCTCTCCTTGACTGAGCAGGAATAGCAGCCCAAAATCTAAACCACAAAACTCCCTGTAGGATTCTACAGTCAAAGGTTTTACATTAAGATTTTGGATAATTAAAAACCCAGTAACTGGGGCGCCTGGGTGGCTCAGTTGGTTAAGCGACTGCCTTCGGCTTAGGTCATGATCCTGGAGTCCCGGGATCGAGTCCCGCATCGGGCTCCCTGCTCAGCTGGGAGTCTGCTTCTCCCTCTCCCGCTCCCTCCTCTTGTGCTCTTTCTCTCTCTCACTCTCTCTCTCAAATAAGTAAATAAAATCTTAAAAAAACCAAACAAACCCAGTAACCAGTGGAAGAGGGAAAATGATCACCTCCATTGGAATAACTGAGGTTGAACCGTTTTAATTTGAAATCTTGCCCAATATCAAGGTGCTAATGAAAATAAAAGTTTCGAGGCGCCTGGGTGGCTCAGTCGGTTAAGCGGCTGCCTTCAGCTCGGGTCATGATCCCAGGGTCCTGGGATCGAGCCCCGCATTGGGATCCCTGCTCAGCGGGAAGTCTGCTTCTCCCTCTCCCACTCCCCCTGCTTGTGTTCCTGCTCTTGCTATCTCTCTCTCTGTCAAATAAATAAATAAAATCTTAAAAAAAATAAAATAAAAAATAAAAGTTTCAACTAATAATTTTCAAATTTAGGACTCATTATATACAGATATAAATTGACATAATGTATGATTACATCTTTTTGGTAATTTGAGTTGATAGGAGATAACTTACTTTCAAACTGTAAGGTGGTATGCAGGTAGTTGCTCTATCCATTTGTAAGTAGCTCAAATAGGCTGGAGACTGTAATTATGTGTTTATAAATATAAAACATCTATACGCAGCTAAATAAAAGGTGTATTCAGCACAGCTCAATGTACTTTCCTAGAGAAGCAAAGCATATTAAATAAATAAAAAGGAGTCTGAGTTACTTTAGTTAAACATTAAGTTGAGTGCAGGGGACCAGCCCCTGATAAGAGAAGAATGTGGATCTGGTTTTCAGAGTGAGAAATGTTAAGGAGGTGCAGTTTGCTTTGTAAATAGCAACTGTGATGAGACACAGAAAAACAGATGTGCGAAAACACAATGCCAGACACCATTTGCTTTAAACAATCTTCTACTTCCATTTAATTTATATACAAACTTCCAAAAGTGCTAGCTTTAAGAATAATTAAATAGACAAACATATTCAATCTTTCAAAGTATGAAAAAAAGATTTTAAATGTTTTGTAAAAACATTTGTTAGATACATAGATATAAATTTGAATTAAGAAGAAATCACACTCTTCTGTCCTTAGCCCAATAGACACACCATGCCATAAGGGAGTGTGACCTCTCATCCTCCTAGCTTTGGGCATCTCTTCTATTGGTCATTCAGAGTTGTCACAAGGACATTTATATTGCAACTTGAGACTTGAGTCTCTAAAACCTTAGGGGATCCATAGATGCCTTGGAAATTCCCCTTCTTATCTGGGAATCTCTTAAAGGTTATGGGACACTTTGGGTCCTACTATTCCTCAGCCTCTGCAGAATCCATTTAAGAAGGGGCTGGGGGTGGGAGTCTAGTTGAGTACAAATCTTTAGAATCCTTGGAATGGGGAGAGGATGGGGGTCATGCTGTGACTTGTCAAGACTTTGGGGCTTCTGGGTTCAGAAAATATGCTCAAGACATGCTGAAGTACCAAAGTGTATACTGGAGGGAGTATTGGAATTCTTTATCTTGTTCTATAAACTGCCCTGGAATTTTGGGAGTGCAGTTCAGGAGACTCAGTGAACCAGTTTGTGCTACTGAATAACCAGACCAGGGCAAAGATTTACATCTAGGTGTCTCAACTGCTGGTCCCTACTCATTAAAAAAATATCAGCAATATGCTTTAAAATGTAAAATAAAATAACAAAGTGGATATGAGACAAGTTAGCAATCTCATGCCCAATGCTAACTCATCCTTGGTTCCTACCTACCAGGGCAACACAATTTCAATTCTGTTTCTTCTGAGAATTCTTCCAAATTTTATAATGTACTCTTCAATTTAAACATTGAGATATAATCTATTAAGTTCCTTCTGTAAAAGATGAGACTATCATTTGCCTCTCTTTAAAGCATCAAATGGAAAAAAACCCGTTTCACACATTTTCACACATTTCTCTCTCAACTCATCCTCCCAGTTCAGCTATCACATAAATTTTGGTAAGATGAAAATCAGCGCTTATTTTGTCCTGACGATGTATGTATTATTCACAGCTGAACAGCATAGCACTCTCTGATGATATTTCTTTTTATCATTTTCAAATTACATGTGAAATGGTATTTTCAAATTTCATGTCTATTTCAAGTTACATGAAAATGTAATTTTCCATTTCCCTTGGAGATAGTCAACAATTGTCTTGTTGCTTAAGTTTCTATGTAGCTTTCATTTAGTCATTCCCAACACTTTCACAGAATTTTGAAAACTTTGATAATCATTCACTCAGGTTTCTAATGTACTCATTTGTTAGCTTGTTTGATTTTGTCTTTTAGCTTCCTTCCTGGAGTGTTCTCTCTCCTAACTCTGATTTGATCTGCCTGTTCTCCTTATGAGATTAGTTTTAGAACTCCCCTCCCCTCTCATTCTTAAAATTTTCTGCTCCTTTTCTCTTTTTTGAATCTCTTTTTTTCATGTTCCATGATTTCTGCTTTCTTGATTTATTCCATTGTTTTGGAGAGCACCTTCTGAGAAAGGGTGCATTGGAAGTAACTATTCTGAGACTTGATATATGTGAAAATACCTTTATTTTACTCTCACAATTGATTATAGACTAGACATAATTTCTAAGTTAGAAATTAATTTCCCTTAGAATTTTAAATATATTGCTCCATTATCTTCTGGCTTCCAAGATCACTGTTACATAAACTGCGTTTTTTAGTGGGATTTTGGCAAGGACAATTATTATGTTCAATCTCTGATATTTAACTCTTATTATTATGCCACACTGATTTCTTGTTTCCTCAAATATTTTCTTTTTTTTTTTAAATATTTTATTTATTTATTTGAGAGAGACAGAGATAGTGAGAGAGAGCTCGAGCAGGAAGGAGGGAGAGAAGCAGACACCCCGTGGAGCAGGGAGCCCGATGTGGGGCTAAATCCCAGGACCCTGGGATCATGACCTGAGCCGAAGGCAGAGGCTTAACCATCTGAGCCATCCAGGCGCCCCTCTTCAAATATTTTCTATCTGTTCAAGCACACCCGATTGTTTTTCAAAAAGGACAGGGGATAGAGCATTGATTTGTGTTTTCTGTGAGGTATGACATGCATAATAATTTTTTTAAATAAAAACAAGCTTTGATAAAAAGGAGTCATAGTATAGTTGAAAAAGGAAGTAAATAGGCCAAGAGAATTCTAGAAAATATCAGAGAACTCTGGAGTTACTAAGGGCTTTATAGCTTTTCTAATTGAATAGTTATTTATTTCTTTACAGCTCTTAACTTAAAGAGGGTGACCTAAAAATTGTTTGGAGACTTCTATAGTTTTGTGCCTATGTTACTGGAACTTTCTGGAATTCAAATTCCCTGAAGACTAGTGATAGATTTATTATTATAGAAAGATTTCCATTGTAAATTCCTTAATTACATTTTACCCATGAAACACCATTTTCAGTAATATCTTTTTGGCATTGAAAACATAACTTTTAAGTTTATTCTTATACTTTATACCTGTTCATGTATTCAGCCAGCTTAAATCGAATAAGTATCAGATTGAGTGTAAAGAGATATGGCTTCTAGTAGGCTTAGTGATTTCCATCTTTATCTCTAATGTATTAAGTTTATAAAACCTAGACTTCTTATCTCTAATATTAGCATTTTTCTCTTCATAACTTTCATTTACCTTTGCACAATAATGAGATGAGATGAAGAAAATTCTATTTATAACACATTCTTTGTGGAAAGTAATTGGATTGTGGGGAAAAATGATTCAGAAGAGTTGCTGGAGTGGTGGGGGGTGGGAGGGATGGGGTGGCTGGGTGATAGACATTGGGGAGGGTATGTGCTATGGTGAGCGCTGTGAATTGTGTAAGACTGTTGAATCACAGACCTGTACCTCTGAAACAAATAATACATTATATGTTAAAAAAGAAAAAAAAGAAGATAGCAGGAAGGGAAGAATGAAGTGGGGGGAATCAAAGGGAGAGATGAACCATGAGAGACGATGGACTCTGAGAAACAAACTGAGGATTCTAGAGGGGAGGGGGTGGGGGGATGGGTTAGCCTGGTGATGGGTATTAAAGAGGGCACGTACTGCATGGAGCACTGGGTGTTATACGCAAACAGTGAATCATGGAACACTACAACAAAAACTGATGATGTAATGTATGGTGCTTAATATAACATAATTAAAAAAAAAAGAAGAAGAAGAAGAGTTTCTAGTTAAATACTCTAGGTTAAATATACCAAAAATCAAATCCAAATGATTTAAGCAACTGTTTTATCAACCCAATGGAATTAAAACAACTATTAAAGTGCAGGGATAAAGATAGAGAGTAAGCAGATAATTGCAACTATGCTTTAAAACAGAGATGAATTAGTGGACCTTTGTGAATTGATACTAGAAGTAGATGGATTGATGCCTCAAGGCCAGAGGCCTCAGGATTGGAGAGAGATGCAGATGGAGAGGAAAACAAGGTCAAGGGTCAATATTCCGAGTAGTTAATACCCCATCTTTCAAATCCTGCACAGCTGATGGATGTCCCTCCTTTACTCAAGAAGATTAGAAGGTTACTCTCTGGAGAGGTCAAGTAGAGAGACTCTGGACTTAAAGCCACCCCCATGCTGAAATGGGGGTTAAAAAAATGTCTACATTCTGAATGGTAACACCCTAACCCCTTTCCTCCATTAGCTCAGAGATGCTGACTGGCAGGATTATTTCTCCAAGGTAGGAAAATGGAAGAAGATTCTGCTCTGGAAAAAAATTTACTAGCTCTATCCCCTTTCCAAAGACTTACAGACACTGGGAGTCAGAATTCAAACTTAATTTCCTAAATAGATTACCTGTAACAATGTCTGTAAATTGATAAGTACTACCCATGCATGCTGAACTTCTATTCAGTTTTTCATTGCCTTGTTCTTAAATATGAATGGCATCAAACTTAGCCACCCTGAAAGCTAGAAAACAAAAGAGAATAGCCTTTAAAATTCTTAGGGAAAATGAACACGAACCTGGAATCCTATCCCTAGCTAAACCGTCAGTTTGGTATAAAGATAGAATATAGAAATCTTTAGATATTCAATGTCTTCAACGTTTTCTCTCACATGTCCTTTCATAGTAAGTTAGTAGTGGATATTATTCATGAAAATGAAAACTAATCTAAGAAAAAGGACAACATGGTTTGAAATCAGGAAATCCAACACAGTAGAGAAGAAAATGCTCAGGATGCTAGGGAAAGGAAGACCCAGTATGATAACTGAGTCCAGTCTAGAGAGCAACCGTAGAGATCAGAGGAGAACAAAGACTCTAGAAGATTTGTCTCCAAGAATCGTAGACTGCTGTTACATTTGAATGATTTGTGTTTCTCCTAGAGACTTTAGGCATGATAGGTGCATACAAATCTAAGCAAGCAAATAAACAAGCAGAAAAAAACACGTGGCACAAACTTCAAACTTAGTGTACAATACATGTATTAGTGTTCACTGTGTATAATGTATCTAATGGCAAATTGGTTTAAATTTGAGCATAGCAAAGTTGGAAATTGTTCAGATGAGCTTAAAAGTGTTGTCAAGCTTTAAAGGAAACAGTCCACGGTCTTCCTTTGTTTGGGCTTTATGTTCTGTGTTCTCTCTGCTTGGGGTGGTCATCCTCAAGACATTTGATTGGCTCATTGTTCTAATCATGCAGGTCTTTGCTCAAACATCACTTCTCTGATCAGTCTACAAAAAATAGCACCTGCCATCACTTTATCTTGACTTCTTCTGCTTTATTTTCTTCATCGGACCTATCAATTCCTGAAATTATGCTATTTTTAAAATTGTTTATTTTCTATCTGGTTCTCTGCTGTATCCCAGCACTTAGAACATTGTCTGGCATGTGGTATGTGCTCAAAATAAATAAATAAATAAATAAAAACAAAAAACAAAAAAAAGAATCTGTGGGATGAGGAACCCATGCGTGGTAAGCTCCATGGAAGCAGAGAATGTCTTGTTGGCCGTTGTATCTTCAACCTCTCACCAAATGTCGACTGGTGTAAGTATTCCAGAAACCTGTGGATGAATGAATGAATGAAATCAATGGTGAGATTTCTCTTAAAATTTTTAATAAAAATAATTGTTTTGAAACCTTTGGGGGCTTCACACAATTGAAGAATAGTCATTTGTGCAGTAGAACTCAGGATGACTAAAGAAATCAATTATTTTCTTCTCCTTGGGGGAAGCTCGGAATCTGAACTGCAAGCTCTGAAGATGTGCAGTATGTTCCTTCACACCTGAGTGAGCAAATCCAAATAAGCATTATTACTAACACAGTTAAAAGGTGAAGAGTATACTCTAAGGTCAGTGTCAGTTCACAGGCTCTTTGGAGTTCTAGCCAAGGCAGGTAATCTGCCTTGTGCCCCTCTTCTCTGTATTTGGAGATATTCATGGTTTATACACATCTGGGAAAAGGAGGGAAATAGTTTTGTACATTATCTGTAAATACTATAAACTAGAATTCTAATGACTTTTTAAAGCAATATGACAAGAAGTAAATACTGTAAGAAATGGACCATCCCCTGAAAATGTAATCAGCAACATAGACAAGCTCTGGAGGATGGACAGTTGTGAAATAGTGAACATGGGATGGGGGGTTGGCATTCTCACTTCTCTGTCTATAAATGGCCCGTGGTAAGTGAATTTTATATTTCTATTGGCTACGTATTTCCAAATATTTTTATCCTTCTTGATAAAAATATTTACATAATATATTTTTTAGAAAACACGAAGAGAAAAAAATAACCCCAAATCATTTAAATTTAAGAAGGCAATAACTAAAAGAGCACTCCATTGCTCATTTTGATGTTTTTAAGAACCAAGAGTATGTTCTTTCATCCAGGGTTCCGCTTTCAACAGCACTGCTGACAAAACAAAGAATGTGGTTGCTCTTAGGCTAAAGACAAGATCCTACCTGTTGTCTCTGTGAACATTAACTATGTAGTCTAACTCTGATTCGAATAAAGTCGGGGGGCGGAGAGAAAGGGAGAGAATTCTAAATTAATTTAATTTAGGTGCATATATCCTCATTTATATCAAAATATTTATCACTCTGGATTACTAACAGCAGGGAGAAAGTTTTGGGACAAATTAATAATTAAGGGTGATTTATAATTCTTAAGTGATGTCTTTGTTTTGCTATTCAGTGCCACTCCTGGGGTCTGACTTTAGCCCAGGACACTGGAGGGCAGAGACATAGGAACTGCTTGGTTGAATAGCCAGGTCAGCTGAACTGCATCAGCTCAGATGTGTCCTGCCAGAGATTGCCCGCATGTTTCCTATGAAACATGTGTGATCTACCTGTTGTGGGAGCTGGGCTGAAGCCCCTGAGAGAGAAGGATACCAGCAATGTATGCCTGGGTGGGGTGGGCCATTCATGAAGCCAGGTTTTTTCCTGTCTCCTGAGTATCACAGTGAGAGAGGCCTGCAAGGATTTCAGTCCTTGAAATCACATGGAAGAGAAGCACTTCTAGGACAAGAAAGTGAAGCTACCCAACCAAGTCCAAGTTCTCATCTTTCCTCCCTTCCTCTGCTTCATCCCTGATGGGGTGAAAACATCCCCTAGAAAATGAGGGATGGATGCAGGATGTCAGAGCAAAAGCCAACAGCATTCCCTGTACGCAGAGGTTGCCAACTATAGGGGCCTTAGCTGGGAAAGGGGAGAAGACTTAACCTTGAATGAATATTGAGTAGTTGATTCTACTATTTGCTGTGTATATACTTTCTTCTTGATAATTTTGATTTCTAAACTAGAACTATGCATTTTGTGACTTTGTGAATTAAAGTTCCACTCATCTAAGAATAAGTAAAAAGTTCATGAGAACTATCCTAGTTTCATCTTGAGGTATGGCAAGATTATAGCCAATGAATACATTTTGAAATGATGGTGAGAGACCAAAAATTAAAAGTGTATTTTGATTATACCACAAAACAAAACTGAACCGTTAATTCATTTTCCTGTACATGGTCCTTTGACTCACCTTAAGGGAATAAACTAAAATAATTAGTTTCACAAGAAATCATTATTAGGAAAAGTTATTCAGTCTCCCACATTGGGTACCATTGTTTGAAATTTGTATTTTACAGTTTCTAAATTTATAAGCTGCATGTATAAGAAATTGTCCCTAGATGTGATAGAGGGTAATTTCTGATCTTGTCCAAGAGTTGCCTTACACAGTCAGGCCCAGTGTGAGCCAGTAGAATCTGAGGATGCTTCTTAATAAAGCAACACCCCAAGAAATGGATGAAAGAACTATGTGCAGCAACCATTAATACAAGAAGGTGATTATTTGGACATAAAATGAAATATATTCTTGAAGAAAAGCTGGATTGCAAAAAAAAAATTGTCTTTAACAAGGCAGTGAGAGCAAAGAACAAAGAAATGTCCTTGGATTTCTCTATTCCTCATATCCCATACCTAATATGTCAGCAAGTCTGATTGCTGTTAACCATTTCTCTGGCCTTTCTACTGCTCTCCATCTCCACCACTATCACCTCGGGCCAAGCTCCCATTGCTTAACCCCCGGACTACTCTGGGAGCCTTCTGCTGTCTCCTTGCTTCTGCTGTCAAATCCCAATGATTTATTTTCATTATAGCAATTGGAGTGGCTTCTCAAAATAAAATATATAATCAGATCACACCCTCACACTATTTAAAAACTTCTAATAATAGCATGGAGAAGAAGTAGGTACATTTGTAAATCCTTATGTGACCCAGCCTCTGCTTACCAGTCTGACGTCATCCATATCACTTTCCCTGTCATCCACTGCTCCCCAGCTGTTCTCGCTGTTGACACAGCCAGACTAGCTGGCTTCCTCTAGTCACTGAGATCTCAGTTCAGAGGCCACCTCCTCAAACAGGCCTTCTCTGACCATTCGTTCAGGAGACACAAAGTCACACTCAATCTTAGTGCCCTATTTTGATTCTCTGTGGAGTGTTCATTTCCATCTGATATTATTCCTGTATATTTACTTACAAGTGTGACAGACAGACTTCACGGTAACCCACATCATCCCCATCTCCTGGCATTTATACCTTTGTATAATCTCCTCACCTTGGGTTTGGGCAGGACCCCTGATTTGCTTCTAACCTATACAATATGGCAAAGGTGATAGGATGCCATTCCTAGAATTAGGTTACATTTTCTTGCAGAGGTGATGGGATATTACCCCTGTGATTAGGTTATAAGAGACTCCATTTCACTAGCAGACTTGCTCTCGAGACTTTCTCCTTTGCTGGCTTTGGAGAAGCAAGCTGTTAGGTTTTTGAGGGCCCCTCTTGGAGAAGGCCATGTGACGAGGAAATGCAGGACAGCTTCTAGAAGCTGAACAAAACTTTGAGGCTTATAGTTCTATATCTATAACAACTAAATGCTGCCAACAGCCATGTGAACTTGGAAAAACCCTGAACCTCAGATAAAAACTCAGGCCTGGTTTATACTTTGATTGTAGCCTTGGGAAACCCTAATCAGAGGGCCCATTGTTTGGGCTTCTGATCCACAGCAACTAGGAGATAATAAATGTGTGCTATTTTGAGTTGCTAAGTTCATGGTAATTTGTTACACGGCAAGAGAAAACAAATACACCAACTTATTATTTCTCCAGTTAGATTGTAAACTTCAGTGTCCAAAAGAGTGTCTGCCACATAGTTTCAGAAATATCTATTGAAGGAATAAATGAGAATTATCAGATTATTAAACATATTTTTCCTTAAAACAATTTCTTTTCAATGGAAGTATAGTTGACCCACCATGTTACATTAGTTTCAGGTGTACAGCATAGTAATTCGACAACTCTATCTGTTATGCTGTGCTCACCACAGTGCAGCTCCCATCTGTCACGGTACAACGCTATTATAATAACATGGACTATATTCCTCATGCTGTACTGTTCATCCCTGTGACTTATTCATTCCATAACTGGAAGCCTGTACCTCCCACTCCCCTTCACCCTTTTTTGCCTCTCCTCCCAGCCCCCTGTCCTCTGACAACCATCAGTTTGTGCTCTGGATTTATGGATGTTTCTTCTTTTGTTGTTGTTGTTGTTGTCTGTTTTGTTTATGGATTCCATCTATAAGTGAAATTATGTAGTATTTATTTTTCTTTCCCTGTCTGACTTTACTTCACTTGGTGTAATACTCCCTAGGTCCATCCATGTTGTAGCAAATGGCAAAAATCTCATTCTTTTTTATGAGTGAGTAATATTCCACATATGCCACATCTTTATCCATTCATTTATGGATGGACACTTGGGTTGCTTTCGTACCTTAGCTGTTGTAGATAATGCTTCAGTAGAAATAAGGATACATATACCTTTTTGAATTAGTGTCACTTTAAATGACAACTAAATTCTCAGGATAATTTAGTACATGAAAACTGAAAATGCTGTAATGGGTCAATGTAGTAGGGAGACAGTGTGTATCATAATGTCCAAAGTATGGGCCTTGATGTTGAGCAAACCAGGATTAACACCAGGTTTGGTTAGATTATGACTCCAAGCCATTTTACTTCTGATCATTTGCCTTCTTATCTCTCAAGTGGTGATAATATTTATGTCATATATGAAATAGGTCATGATAAGGAGTAAATAAAATACAGTATTTAAAATCTCAAACATGAGCGGGGGCGACTGGGTGGCTTAGTCAGGTAAGGGTCAGACTCTTGATTTCAGCTCAGGGAATGATCTCAGGGTCATGGAATCGAGCCCCACATGGGGCTCTGCACTCAGTGTGGAGTCTGCTTGTCCCTCTCGCTCTGCTCCTCTCCTCATTCTCTCTCTCTCAAATAAATAAATAAAATCTTCAAAATCTCAAACATGGCATATCATAGGCACTCAAGAAACTGTAACTATAAGACAAGTTTTACCTGCCTATGTTTTAAAATTATTTCTCAAATCCAAATATAAATTCTAAATATCATTTGACTCATGAAAGTTTTAATATTATTTTGATAAAGATTTTGGAATTGGAGAAAAGAAAGTCATGTTTGCTATGAGAGGAAGTCTTCGGACTACTTCTGGAGTATGAGGCCATAATTTAGGAGGGCATAAACAAAAACCCAAACACAGTAAAGATCAGATTAAGGTTTTAAGCAATACAGGGATTTAAAATCTATCATTAAAATACTTAACATTTATTGAGAGCTTGTAATATGGCAGGCACCCTGCTCAGGGATTTAAGTGCATAATTTAATGTCTATAACAACACTGGATTGTGATATTTATTTAAAATGTTTCATTTCAAAAGTGAAACAATGAAAACATTCAAGGATATTAAGTAGCCCTCAAATCTGTATTTCCTGCCCTTTCCCTGCTCTGTGTCACAGAGAACTACATTTCCCAGGCTTCCCTGCTCTCTGACTTCTGGGGAAATGTAGCCAATGGAGGATTTCTGTGGAATATTAGAGGGTGGGGGAAGGAGAGTAGTTAGGATATTTCTCCTCTTCTATGTGTGCTTCCGGGGGCATCTCCAGGAACAGCTGCTTTTTCTTGGTTCTAGCTCCCACCAGAAGGCTTCTCTCCAAAATTCCAGCTCCACCAGGCATAGCTTCCACGGTTCTAGCTCCCACAGGTTTCTGGGTCCTTGGAAACACCATCACCTCCCCACAGTCCCTCCAGTAATGAGGGAGGGAGCTGCCTCCTATTGTTGCTGATCTCTAAATAGTCTTGTAGATTGACATCTCAGCTCTTCCACTACTCCTGTTTGAGTAACCAACTTTCTTATTTAACTTCCTTTATTTAAGAGACTTAAAGTGGTTTGTTTCCTGACTTATCCTGATAGATTCACATATGAAGTGTAAATTCAAACTGAAGATTCAAAGGGTCTCCAAAGCCTATGCTCTTAATAATTAATCTATAGTATTGTTATGAAAAGAAATCATCTATTTCAAGACAGAAAAAAATGAATATGATTTATGCAACTATCCATGATAAGATCACAGTATAATGACATAACATTTATTATATAAAATAATATCTGAGACTATAAAAATCAACACTTTATTATTTAACAAGCATTATATTTGATTTATAAATACTAATGCTTACTTTTTAAATAATAATTAAACATTTTAATTGGAACTACTATTTATATCCGTAATATAAGGCATGTTATTTCATGTACATGAATTCCATTTTGAATAACAAATTCAAGTATTTGAAAAGGAATAATTCAGTGCTACAATTCTACGAATTTTAAGTATTAATCCCCTTTCTATAATGTAAAAATGTAAAATTAGAAATACCATATACTCAATTGATAGAATTGACTCTAACTTTTTTTTAGGGATGAGTTAGGGTATGATGAAAGAAGACAAGGAAAATAAACTTACTTTAAATGATTGAATGGGACAGCTATAAATTGATAAATATTTTTCAAGACATGCTCTATTTACTTTATTGTCATACCTATTTATATTTGGACTCTCAAATGTACACTTGCCTTTTTAAGGTATCCTTTATTAAAAAAAAACAAATTTTTATTTGAAATTGCTAAGAACTAGTCCAGATTTCAAGAAACAGGGCTTAGAAGTCAAAATCATAGAGGCAGAAGCATATCTCCCTTGTATTGAAACAATTAACATCAACAACAAAAATGGTATTTTGAAAGGTGACTTTGAAATAAAGGTTTTATGGTATAAAGAAGAATAAAAATGGAAATAATCAGATTGATGGTATAAAAAAGAGTAAAAATGGAAATAATCAGAACGACTTTTGCTTCTAATAATATTGTCCTGGGTAATAATTTTAGGTAGTAAAGTTTCTTTGTCCTTGAAGCTATCAATCTTAAACAATACTTTAAATAAAACAAGATGTTTTACTATTATAAAATATTGCATTTGACACGTATATAGTCCCAAATTCAAGTCTGAATATGGCCTCAAATGTAACTGAAATGTCACATATTATTTTCACATACTTCAAAACTTTCTAAAAACAAGCCAGAAATCAAGGATGAATTTGTAGATTTATTTTCATTTATTCAGTTAAACACCAGCAATTTGAAGAATTCACATTTTTTTCCCAGTTCTGAAAAATTCTTAGCTCTTTCTTCACCCCAAATTTCTAACATTAGAGTCTCTCAGGCTACTCAGTGTCATGTTCCTAACATGTATGTATAACGTGCATCGCTAAAAGGACCCTGAGATCATGACCTGAGCCCAAGGGCAGACGCCTAAACAACTGAGCCACCCAGGTGCCCCAGTGGTTTACCTCTTAATGGTGTTTTAATGATCTCATTGAAAAAATAAGTCAAAACAATGATCTATGACTTCAGGGACCTTAGTTTTACTTTATTGATATGACTTCTTCATTCCTAAGACTGAAGTTCCTCAAATTTCCTTATGTCACTTATTGAAACTGATCAATGCAGACGCAGCTATCCTGAGGCTCCAAGCAAGTCTGTAACTTGTGGAATAGACAGATGGGAATAGAGAAGACTATGATTTTTCTAAAGGAATTCAAAGACAAACTTCTTAGATTTCCTTCCAGATGATGATAGAGAGGGAATCATTTTTAGTTGAGATTTGTAAATTGTAGAATTATCTATTGGTACAGAATTCTAATTTCGATTCATTGGCTTCTAAATTTTTGAAAATAATTTTTAGATATTGCCTTGGTTCCATCATTTTTGAATTTTCTGAATTTATATTGAGAACATTATCTATAGATATTTCTATTTCGGTTGTGAGAACTAAATCTAATCTCAATCGAAAGGGATTGAAGCAATTGCTTTTAAATAATTTTTGCTCTTTCTCTTGTGCTCAAGTAGGAAAATTGGACTTCTGCTTCATTCCCATGATAAAGCAGCCTGTCTGGTATCTTTTGCATCCTCTTTTTCTGGAACCACTTCCCCAGCCTCACCCTATACATTTCATTCCAAAGCCCAATACTATGATGGTACAAATCACTTAAAGAACATGCATGACCAAAAATTCCTAGCATCATCTGAATCAATTCTTGTACTAAATAACAGGTTTATCTCACCAAACACCATCCATAATACAACCAATAGAAGTGGAAGTAATTTTTGCTGCATTAATAGGTTATTCAGTGTGATGAATGATGACCTCTATTTATACACATCTTAACATATTCCCAGGCTGATCACTGATAAAGTGGTATCATTTGAATGATACTGAGATATAGATAGATAGATAGATAGATAGATAGATAGATAGAGTGGCATGGCTTCAGATCTACATTTTTGGTAAACAAACATAACTTTCTAACACCATACCATAGCCTTGCATACACACACATGCACACAAACACACCTCAAATACATGTATTAAAATTTAATACTTAGAGTGAATAATGAACAACTATATGATCCACTCATTTGGCTTTAAAAAGTATGAGCTGTCATTAATAATGGTAATTTGCATAGCCTACACCACTGATGATAATGTCTGAAGGAAAGCTGAAATAAGATAATGTGCAAAAGATGTCCTGGTATTTGTTATTATTACTATCAGTATTAGTTATCATGCTAGATAACATATCCTCATCTTAGAGGACATGATTTGAAAGAGAAATAAAGCTATTAGAACTGTTTGTAGGAACTCACATGTTGTTGGAGGTTTCAGTTGACATTTTTTTAATTGAAGTATCGTTGACACACAATGTTACATTGGTTTCAGTTATACAACATAGTGATTCAACACCTCTATACATTATGCTGTGCTAACAAATATGAGATGGTAATCTGTCACCATACAATGCTATTACAATACTATTGGTCTATATTCGCCATGCTGTGTATTTCATCCTCATGACTTATGCATTTTATAACTAGAGTTCTGTACCTCCCATTTAGCCATCCACCCTCCCCCCATTTCCCTTTCCTCTGGCAAACTCCAGTTTGTTCTCTGTGTTTATGCATCTGTTTCTGCTTTTTATTTGCTTGTTCGTTTGTTTTGTTTTTTAGATTCCACATATAAGTGAAATCATATGGTATTTGTCTTTCTCTGACTTATTTCACTTAGCATAATACTCTCTAGGTCCATCCATATTGTCACAAATGTCGAGACCTCATTCTTTCTTATGGCCAAGTACTGTTCCATTATATTTATATGCCACATCTTTATCCATTCCTCTGTAGATGAATATGTGGGTTGCTTCCATATCTTGGCTATTGCAAATAACGTTGCAATAAACACAGGGGTGCATATATTTTTTTGAATTAGTGTTTTCATTTTCTTGTAAATACCCAGTAGTGGAATTACTGGATCATATGCTGTTTCTATTTTTAATTTTTTGAGGAAAATTTATACTGTTTCTCATAGTGCTGCACCAATTTACATTCCCACCAACAATGCACAGGGTTTCTTTTTCTCCATTTCCTCACCCACACTTGTTCTTTCCTTTCTTTTTGATACTAGCCATTCTGACAGGTATACAGTGATATCTCATTGTTGTTTTGATCTGCATTTCCCTGATAATTAGTGATGTCGAACTTCTTTTCCTGTGACTGCTGGCCATCTGTATGTCTTCTTTGGAAAAATGTCTATTCAGGTCCTCTTCCCATTTTTAAATTGGATTATTGTTTTTCTGGTGTTGAATTATATTAGTTCTTTATATATTTTAGATATTAACCTTTTACCAGATATATCATTTCCAGATATATTCTCCCAGTCCCTAAAGGTTGCCTTTCCATTTTATTGATGATTTCGTCTACTGAGCAAAAGCTTTTTGTTTTGGTGTGGTCCCAATAATTTATTTTTGCTTTTATTTTTCTTGCCTGAGAAGACATGTCTAGAAAAATGTTGCTGAGACCAGTGTTAAAGAGATTACTGCCTATATTTTCTTCTAGGAGTTTTATGATTTCTGGTCTCACACTAGGTCTTTAACCCATTTCAGTTTATTTTTGTTTATCATGCAAGAAAGGGGTCCAGTTTCATTCTTTTGCATGTTGCTTTCCAGTTTTCCCAGCACCATTTATGAAAGAGACTGTCTTTTTCCCATTGTACGTTCTTGCCTCCTTTGTCATAGATTAATTGGTGATATTAAGTGTGGGTTATTTCTGGACTCTATTCTGTTCCATTGAACAGTGTGTATTTTTGTGTCAGTACTATACTGTTTTGATTATTATAGCTTTTAGTATATCTGGAAATCTGGGATTGTGTACCTCCAGGTTTGTTCATCTTTGTCAAGATTGCTTTGGCTCTTCAGGGTCTTTTGTGGTTCCACACAAATTTTAGGATTCTTTGTACTAGTTCTGTGAAAAATACTGCTGGTACGTTGATGAAAAGCATATTAAATCTGTAGATTGCTTTGGGTAGTTTGAACATTTTAACAATATTAATTCTTCCAGTCCGTGCTCATAGAACATCTTTCTATTTGTTTGTGTTGTCTTCAATTTTTATGTCAGTATTTTGAGTTTTAAAAATATAGGTCTTTCACATCCTTGGTTAAGTTTACTCCCAGGTATTTTATTCTTTTTGGTGCAATTGTAAATGGAATTGTTTTCTTAGTTTCTCTTTCTGCTACTTTGTTATAAGCATATAGAAACACAACAGATTTCCATATATTAATTTTGCAACCTGCATCAGTTAACATTTTGAAGGAGCAGGTGCTCATTTGTAATGCATTTTTCATATTGCTAGAGAATGTTTAGAGTATATTGAAGTGCTAACCAGGTTAACATTTTGATTTTGCATGTTTTCTTCAACAGGAATGAGAATCAAATATTTCTGTCTTAAAAATGAGAAAACAATAATAGCTGACACATATACAGTCCCCTTTACCACATGCCATTATGAGAATAAATGAGTCTTTAACTGAATAAAACAGAAGTGGAAGTAAGCTTAGAAATGTATATGACCACCAGCTATATATATGTATAAATGCTCATAGGATTTGATGTTTTTGTTATTAAAGGAGGTTTGACGGCATCACTTGTTGTACCTACTCTTTATGGGAGAGGAAATCAGTGGGAAAGGTGTTTAAAATGTTTGGCTTCCCAGAGCTCACTATGAGGACACCATCTCTAGTATGTACAGTCACTTCTCACCTAAAGGGTTGGTTTGTCTTCACACCCATGAAATCCCATTTTCTCTGCTGACACTGCCAGTTTAAATTTATTTTACGTATGATGTAGACAGATGTCTGCAAGGAGCTGGACTGAGTCCATTAACCCTTCACGGAAGGAGGTGGTTTAATACTTAAGTGGTAGTTCGCAGTTCTGACTCTTGGTCCTAGCTTTACCACTTCCTGTAAACTTGACTAGTATTTGATGCATAGGTCAAAAATTAAGTAGTCATATAAATAAAATAAACATAAGCTAAAAGTTCACTAAGGCCAAAAAAAAAGCATGCACACAGCCCCCTTTTTTTGGTTAGTAGAATCTACTGTTGTGCCAAAGCCAAAGTGTACAAAACGAAAATGAAAATATCATCACACAGGCTGTGTGGGCATGCGTGAAATCAAAAAGCTTCCCACCGTCTCCTCAGGGAGGAGTGAGGCCCCCAGATTTGATTTCCCCTGTCCTCTGCTACTATTTTAAGAAGTTTTTAAAAATAATGCATTGCTGCTTCAGATTAAGTCCTAGAAAAGCAAAGACGTTAGTTTACTGAGAAAAGTTGGTGTATTTTATTTAAAAATGTTAAGCCAGGGGCGCCTGGGTGGCTCAGTTGGTTAAGCAACTGCCTTTGGCTCAGGTCATGATCTCAGGGTCCTGGGATCGAGCCCCACATCGGGCTCCCTGCTTGGCGGGAAGGCTGCTTCTCCCTTTCCCGCTCGCCCTGCTGTGTTCCCTCTCTCGCTGTCTCTCTCTCTGTCAAATAAATAAATAAAATCTTTATAAAAAAAATGTTAAGCCATAATTTTTTAAAGCCACAATTCTTATGTTCTAGGTTGCATTTTTCAGACTGCCGAGGGGAGGGTAGTTAATTTATAGCCATAAAAATGTTTCCTAGACTAACAGAACAAAATGAAAGCCGTGCTTTATATCTGAATGTTAGTCAGTTACAAATTATTTGATTTTGGTTTTTGTTTCTCTGTATTTTTCAACATTTCTATCATAGCATATGCAGTTTCTCTTCAGTGTGAAATAAAATAGTGTTTGTTTTTCAAAGGGCTTTCTGGCAACTTTTAGGAACTTTTATCAATAAAGATAAAAACTAAAGCCATGTTTTGTTTGTTTTGGTTTTTTTTTTTTACTCCCAACATAGATTTCCTTTTAAAAGTTTGTTTTAGGTGAGTTCCTGTTTTGGTCTTCATTCAATCCTTTACCAATTAGCTCACAGCTCTTTTCACTCCAAACATTTCTTTCTTTTTTTCTTTCTTTCTTGCCTGCTTCCTTGCTTTTATTTTTAACTAATCTCTACACCCAACGTGGGGCTTAAACCCACAATTCTGAGATCAAGAGTTTCAGCTCTACAGACTGAGCCAGTCAGGTGCCCCACTAAACATTTCTTTTTTGTGTTTATGGTTTCAAGGTTTCAACATTCTTTCTTGTTTTGTTTTGTTTTGTTTTAGATTTATTTGTTTACTTGAGAGAGTGAAAGTGAGAGAGCATGAGCGGAGGGGGTGGGGCCGAGGGAGAGAGAGAGAGAGAGAGAAGCAGACTCCCCGCTGAGCAGGGAGCCTGATGTGGGGGCTCGATCTCAGGGTACTGGGATCATGACCTGAGCCAACGGCAGACGCTTAACCGACCAAGCCACCCAGGCACCCTTCCACATTCTTTTTAACAACACAGAGGGCTGCAGAAAATGCTGTGCTTCATTAGGCAGAGTGGATTAAGGAAGGGAGTGTTGGAGATGTTGGCAGTGAAGACTGTCATTGATTGCAAACGCCAGGGCTCTAAGAGACTCAGCAGTTCTCCTTACAGTTTAAAAAGCTGCATTGTAAAAGACAAGTCAAAGCATGAATATAAGAACGATGAGAGATTTATGTAAGAAATTAAGTGTACTCTAGAGACATATGACCAAGAGACTCTCTTTTTGTCATTTCTTGAAGAGTCTATTGTGAGACAGACCATTACTCAGAATACAGCCCTCTTCTGTTTTTGTCTCGTGTCAGGTATTATTGCTTCCAGAGCCTTTGCAGATTATACTGCTGCTTGTATACACCAAATTGCGTGTGCTGGTGGCCTTTGGAAATGTGGTTACTGGGTCTGTTGGTTGCTCCACTGCCTTACCGCTCTCAGTTCTACCATATTACTTCAGTCACCAGAGTAGCCAAAAGCTAGCTGAGATCATGAGGCTCATGCAGCTCAGGATATCACTGCCTTTCTTTACTGGAATAGCTTTCTCAGGAAGGTTAGTCTGATTACATCTCTTTCCAGTTCTTTTCTAAAGCTCATATCATGAAAGCCAGAGTGCTGACTTCCAATAAGCTATTTTTAGGCCAGTCTGATGTTCCAACTCTGATAAGTGTCCCGAGTGTAATATGCAAGAGAATGCCAGTGGGTGTTCAAGCCTTCTAATTGTGCAGTTCTTTGACTCTTATGGAGTATTTTCATATCCAAATTACGTCTCGTTTAACTCTCACAAAAACCTCTAAGCTTTGGTTAGCGGTTAGCATCCCCATGTCACAGAGACCTAGCCAGATTCAGGACTGATACGTGACAGTCTTAAACCCGTATCTTTAGATTTCATTCCAGTGCAAAAGGGCTTTGGTTTTTGTTTCTCTTTGCTTTCCAGGGTAAGCTTACCTTGCCTCATGCCTCAAAAGTCAAGAAAAAAATGGAAGGGAGAGGAGGAAAAAGGGCTTTTCTGATAAATGGCAAGTTTAGAGCACTAGTAGTATGAAAATACATTTGATTTGAAAATACACTCACCCTGCCTTTTGGAAGTGTTCTTGGAAGGCTTTCCTGTACCCTGAAAAAGCCTGCTTTTCATGGCCAATCTCTTTGATGTGGGGAGAGGGTATGCCCAAAGAACATAGCTCACCACTCAGGGAACAGTGTGATCCCAGCTATTTCTGCCTTGTGGTTGGTTGATTGAAGCATTGGTCTTAGCCCTGAAAGCTGGCTGTATTTTGTGGGATTTCCCCTTTCCTGCCTTACTTGGGCAGGTGTACAGTCTTAAAGATAACAAATGATCCTATCGGCTATTCATGACCATGCTTTATCTGCCAAGCTGAAATAAGGAAGATTTACCTGGGGTAACCATAATTCCCTGTGTAGAGTATTCATACCCCTCTGAGATCACAGACCAAGTCTAGCTTCCAATTTGCTAGATTCTATTGGAAGTTAGTTATCTGAATCAATGAGTTTTAATAATTTGGGCTTATCAAACGAATTCAAGTTAGGGTAATCAGGTATTTTAGAAGTCAAGTCAGCTCACTGGCTTACTAGCTAAGGCTGGTAAGACTATCAAGAAAACTTCGAGTGGTTTTTAACAAATTGCTTAGAGTCTCACACTTAGAGACAACTAAAATATACATGGGTGTGTGTGTGTGTACATTATTGTCTGCTGCCCCCCAGCTCTAGTCGTATAGTCCTGGCGTCTGCTACAATCTCTTGTGGAACATTTAAAACCTGTTCTTGTAAAACACTCCACACTCGATTCTGATAATCAAGTTCTCCTTTCGAGAAGGCCTGTTGATTTCTATTTGGAGGACAAAGGAGAAATTAAAAACAAAAATGAAAACTAGGGACATTTTAGAAGAGTTAACTCTTTATATATTCCTTCCCCTTGTGGTACTGTCTGCATAGCAGTTATTACTGATTATTTACTTGTTTATTCCCACCCATTGATCCATCGTATATGCTCCATGACAGCAGAAACACTCTGTTTTACTTTGCACTAAATAAAGATCACTGAATAAATAAAAACAGCTTCCGAGAGTGCCTTTATCCACCCTACTTGTTGTACATTAAAACAGTAAGACTCGGTACATTTAAAGCGATTTTAAAATTTTCCAAACCAGCAATGAACAAATGAGGAAAGAAGCCAGGTCTCCTTGCACCTCCTCTTCTCTGTGTGTTGGTTACTCCCAAGTGGTCACCTGCTCAAGTACATTCATCCAAATAGTATTTATCAATTGCCAATGTGTCAGGGCACCTCAACAGGTATTGTGATGAATACAGAAAGTACAATAACACTGTTCTTGACAAAAGGAATTTATTATCTAGTAAGAACAATAAAACATCTCTACTGAAACTACTTCCCAAATGGTTAACTCCTCGGATGTGAATAAAACCAGTGAGTCTTTGGCATATTCATCAGGGATGCAGCAATTTGGCACAACACATTTTGCTAAAAAGTCATGTATATTGTACAACAGACAAACGTCCATTGCCAAATTCATCTACCTGTGTGTCTGTGATTTAAGATATTGTTTCATTCAGACATATGGTTAGAGAGTCTCTGCATCTTTGGGTGAATTCTTGGATGCAGCTTCTTCTAGGTCTTGGCAACACACCATCTTTTGTCACACAATTCACTGGTCCTCTAATGGTCTGGGGCAAGGGTAAGAGGGGGGCTAGAATGAGTTAAGTTTTCATTTTTAGGCTTTAACCACGGCGTGGGTTTATCTGTCTAATGACCTGAGGAGTCTACTTGTTAACATAAGGCAGGCAAAAATCCCATGTTGTCAGCAAAACTCTGATGGCATCAAAATAAATGAGTCATGTAATTTCAGCTTTTGAAGGTGGGGTTTGAGAAACCAGAAAGGAGGCTTTCCTGGCTGATGGTAGCTGAGAAGGCAGCAGCCTTCTGTTTGGCTACAAACAGAAGCTCCCTGGCCACCACACAGCACAGGGGCTGAGACCACACCACCAGGGTGCCTAAATCTGGCTCACTAACGCAAAGGAAGAATTTTTTTTCCTGAACAGTATTCAGAAGCACCATAAAACAAATTGCTCTGTTGCGCTCCCTGCAGTCTCAGGCAGATCACAGATTTCAAGAGGATGTGTTGCTGGACAGTTTCATTGCTCAGGGCTAATTATTCATGTGAGAATCCACCCAAGAAAGTTGCTAAGCTGGTTTGCTGGCTGTTTGGTGGAGACTTTTAAAGAGACATTGCTGCATTTGAAGAGAGAATTCTGTTTTACATAAGGATCAAGCGTAGAGAGAACAATGAAAAGGCAAGTACCAATGACAGAGTAAATGGGACTTTTCTTCATTTCTGTCCTTCAAAATTATATTTAAAAGTGAGCTGAAGAGCATGACAACTGTTCATAAAACATCCTGCTCAAAAGGCAGATTTAAAGTTTCTTTATATGAAGCATTTTTAGGCTATGAATGAATGGAGATGAGTTGGAAATATGCCATATATTTCTGTGGGAAAATCATGATAAAATATTTCTCAAAAGGGTCAGTTTAGAGACTCTACACAACGTGCACGCACCTACACACCAAAGACCATCTTTCTCATATTGTAAAAAACAAAGAATATGCATACTTGGTTCCTTAATTATTATTGACTTTTGAATGAAATTGCCTTGAGTGAAAAAGAAGAAACAAATCCTTTTACAACCACTATTTTCACATGGTTTTCTGGAAACTTTGATTTGGCAGAAATTCTGTGCTCCCAAGGCTTCCCCAAATCTTAAAGGGAGAGATATATTTTTTTAAAAAAAATGCAACTAGGTTAACAATTTGACATGATTTAAAGACTCTGAGCTTAGCCCCTGTCCCACAGGATTGGGTGTTTTCTCTGTATGTCTCCACAACTCTTGCTGTCTTCTTTATCTGTCCCAACAGTGCAGCACGGTGCCTAAACCAGGCATCAGGTAAATGGTTTGTTGAGTGAATTGCTAACCACATCTAAAGCTATTTTCTAGTGTAATGCAGCACATCTTGAGTGGGATTTAGTGCATGATTTTTGTTTAAAGATTTTATTTATTTATTTGTCAGAGAGACAGAGCGCACACAGTCACGGGGAGGGGCAGAGGCAGAGGGAAAAGCAGGCTCCCCGCTGAGTAGGGAGCTGGGTGAGGGGCTGGAGCCCAGGACCCTGGGTTCATGACCTGAGCCAAAGGCAGACACTTAACTGACTGAGCCACCCAGGCACTCCAGTACATGATTATCTCTGTATGTTTCCATTTATAATATATGTGTTTTATGAAAACCCATTCTACTGAATATCGTTCTAAGGCCTATGGTAGAGTGAGAAGTAGAATGATTGGACTGATCTAATAAGGACTTCTACACTTCATTTTAAAATACTGCCCACTTGCAATTCAGAAATGTAAAAAAATTTCTTCTTTAACATGTTTAAATATTGTCAGACTCAAGTAGGAGGGTAAATAACATTTATTAGTAATCCAGGATGTCTGGTCACCACTTTGCATAGATATTATCACATTTAATTGTCCCAACAAGCTTATCAGGTGTTATTCTGCCCATTTTATAGAGAGAAAGAAACCAAGGTTCAGAGAAACTCCCTAGTGAGTAAATGGGAGAAAAGATAGTGTTCAAGCTTAGATCTGTCTGACAGTGCCCTTTATACCTGCTTATTAGGACTTTCAGTCATTCATATCTTAGTATGAATTATTTTTATTCTGATTTATTTTCTGCTGAATATAATGTATCAGTCTTCCCGAGAAAGGGGAGGTTTGAGGAAAAGGAAGAGGGGTGGGCAATTTTAAAGAAGGAGACAAGAGTAGAAATCTGGGGTACTTTGGTGAAGCTGTATAAAGAGAGCATGAGGTTTAAAGATGCTTAATGTATTTGTGCTTCCACTGAGGTCAAGAAGGGCATCTTGTGGGAAAGAAAGGAAACACTAAGGGAAAGAAAGGATGGCAAAGGCATTCTCTTCGAATTTTGACATATTCAGTTTTGATGATAGGAAAGAAACAGCATATCTTTAAATAGTGAAGTGATGTTGAATGCATCCTTACTTGGCAAATTCTAATTTTGATAGGTTAGAGAAGTATATCTTTACTTCTTTAAAATTCATTTCATCTGTCTCTTCTTTAGGTAGGGCTTACCTAAATAAATAATGATTAAGAATGATATGAGTGGCGGGATGCCTGGCCAGTTCAGTCAGAAAAGCACTCGACTCTTGATCTCAGGGTCGTGAGTTTGAGCCCCACATTGGATGCAGAGATTACTTAAACAAATAAAGAAATAAACCTTTTTTTTTTTTTTTTAGAAGAGCAATGTGAGTGGCAAAAATGTCCAGTTTGCAAAAAAGGATTGGAATTTTCTGTGCATGAGTCCAAGGACAAGCTGTAGCCCTCCTCTTCAGCCCAGAGCTTGGTTTTGAACACAAGAAAGGCAGTTTCACCCACTCATACAATAGGCCCCCCGGGGGTGTCATGCCTAGATCTCTTTTGTGCACATCTGTTCATGAAGAAGCACTTGTGTCTCATTACTCAGTAAGTTCTGTTCTGCTTCTGCAGAAGTCATAATATAATAACTAAAGATATATGCCAAATGATAACAAATTAGGCTCTTTTCCTACAACCTTTCCTCGAGAAGCTCAAGTGTCAATGTGCCCAAAGAATGGATGTATTTGAAAACAACCCATCAATGGTCATGAGCATCAGTGGTGAAGAATATCACTGGTTCAGAAACCCTGGAAGAAGAGTTCACCTGTGTTCAAATAAGGCTCTACCACTTCTTGGTTGTATGACTTCGAGTTAGTTACTCCATATATCCAAGCTTCCAGTACCTCATCTATAATGGGGGGTAATAACTTTACCAAATTAATGAGATTATTGTGAAAATTAAAGAGGATGATCTGTGTAACATGCTCAATGCAGTGCTTAACATGTAGTAAGCTCTCAGTAAATATTAACATTTCCCCCTGCCCCCGGAAATGAATTTTGAGATTCCAACTGTTCTTCAACTCATATTCTAGTTGATTCTCCTAGGTAAGAGGTCTTTTGTATTTTCATTTTTTTCTATAATCCAGAGTTTAACCCAAAGCCGATATAAACTAGGACAAATCTGACAACAAAACATGAAAAGTTAAGTTTGGAGATAAATAAGTCTGGCAATTTGAAATCACTTTCAAACCTTATATGCTTCTGGAGATGTGCTTGCTTGCTCTATAGATCTTTAGGAAGAGAGAGAGAATAGGACAAATTTTGTTTATGGAGTTAGGCTTAAATTTACTTCATCCCAAATGATTGAAGATTGCAAAATTCTAATAACAGGAGGAAATTATTCTCCAGAGATATTGCAGTTGACTAAAGTATAGGCTCCTATTAATAAAATGTGTATGAGTTTTTGAATACATAGGAAACATGAAAATCTCCCTCCCATATTTACTCTTCTAAAATACGCTAAAAAGTTCTTTAGCCTGGAGCCCTCTGCACATGTACCCCTGGTATGAGAAGGCCTCCCCCAAAAAGGAGGGGAACCATAGACACATCTTCAGACTCAGCTGAAGATTTTATAACCTCCAGTCCAATCCATAGGTGTCATTCATAGTCCTGGCAAACTTTAAATGGGCCTGATGGTCCACTGCTTGTGCCATTTAAATGGAGTATTTACGGGAGTTAGCCAACTGGTAAAATTTTTTTAATATAATAATTTTGTCATGTGATGCCAAGTATATTATTTCAAGTGCCACTGCTAGATTGGAATTTAATGTTTTATTTATTTTTGCTGCCTCTCTTTAATTGTCGTGTACATTATTCATGCATGCTTCTTTGCTTACATACCCAAATCATGGTGATCTTCCTGCCATTTACGTGAGCACATCACTATTTGCACTAATGGAAGTAGGAAGATGGCAAATCCAAAAGTCTTTACTAGATAACATTGGATCACAATATTATGGTAGATTTTACTTTCTAAATAAAGCTTATCTATGCCAATATTAAATTATTATATACTCTTCTACCAGGCTTTGGTAAAAATAATGGAGGGAAACAGATGGGGAGTTTGAGCAGAGGCGTAGAACATATAGATGAGTTTGTGTGTGTGTTGGGGGTGGGGGGAGGTGTCCAAATAATGGGAATAATCCTCATGGCACTATTTTGTTGAAAAACAGTATCACTGATAAGTATTTTATGCACAATAACTGTATTGTGACTATTCTGAGTTATACTATTATCAAATATCACCACTTCCTATTTTTTCTCACAAACTAAGGTAAAGTAGATGCCAAGTAATTTTTAATATTCAATAGCCATTGAGTACTCTTCTCAGGAAAAAAAAAGAAAGTCTTGTAAAATTAGAAATTGATAAGAAAAAGCCCAGAAAAATAAAAACTTACCAAGTTTTACTTTTTTTTCCAGGTTTTCATAATAATTTGTTTCCAAAAAAAGAAGTTAAAAGAAAGCCAAACGGAAATTATTATTTGGAAATGAGAAGTAATCGGCTCACTATGTAAGCCTTAGGAAATAATGAAATAAAAATATATAATCTCAAATTATTAGAAAGCAGAAAGAGGGCCATCTGGGTGGTTCAGTCAGTTGAGCTGAGCATCTGTTTCTTGATTTTGGCTCAGGTCATGATCTCAGGGTCCTGGGATCAAGCCCTGTGTAGGGCTCCACGCTCAGCAGGAAGTCTGCTTGAGGATTTCTCCCTCTCCCTCTGCCCCTCCTCCTGCTTTTTCTCTCTAAAATAAATAAATAAAGCTTTTTTAAAAAATAAAAAGAAACCAAAAAGTGTAAAAAGCACCAAACTCAAAGTATTATTTTTTAAAATAGAAGTCAATTTGATTGTGCTCGCTTCGGCAGCACATATACTAAAATTGGAAAGAAGTCAATTTGATTAATAAAATAATTACTAAAAACTAGTGTTTTGAAATAAATGATAAAATAGAAAAATTTATTTACATATTTTCACTTTTTTATCAACCCCTTTCCCCAGCATTCTTATTGCCAAAAATAGTTGAGGTGTTGTAAGTACAAAATGGTTTGAAGATATAAAATAATATGAAAGAAAGGAAAGGCTGACCGTTTGAAATGATAAAAAAAAAAAAAAAAAGGAACCCAACAAATAATGGACTTTGTAAATATTGAAAAAGACACAGTCATGATGAGATCCTATGATGAAAACAGCAACAAACATTCGAGGTAGAACAGCTATTAGGTCATCAAGCTTCTTTTGGGGAGAGACTGTTTTCCTTATTTTGATAACAATGAGATGCAGTGCATATTTCACAATAATTTCAGAATTTTAGTCTATGTAAGAACTCAGACCAGTACTCTAATGCATCCACCATCAACATAGCCTATGATGCTGGAATTAACGAAGGATACAGAGAAGTACTTAATTAAAATTCTAGAGTACTAATGAGAGTGGGGAAAGATTTAAGAAAACAAATACTTCATTTTGTTCAGTAATACAGACATTTTCGTAATTTGATCAATCTAGACTTTAAAGAAATCTGCATTTACTTAACAAGGCTGCTCATAAATACTCGCTAACCATGTAGGCTCCCAGAAGCCTTGACTGAAAAGTGCCTGGGACATGTTTCAGTCCTTTAATAGTATTTGTTCAATGAACATGTAAATGAGTGAGCTATCAATTAATTACACAGGTAACAAATGAGCTAAGCTCTTGGAAGCAATGAAAAAATTAACAGTAAACTAGAATTATAAGTGCTGTTTATGACACTTTTACTTCATTATTGACCATGATTTAGTTCATCTAGCAACAGTTTTGAAATCAAGCAGAGGTTTTAGCACAGTTCATATTTTCCTTATATTGCCATTGAAAACATCTCTTTTCTCCTAATCATCATTCCTATTTTAATAATACTTGCTTGGAAATATATTTAGACAGAAATTTTCATTTTGGATATTTTAAATCAACGGATGCTCAGTCAGGACAAATGACCAAAATCCCTTTGCAAATATTTCTATAAACCAGATGAGGCTCATTATTTAAAGTACTTATATTACATTTGTGTAATTTAAACCATTTAATTATTTTCAAAATATGAATTCAACATTTTCCCCAAATTAAAATAAGGTTTTCACATACCCCTGTTTACAAAAGTTTGCTGTTTTTCAGCAACTAGACTCCTAGGGTTTAGAAAAGACTTTTTCTCCTTTTTCCTAAATATCTGATTGGTTAACTGAAGAAGAATATTTTCATTTTAGTGATGGTTTAAATAAATACAAATATTTGCTATGTTCGTTTTAGTGATGGTTGAAATAAATACAAATATTTGCTAACATAAGGTATTGTATTCATGGGATAGTTGGAACCAACCATGACATTAAGTATAACTGTGTTAAGTTTCAGTGATCAAAACTACAACACTGTATTTACTAGATAAAACCTAGAGAAATAGTTTTCATTTTCAGAAAATAGCCCTCAGACTGTAATACTTAAGGAATTTAATGCCTGAACTTCTGTCCAAAGATTTATTTTGAAAAAGTTTAATGACCATTGAATACTATTTGTGAATGCATAATCAGATGAAAAAACTGAAAAACAAAATGCTAGTTCTAGACCAAGTTTTCTATCAATATGCCTGTATTTACAAATTAACACTGGTTCACTCTGATCAAAAACGGTTCATCCTTCTTTTTAAAAATCCATTTGGAAACAGAGCAAACAAAAAATAAAGCCAAATGAGATGTGTCACGTTGATAGGCAATCACTTGGGCTCAGTCCTTGCCCTCCCACTCACCTCTTCCCTTCACTTCCCCTGGGACTATCATTCAAGCATGTGGTGTTAACTGTCACTTCTATGCCAAAGGTTCACAAAGACATCCCCTTGCAAGTCCTCTTATCTCGCTGCTATTCTTGTGTTTCCATCCTTCTACTGAATGGAACATTGTCACCCCCAGCACATTTTGTTCCAATCCAAGGTCAACCATACTCAGAAGAAAAAGCCACATTTGTACCTCTAACCCCTCTGGTGGCCACTAGACCCCAGCATGCACATGCAGGTGGGATGGCCCAGACAGCCATCCAGGCCTCTGTTAAGGACTCAGTGACCCCACTGCTCTTCTAGCCATTGTTTGTATCAATCTGCAGAATCATTTTGATCCCTTTTTATCTTTTCTTCATTTCCAAGCCTTATCAAGTATTTTCCTTATGTCAAGCTCTTCCTCTTTATTCCCACTGCCACAATCCAACGCGCAATCCCCATGGCTTCCCTGCTCTATTACACATTACTTATTACCCCAGCTCCTCTTCAATTCAGTCCATTCTGGGAAATACCGTCAGACTCGTGCCGAGAAAGTCTGCTCAGCATGTCATTTTTCTGCAATATCCAGACTAAGCAGTAAATAGAATATACAAAGGCAGATCTGCAAAAATGTGACTGTCTGTTCTAATAATTGTGGTCTGAAGTCCATACCACCTGAGAGCAGGAAAAAAAAAAAAATGATCTAGACACTTGAAGGTAAAAGCATTCAAATTCCACAGTTTTTCAATTAATTCAGGATTAAAATTCCATTATATGAAAGATGAAACCCCTCTCCTCATGCTCATTCTTCTTACTGGGTGGTGTGTGCAAGGAGGGGAGAACTTTGAGGTGTCTTGTGTGCCTGGGGTGGTTTGCGTGTTTTCTAGCAGGGTCTGTGCACACTGATTTCCACAGACACAATGCTTCTTGTCGGATCTCTGGGCCAACCCATCTCCACAAGGACAGTGACAAAAGGTCTCTACAGGAAGGGCTGAGGGATAGCAGGCTGGTAGGAAAACAGGCCTAGGAGATTTAGCTTATAGCAAGAATATTACTTTTACTTAAGAACGTATATTTATTTGATTGACATCTCCCCAATTCCCCCACTCTTCAGCCTTGGGTAACCACTATTCTAATTATTTGAGGGGGCTTGAAGTTACTTTGCAAAACAAATGAACTTTCTGCTTATGTTAAATTTTATTAAACTCTCTGCCATAAATTCTTATGGTCCTTGCCAAAAGAATCTGCCCTACCTTTAGCAGCTGATTTTCATACCTTTCCCAGGAACATGCGCATTTCAGGGCTTTCTCTCTGAACTATTATCTGAACCATTCAAAGGTAATCAGAGGGGTAATATAAAAAGTATTTAGCAGACTGAGGGTTGATGGAGGGAGGTGGGCAGGGGATGGGCTAAATGAGCAGTGGGTATTAAGGAGGGCACTTGTGATGAGCACTGGGTGTTATACGCCAGTGATGAATCACTAAATTTTAGCCTGAAACCAGTTTTACCAAATATGTTAACTAACTAGAATTTAAATAAAAACCTGAAATAAAAAATAAAGAAATAAAAATTAAAACATTAAAAATATTTAGCAACCCAGGGGATGCAGGCACCAAGCAGTCAGCATGTGCATGCCAGGCAGAGAAGACTTGGTAGACTGTCCTATAGCTCCCGGCTGCATGTCAGCCTGGGGTCTGTGTGACTCGGGAACACCATCCTCAGGCTCAGGAGGACCTGCTACTTGACCATCTGGTGCCACATGAAGTGTGGGACTTGTCTGCTTGTGCTACAGATTGCTTAGGCATGGGATTCAGAAACTCTAAGGATGTGGCTCAGGAATCTAGATTTTAACAAACTCTGCTAATGATTCTGATGTATGCCAAAGTTTGAGAACCAAGGGCCTAAGCTATGTGGGTCTTCTTTCCTTTTTTTAAAAAATGTATTTTTATTGAGATATTATTGGCATATAACATTGCATAAGTTTAAGGTGTACAGTGTATTGATTTGATACATTTATATATCACAGTGTGATTACCTCTATAGCATTAGTTAATACCTCTGTCACACTACATAACTAGCATTTCTTTCTTGTTGTGGGAGCAGTTAAGACCTAGTCTCTTAGCAGCTTTGAGTTTATCATACAATATTGTTGTCTATAATCACTATGCCGAGCATTAGATCTCCAGGAGTTATTTATTTCCTGGTTGCAAGTTTGAACCCAGAACATCTCCCCAATTCCCCCACTCTTCAGCCTTGGGTAACCACTATTCTAATCTCTGTTTTTACCAGTTCAGCTTTTTTTTTTAGGTTCTACACTTAAGTGATACCACATAGTATTTGTTTTTCTCTGACTTCTCTCACTTAGCAGAATGCCTTCAAGGTCCATCCGTGTTGTTGTAAATGGCAGGAATTTCTCCTTTCTCATGGTTCAATAATATTCCATTATATATATAATCACACTTTCTTTTATCCATGCGTTGATGGACACTTAGTTTATTTCCACATCTTAGCTAATGTGAATAATGCTGCCACAAAACATGGGAGTCTGTATCTCTCAGATACCCTGTTTCCATTTCCTTTGGGTATATACCCAGGAGTGGGATTACTGGATCATATAATAGTTCTAATTTTAATTTTTTGTGGAACCTCCATACTGTTTTCCATAATGGCTGAACCAATATGCATTTCCATCAACAGTGTACAAGGGTTCTTTTCTCTCCACATTCTAGCCCACACTTGTTATCTCTTGTCTTCCCAACAATAGCCATTCTAACAGTTGTGAGATGATATATCACTGTGGTTTTGATTTGCATTTCCTAATGACTATGTTGAGCATCTTTTGATGTACATGTTGGCCATTTAGACGTCTTTGAAAAAATATCTATTTAGTTCCTCCACCCATTTTTAAGTTGGTTCATTTGTTTGTTATTGACTTATATGGGGTTTTTTTTAAATATATTTTGGATATTAACCCCTTATCCAACATATGGTTGGAAAAAATTTCTCTTGTTCTGTAGGTTGCTTTTTTTGGATCATTTCTTTTGCTATGCAGAAGCCTTTTAATTTTATAGTCCCAGTTGTTGATCTTTGCTTTTGTTTCTTGTGCTTTCGGTGTCATATCTAAAAATTTATTGCCAAGACCTATGTCAAGGAGATTCTCTCCTGTGTTTTCTTCTAGGACTTTTACAGTTTAAGTCTTTCATCCATTTTGAGTTAGTTTTTGTGAGTGGTGTAAGTTAGAGGTCCAATTTATTTTTCTGCATGTGATTGTCCAGTTTTCCCATCACTGTTTGTTGAAGAGATCTTTCTGCTCCTATTGTATATTCTTGGTTCCCTTGCAAATATTAGTTGACCATAAATGCAGGGGTTTATTTCTGGTCTCTCAATTCTTTTCCATTTGTATATGTGTCTTGCCAGTATGATACTGTTTTAACTAATAACTTTGTAACATAGTTTGAAATCATGAAGTGTGATGCTTTATTTGATCTTTCTGGCTTTGATCTTCTTTCTCATGATTGCTTTGACAATTTGGGGTCTTTTGTGGTTCCATACAAATTTTAGAATTGCTTTTTTAATATTTCTGTGAAAATGCCATCGGAATTTTGATAGGGATTACACTGAACCTATACATGGCTTTGGGTAGTATGGACATTTTAACAATATTAATTCTTTGAATCCATGAACACAGGATATCTTTCTATTTGGTTGGATTTCTATGGTTTTTTATATATAAAGATCATATCATCTGTGAATAAGGACAATTTTATCTGATGTGGATGTCTTTTATTTCTTTGTCTTGCCTAATTTCTCTGGCTAGGGCTATGTTGAATAAGAGTGCTGAGAGTGGACACCCTTGTCTTGTTTCTGATCTTAGAGGAAAAATTTTCAATTTTTCACCATTGAGTATGATGTTAGCTGTGGATTTGTTGTATATGGCCTTTATTAAGTTGAGGTATGTTCCTTCTATACTCAAGATTGGAGGTTTCCATCATGAAAGGATGTTTTATTTTGTCAAGTGCATCTACTGAAATGATCATATGATTTTAATCTTTCATTCTATCAATGTCAATCAACATTTATTGATTTATGTATATTTAACCATCAGAACAATATTGAAAAACCAGCTCTTAGTTTGGTTGATTTCATCTATTGTTTTTCTGATTTGATTTCATTTATTTCTGCTGATATTTATTATTTCTTTTTTTCTGCTGACCCTGGGCTTAGTTTGTTCTTCTTTTTCTAGCTCTTGGGGTGTAAAATTAGTTTATTTGAGATCCTTATTATTTTCTTAATATATGCATTTACGTCTATATATTTCCCTATCAGAACTGCTTTGGTGGCATCCCATAGGTGTTGGTATGTTGTGTTTGTTGGCATGTTGTGTTTCCATTTTCATCTGTTTTGAGATTTTTTTTTAATTTCCCTTTTGATTTCTCTTTTGATCCATTGGTTGTTCAGGAGTGTGTTGTTTAACTTCCACATATTTGTAGATTTTACAGCTTTCCTCTTGTTGATTTCTAGTTTCATATCATTGTGGACAGTAAAAATTATTGGTATGATTTCAATATTCTTAAATTTGCTAACACTTGTTTTGTGTCCCATCACATGGTCCATCCTGAAAAATGATGTATGCACTTGAGAAGAATGTGTATTCTGCTTTTGTTGGATGGAAAATTCTATACATATTTCTTAGGTTCGTATTGGTATAATGCATGATTTAAATCCATACATTATAATGTATAATGTACTGATTTTCTTTCTGCATAATCTATCCATTGTTGAAAGTGGGCTAGAGAAATCCTGTACTGTTACTGTATTGTTATCTATTTCTCCCTTCAGATCTGTTAGTAATTGCTTAATAAATTTAGGTGCTCCAATGTTGGGTGCATATATATTTACTACTGTTATATCTGCTGGATGAATTACCCCTTTACCACTATATATTGATCTTCTTTGTCTCTTGTTACCATTTTTAGTTTAAAGCCTACCTTGTCTATGTGGTTTTTCTCACTCTCCCTCCTTTACTTTATAATTCAACCTAAAGGATTAGGGGGGGTTGGGAAGCAGGCAGTTTGCAGAGAACCTTTGTTCTATCTTTTAACCTCCAGTGATTTTTTTAAATTTTAGAATGGGGTTAAATTAGAAGCTCTGGGGTGGCTCAGTTGGTTGAGTGTCCAGCTCTTGGTTTCGGCTCAGGTCATGATCTCAGGGTCATGAGATGGAGCCCCTCTTTTGATTCTCTCTCTCCTGCTCCCCACCTCACCCCCCACTCATGTACTCTCCCTCTAAAATAAATAAATAAATCTTAAAAAAAAAAGAAGAATGGGGATAAATCAGCTAACAACACCTTGTGAAAACAACAATGAAAATTGAATGACTATGATTGGTTTCAGTAATATAGTCCTCACATCCATTGTTAAACACTTTACTTGTTGTATATCTATTTCTATTATGTATGATAATTAATTGTAGAACTTTAGGTCCATAGCTGATATTCTAGGTTTCAGCTTTTTAATTCATTGTGTGAATATAGTGGGAAAACACTTAATGTTTTGTTTGTATAATTTTGAAAATTTGATTATTTGCAGGAGAGGATTATTTAACAAGGATGTATACGAAAAGAACATGTTTTAGTCAGGGCCAATATCCATATAAACATCAGAAATTCTTTTTTTTTTTTTTTTTAGATCCTTTTTTTTTTTTAATTCTTATGTTAATCCCCATACATTACATCATTAGTTTTAGATGTAGTGTTCCATGATTCATTGTTTGTGTATAACACCCAGTGCTCCATGCAGAATGTGCCCTCCTCAATACCCATCACCAGGCTAACCCATCCTCCCACCCCCCTCCCCTCTAGAACCCTCAGTTTGTTTTTCAGAGTCCATCGTCTCTCATGGTTCATCTACCCCTCCGATTCCCCCCCTTCATTCTTCCCCTCCTGCTACCTTCTTCTTCTTCTTCTTCTTTTTTTTTTCTTAACATACATTGCATTATTTGTTTCAGAGGTACAGATCTGAGATTCAACAGTCTTGCACAATTCACAGCGCTTACCAGAGCACATACCCTCCCCAGTGTCTATCACCCAGTCACCCCATCCCTCCCACCCCACCCCCCACTCCAGCAACCCTCAGTTTGTTTCCTGAGATTAAGAATTCCTCATATCAGTGAGGTCATACGATACATGTCTTTCTCTGTTTGACTTATTTCACTCAACATAATACCTTCCAGTTCCATCCACGTCGTTGCACATGGCAAGATCTCATTCCTTTTGAACATCAGAAATTCTAACTTAAAATGTTATATGAAAATCTTGGATAAGGTACAGTGCACTCTCCCTCTCTTCATAACATTATTTCTCTTTTTGTTAGTGATTCAAAATCAACATTATGAACAATCATTGTTCTATTTATATGTCCTTGACTCTCCTACTTGGCTGTTTCTACTCATCACAAGATTTGAAATCAAATTAATAAATCTTATTTATAAGTATGGAAAGTAAAAATAAACAATTTCTGACAGAGGATCCAAAGGAATATTCAATGCATAAAGTGCATGAACTATACGTTCATTGATTTTATGATATCCATTCAACAACCTCCTTATTGATCTTCTCACCAATTATTGTTAAGTAAGGATTCTGATAGAAAAAAGTATTAAATGATAATATAAGGAAAGTGAATCTCTTTGGAAAGTAGTTCTCAATTCTTTAAAAAAAGTCTTTCCTTGATTTTCAAAACAACTTTACTTATAATCTGGCATTTCATAAAAGTTATAAATCTGTGAATCACTATAAATTTGACATTGTATCAAGTTGGACTCACCAGAATGAGACCATTTACGTAGTTAGAAAATAAACTACCAAATGTATTTTGAAGAACTTTGTATTCATTTGGCAATCAAATGTTTCACTTAATCCAAAACTTATTTAACTAAAGAACACAGGTTGTCTTTTCTTTTCTCAGAGAAGTGAGACAAAGCCTGTATTATTCCTACATTCTCACTGTGTCGTTCTGACATGTCTTTGGTTAGGTTTGACTCACTAAACAGAAAAGGCCATCTTCCACTACCAGAAAAAAAAAAGACTTGTTTAAACAGAGCACTGTTAACCCTATTTAGCTGAAACAGGAGGCTTCCTGGATGACTATTATGCTATTTATTTTTACTTTACAATCATGCCTATGATTCATATCTAGGAGTTACAGCAAGGGGTCATTATATATAATCAAAAATGTATGTATGTATGTATGTATGTATGTATGTATGTATGTATGTATAAATAAATAAATAAATAAATAAATTGAAGTGGAAAAGAATTTGCAATGATAAAAAAATAGATGTAATATTTTAGGCAACCCATTGTTATTTACTTTGGGATATATTGCAAGGGTATTTTAATTCCCATAAACTTATGAACAGTACAGTGTTTTATAATGTTTAGTTAGTTTTGTCTCATAACCAAACTGTAGATTTTGGTTAAGGTATTTGAGTTTAGAAGATCTTTTGCATACCTCTTTGTTATCGTTATATTTTAATATATCTCCAGGTTTCACGTTTCTCTTTGGCCATGGTAATACTGTAATATTTGTTTGTCTTTTTCCAGGAGATTCTTAGAAAGAGGATTCCTCACATGTGGTGACTGTCCAAACAGACCAATAAGTAAGCCCTATTGTAAACAAAGCAAAGAAACTGATAAGAGACAGCAGAGTTACCATTGACTTGTCTATATATTTGACATATAAGATACCTTTATTTCTATTCCTCAAGTGCAACATGTTCTGCCTTGTGGTATTACAGTTGAACAGAGCACATGGGTTTGAATTGTACAGGTTCTTTTATGTGGATTTTCTTTTGATAAATTCAGTACAGTGCTATAAACATATTTCTCTTCCTTATAATTTTATTAATAATAGTTTCTTTTCTCTAGCTTATTTTATTGTAAGAGTACAGTATATGATACATATAACATACAAACTATGTGTTAATTTGCTTTGTATTATTGGTTAGGCTTTCAGTCAACAATAGGCTATTACAGTTAAGTTTTGGGGGGACTTAAAAGTCATATGCTCATTTTCAACAGCATTGGCTCCCCAACCTTCTCATTGTTTAAGGTTCAACTGTATTGTGATCAATAATCAAAAACAAAATAAATCATCACCAATAAAGCAATAATCAAAGAACCATAGAAGTCAATTTATGCATCTTTTTTCAATAGCATACAAAGTGTCACTCAGAATTAATGCAAGAAAAAAACACCTGGTCATATACTAGTAAAATATTAGTGATTACCTGATATATATTATTTTTTAAATTTCTTCAATTATATTAATAAAATACTGTATAACTTCACTGTGTTGTGCCTCACTTCTAGTAATATATAGTATTAGAATTAAATATATATGTATGTGTATATACATATATGTATATATCATTTATATGACATGATAAACCAGTGGGGAAGAAAAGAAGGAATTTTTCATTCAACCAACAAAAATTTATTGCATGTATAATGGATGCCAGGAAATGTTCTAAGATCAACACAATTTTTGTCCTCACATTAGGCTTTCTTAATCAGAAGAAACATTGTGCAAGGGGAAAAATAATAATTTGAAACTTATTTTTATGAACTAATTTAGGAGTTGTGTGTAGAGTTGGTTAGGGAAGAAAGTGGGGGAAATAGAAGCATTCTAAAGGTTTCCTTTTTGGTGTAATAGATAAGTGTATAAATTTTTAGGGGAGGTATAAGAATTATTTAATTTAAATTGATAATAGAGACCTATTATGTATGACTCTTAAAAATAGAAAGATAACCATAGGGCATATTAGAAAAGTATTATGGACTTTACAATTTAAAATCAGGGGGAAAAAAGGAATAAACATTCTCAACTTCTTCCAGAGCTTAAGATGGGCAGGCACACAAAAGTTAGAAACTGCCTGGTTGTGGTCATGTCACTAAGATTTCACCAGTAGACTGTGACTAGAAGTAATGTGTAAAATTTCTGCCACAATTTAAAGAAAAATTGCCTGCCTTGATTTTCCTATTCCTACAAGCTAAATACAAACATGCTCACATACCAGCTTTGGTTATAAAGTTAAGAATAAAACCTGAGCTTTGGCAAAACAACAAAATGGAAAGAACCTAGGTGCCTGGAGAGTTAGGGGAACTGAGTCACCTTGAAAACCTGAATTGCTCATTTTGGGGATAGTATGTATACAAGAAATAAATGTGTATTTTAATAAAGCTGCTATATTTTTGGATCTCTGTTACTAATAGCTTAGCTTTTGCCATAACATTAGAAAAATTAGGACTGGAAGTGGGATGCAGCCATCACAAAACCAGGAAAGGTGTGATGTTGGCTTGAAGATTAAGTAACATGCAGTGAGGATGAAGATGAGTAGATCAAAAGATGGTTACCCCTCTTCATGTGTTGAAAACATTTGGTAAACATATTACTTGTGATGATTTGCAAGACACACAAATTTCCCATTGAGTTGTGCCTCTAGCTGAAGTACTTGGAAATTTTCAGACAGATAAAGTGAGAAGGATGGTTATAACACAGAAGTCTTAAGAGAGGTATGCTCAAGACTAAAATTAATATATATATTTGGGTGTAGTTATTTGAACATTCAAAAGACTATAAGCAAATAAACTGCACATTAGTGTTTTTAAGGGATCGTGTTACCGTATTAGCCATCAGCATAGCCTACAAAAGCAAAATTGTGAGGCCTGAAACAGTCCTCAAAGAATGCATTCTAATAATCACTTAAGAGTTGCCATGGGGTATTAGAGACAAGAAACAGTTCCCAGAAGGCAACAAGGGTCATGGACAAAGGAGTTCCTCTGAAAGAGCCGAACCAGGGACAGCCAAATGGACCAACCAAGACCTACTCCACTGCCAGCACAAGCAGATAAACAACTCCTGCTTAGCAGAGTGAAATTGCTCTAGATCATTCTCTCCAATGTGTTTCTCATGCTTTCCTTCTCCAAATTGAAGTTTCTATTGCAGTTACCCTGGTCCTACTTAAAAGGTTCTGGGACCAATTCTAATGCATGGGTGTGGGGATTTCCTCCATACCACCAAGCAATATTCAGGACGCTAACTGGGTGTCCTACAATTCAACCCAATTCTGAGACTACATGGAAAGGCCATCAGATTCCACAGGTTAAGGACTCAGTCTTTTTTTTTTTTTTAAAGATTTTATTTATTTATTTGAGAGAGAATGAGAGAGAGAGCCCATGAGAGGGGGGAGGGTCAGAGGGAGGAGCAGACTCCCTGCAGACCAGAGAGCCCGATGCGGGACTCGATCCTGGGACTCCAGGATCATGACCTGAGCCGTAGGCAGTCGCTTAACCAACTGAGCCACCCAAGCGCCCAAGGGCTCAGTCTTAAAAGACTGCCTCCTCCCCCTTCAGATGCCAGTCTCATGCCCAGTCGAACAACAAGCATGTTTTAATAGTCAAATAGATCAATAGTCTAATAGTCCAATAGCTTACAAATAGAATGTGCATTCAATTCTCTTGTCCCTGGAATATTTAGAAAAACCAGTCACATATTTGGCTATGAACAAAATCTTTTAAAAATTCTTTCCCAAATTATATAATCACAATCCAATAACTAAAAATAATGTAACTAAGGTTTAAAAACCCACAAGACTTAATTACATCTCATAAGACAGTCTCTTTAAAAATCCCCCTGAATCAAAAGCAAAATCAAAACAGAATTTACAAAATATGGCAAAGATATGATAAAAAGGAAAATAGTAAACCTAATGAGATATTTGAAATGTGTATAAGGTATGAAGTATTAATAGAATAAAGAACACTCATCCACAAATTAATATAAAAAAGGAAAAATAACTCAATATAATGGACAAATGATATGAATAGACAACTCATCAAAGAAGAAATACAAGCTACCAATAAATATGTGGGCAATATCTCAACCTCCATAGTAGTTAAGGAACCTAAAAATTAAACATTTAAGTTTAAAAATTTTTATAAGTCATGAGAAAAAAATTAAAGCAACAATGCGATATCATTTTTTATCTTTCAGATTGGCAAAAATTTTAAAGAATAATAATTTCCTGTCTTGGCAGCCTTTTAGAAAACTGGTAGATTTATGGAATGTTACCTTCTCTTTGGAAAGTATCTTGGCAATACCTATTAAAATTTCTGAAATGCATCATCCTCTGACACAGGAATCTAACTTCTCAAAAGTGTATTTGTTAAGAAAGAGTAGGTTATATTGCAATATTGCATATACAAAAATTCTGAAATCTCTATAGCTTAAGGCAACCAACCCAGCCTGCCTGGGGAGATTGCTCATTGTAATCACTTAAGGAGCCAGGCTGAGAGAGGACCCATCTCCACAGTGGCTCCCACAATTACTATTAAGGGGGAAAAGAATGTGGCAAATGGACCTTGAAATAGCTCTCAGAAATGACACCCATCACTTCCACTCACATTTCATCAATGAAAGCATGCCACATGGCCATACCTAACCTCAAAAGATTCAGAAAGGACAATGCCACTATTGCCTGGAAGAGGAGAACATTTACTCTAATTCTGTAAGAATCTATTCTATAGAAATAAAATCCCCAATATATGAAGATATAAGTACAATGATGTATCACAATATTATTTTTAATCACAAAAAAACCCCCTAGTAACAATCTGAATACCCATCAAAAAAAGAAATAATTATATAAAGCCAGTGAAGACTCCATCCTCTGAGTGAGTTACCTTATCTGAAGAGGAAGAAGGTAACTTCATTGGGTTTTCTACCAAAAGTGGCAGGCTGAAAGCTGGTGATGGGTCCTTGTTCCTCTTCTGGTCTCCCTCTGGCTGCTCATCTCTATCCTCTCCAGGGGAGGGCTGCCCCTGCCTTAGTCCTAGGGCAACCAGACAGACAGCAGGCTTCTCACTCACTGCAGTGTTGGAGCAACAAAATGTGATGCTTGGGGTCCCCCCAGGGAGCTGCCTGTGGCTTTATTTATGAATCTGGTTTTTGGGTAGTCAGGGGAAGGGAGGTCTCTGCTTCAGTGCAAATACCCTATTCCAGGAGCCATGACTCAAAAGAAGAGGGTGCTCAGACTTTGTTATACACATTTACTTTGTGTAAATAAATGTTTACAATTTTATATTAAAGAGTAAATTAAGTGTTAGAGTGTCTGTATATTTTTTACTTTTATAGGTTTTGAAACTATGATCCTTTGTATGTGTGTTTTGGTGGAGCTATGATAAGTTTTATGGCAAACGGTTGGTATTGTTAACTTTTATTGTTGTCAAAGTACATAAAAATCCCATTAATCCCCTTATTCTTCTATTTCCCTTAACTCCAGTATACACCAAAAAGAAATCTTTACTTTCCTTCTTTTATCATTATAAACTAATAAAATATTTTGCTAGTATAAAAAAATGATTATATACATATTATGGACTTTAATCCAACTATTTAACATACTGATTTAATATATTTGTATTGGATGCTTGTTCAAGATGTATTATATGACAAAAAACACTTGATATAGAATGTGCACAGTATGATACTAATTTTGTAAAGACACTCGACAGTGACAAAAAGCTCTATATAGCTGTATATATGTTTCTTTAAAGATTTATTTATTTATTTATTTATTTATTTATTTATTTATTTATTTATTTATTATTTTAGAGAAAGAGAGAGAGGGTGAGGGAGAGAGAGAGAATCCCAAGCAGACTCCCCACTGAGTATGGAACCCTACTCAGGGCTGGATCTCATGACCCTGAGATCGTGACCTGAGCCAAAAACCAAGTGTCAGAGGTTTAACTGACTGCGCCACTAAGCTGCCCCTAGTTGTATATATGTTTATGTGTGCATGGAGAAAGCTGTAAAAGAATAGATACCATATAACCTTAATTTATATGCATAGACATAAAATACACTTGCATGTATGTTTGTATAAACTTGTGTGTGCCTACATGACATATGTGTAAACTTTTAGGAATATCACTTAACTTTCTATTGATTCTTCGGATTTTCAAATAATTAGCATGTAATATTTTGTCATTTTAAAATTAATAAAGAAATTTTACTAATTCCTAAGAATTAAATAGATGTATCATAAATAGAAAAATGCTCACTTGGGGTGCCTGGGTGGCTCAGTCATTAAGCATTTGTTTTCGGCTCAGGTCATGATTGCAGGGTCCTGGGATCGAGCCCCACATCGGGCTCCCTGCTTGGCGGGAAGCCTGCTTTTCCCTCTCCCACTCCCCCTGCTTGTGTTCCCTCTCTCGCTGTGTCTCTCTCTGTCAAATAAATAAATAAAATCTTTTTTTAAAAAAATGCTCACTTACTTTAAACAAATACAGAGACATTTAGATCCATAATTCCTTCAATATAACTCTGATACATGCAATTCATTCTTCTATTTATGCGTTTCATGCAGTTTATTCTTGTACTTATGCTTTTCAACTATCAATACATATTAAATATCTACTAAGTGTCACATATTAGGGCTAGAACCATGAATAAGAAAAAGAAAAATTCCTGCCCTGTTGAGCTTGTACTATAGGAAGGAGACAGACAACAATAAAATAACAAATCAGCATATAATGCAAACTTAAGTAGTAAAAAATATTTTAAAGGAAAATAGCTTAATATAGAGAGTGTGTTTTGGCAGTCAACACCATAAATAAGGTGGTCAAAAACATTCAAGAACACTTTCTCAGTCGGGCTGAGTTATGATAAAATTTAATTTATATTTTATAAAAGAGAACTGACCATATGGGAGCAGGGATAACATTTCAGGAGTTATTGCAATAGCCCAGATGAGAAATAAAGGTGGCTTTGTTTAAGCTGTTGGCATTGAAGGAGGTCAGTCAGTTCATATTCGGGATATATTTTGAATTATGAACCCCGTAGGACATGGGGGTGTATTAGATGTGAGTGAAAGGGAGCAGAGTCAACTCAGGTAATTTCCAGGTCTGGGGCCAGAAAAATTGGATGGATGGAAGAATTGTGGAGGAGCAGTGGGTTTGGGATGTGGACAGAAACCAAGAGTTTTGTTTTAGATATGTTCCGTTTTAACTATCTACTCAATTTCCAAGCAGAAATGTCAAATAAGTGCCTGTATATTGGGGGATCATTAGTTTGAAGACAAGAGACTGAATGAGACTACCAAATACGTCAGTGTGTTGATGAATAGAAGAAAGTCGAAAACTTAGCACAGGGACACACAAAATTCAGAAGCCAGGAGTAGAGAAAGAATAACTAGTGAAGTAACAGAAGAGAAAGTATTCTGGAAGTGAAGTGAAGTGTTTTTGGAATGAGGCAAGAGACGGTATTAAGTACTATTGTTTATCTGGGTGGTTGTATGCCCGTTGCTCTTTTACTCTTTGTAAGAAAGAAAAAGAAAAAACATGACTCACATAGCCAAGTGTATGCCAGAAATACTTCTAGGGTGTTGTTGTTAGAAAAGAAAAAAAATAATACTCATTATAATCCCTAACTGCCTTTTATGAAGGTTTGATCCTGTTAAATAAAGAGCCCTTTATTCTGCTCTGTATCCTGAAGGGTTTGGTTATATAAATTTGCATCTTAGTGTTACAGAAATTTGAACTGATCACATGATAAAGGGAAAAGAGGCAGGACTTCCAGCTATACGGGATTGAAGAGAACTAGAAAACTGCAAAAATGTGGGGAGAAAAAAAAGTCATTTCAGGGCTCTGGAAATCTACCAGATACAAACCAAAACTGACATATATTCAGAAAAAAAAACTACTCAACTTTGGGAAAAACAGTGGGAGTCTATAGCATTCTTGTCTGGGCTAACCACCTGCCCCATACCAGTTCGGATGATATAGTAGTTATGCTATTGCGGCTGGCTGGCCATGAAAACCAGCACTTTCACTGTGGGAGGGGGCGGACTTTATTTGGAGTGGAGGCTGGACAAATCTCACCCAGCAGCAAACAGGAAAAGCCTAGGGCTTTACCGGTCTAAGGTTGTAGTTCTTGTAGGGGCAAGTAGCACAGGAGACTAGGAAGATATTTAACAGTGAGACAGTAATTGAGGGACTTGATAAACATTCCACACATCTCTGACTTTCTGGGGGCTGTGTGCATGTGTGATGGGGACCGGAGAAGGCCTGGCAGAAAGTAAAAGCCAGGCTCACCTGAAAACTGCCCAAACTTTGAACGTGTGCCTCAAACCAGACACAGATTCAGCAGCAGGGAGGGTGGGGGGAGCATTATGGACCTAAGTTGTTTGACCACATCTTTGTTTAATTATTGACTGACTGTTAAGTTTTGCAAACCTAGGGGTCGCTCCTAGGAAGCCTGGTTTTAAAAAATGTGTAGGGGAGGAAGAATTTTTCCTCTACCCTTTTTGCTGATCTATTAATTAAATTGATTTAAGACAGATTAATGGGAGGAAAAACAAATTTAATTACATACATATGGGAGCCCCATTAGACTATGAGACCCACAGGCATTCAGGTCATTGAGGCTTATATGTCATCCTGAGCTAAGGATGGGGTCTGCGACTTCAAAGGGAAGGAAGACAGTTTACAGGAAGATGGGAAGAGCAAATATTTGGTAAACAAATGTTTGCCATGACATGCAGAGACAATGGGACACAGAGAGGAATTTTATCTCCATGCCCTACTGAGTTTCCCCCAGCTCACCATGCCTAGCCCATATTTTTTGTAGTTATCTCTGGTGATGGTTCTCTTCCTGGGCCAGGTCTTCATTTAAATTTTTTCAGGCGGTTAAGGGGGAGGTAAGACCTCTTCTGAGTCATGATTGACTTCTGGGCCTTGATTGACTTCATCTCAAAGTAATCCACATGTTAAGATGGCACATTTTGGGGAAGCTGATTCTGAACCCCTTCAAATATAAATAATAATAAAAAATATGAGCAGCTGTGCACAGCCTCACACTGCATGGGTGATAAATTCCTTGGATTCAATCCAGGTAAATTACTTAAAGCAACAACACCAATAATCTAACAACAAAAAATATCAAGAAAAAACCTTCAGAGAAAATAAAGAAAAGAAAGTCATAATCTAGAGTTGCTAGAATATATTATCTAAAACGTTTAGTTTTCTACAAATAAAACAAAACCAGGAAAGTGTGAACCATACTTAGGTAAGAAGTAATCAATAAGAAAATTTCTCTGGCTTGGCCCACAGGTTGGGTTTAGCAAAGACTTTTAAATCAGATATTATAAATATGTTTGAAGAATTGAATGTATCAGAGCATATATTTTAAGAACAAAAGGGAAATATGTTGACAGTGGTTCAAAAATGGGAATAACCACATGCAGAAGAATGAAACTGGACCATTTCCTTACACCATACACAAAAATAGACTCCAAATGGATGAAAGACCTAAATGTGAGACAGGAATCCATCAAAATCCTAGAGAAGAACACAGGCAGTAACCTCTTCGACCTCAGCCGCAGCAGCTTCTTCCTAGAAACATCACCAAAGGCAAGGGAAGCAAGGGCAAAAATGAACTATTGGGATTTCATCAAGATAAAAAGCTTTTGCAGAGCAAAGGAAGCAGTCAACAAAACCAAAAGACAACTGACAGAATGGGAGAAGGTATTTGCAAATGACATATCAGATAAAGGGCTAGTATTCAAAATCTATAAAGAACTTCTTAAACTGAACACCCAAAGAACAAAAGATCCAATCAAGAAATGGGCAGAAGACATGAACAGACATTTTTCCAAAGAAGACATCCAAATGGCCAACAGACACACAGGGAAATCCAAATCAAAACCTCAATGAGATACCACCTCACACCAGTCAGAATGGCTAAAATTAACAAGTCAGGAAACGACAGATGTTGGCGGGGATGCGGAGAAAGGGGAACCCTCCTACACTGTTGGTGGGAATGCAAGCTGGTGTAGCCACTCTGGAAAACAGTATGGAGGTTCCTCAGAAAGTTGAAAATAGAGCTACCCTATGACCCAGCAATTGCACTACTGGGTATTTACCCCAAAGATACAAATGTAGTGATCCGAAGGGGTACGTGCACCCCAATGTTTATAGCAGCAATGTCCACAATAGCCAAACTATGGAAAGAGCCTAGATGTCCATCAACAGATGAATGGATAAAGAAGATGTGGTATATATATATATATATACAATGGAATATTTTGCAAAAAAAAAAACAAACCAAAATGAAATCTTGCCATTTGCAACGATGGGGATGGAACTAGAGGGTATTATGCTAAGCAAAATAAGACAATCAGAGAAAGACAAGTATCATATGATCTCACTGATATGAAGAATTCTTAATCTCAGGAAATAAACTGAGGGTTGCTGGATTGGTGGGGGGTGGGAGGGATGGGGTGGTTGGGTGATAGATATTGGGGAGGGTATGTGCTCTGCTGAGCGCTGTGAATTGTGTTAAGACTGATGAATCACTGACCTATACCTCTGAAACAAATAATACATTATATGTTAAAAAAAAAAAGAAAAGAAGACGATAGCAGGAAGGGAAAAATGAATGGGGGGAAATCGGAGGGAGAGATGAACCATGAGAGACGATGGACTCTGAAAAACAAACTGAGGGTTCTAGAGGGGAAGGGGGTGGGGGATGGGTTAGCCTGGTGATGGTATTAAGAAGGGCATGTACTGAATGGAGCACTGGGTATTATACGCAAACAATGAATCATGGAACACTACATCAAAAACTAATGATGTAATGAATGGTGACTAACATAACAAAATAAAATAAAATAAAATAAAATAAAGAAAAGAAAAAGAATAGAAATTACTAAAGAAAGAACTAAATGGAAATTCTAGAGTTGAAAACTATGCAAATGTCCATCAGAATATTTTTTCTATTACCAAAAAACCTGGAAGCAATCCAATTATCCATCAATTGGTGAATCACTAAACAAAATGTGGTGTATCCATACAATTGAATATTAGTCAGCAATAAAAGGAAGTAAACTTCTGAAGCCCACTACAACAAGGATGAGCCTTAACAACATGATGCCAAGCAAAAAAAGCTAGACACAAAGACAATATACTCTGTAATTCCATTTATACGAAACATCTAGAAAATTAATATCTATAGAGACAGAAAGAAAAGCAGTGGCTGCTTGGGACTGGGGTTTTAAGGGGGTTGACTGCAAATAGGAAAGAGGGAATTTTTTCAGAGTGATGGAAATGTTTTAAAAGTGTATTGGGGTGATGGTTGCCCAACCTGATAAGTTTACTAAAAGAACCACTGAATTCTATACTTACAATGGCCAAATGTTATAGTGTGTAAATTATACCTCAATAAATCTGTTTAAAAATAGAGGCAAAATAGGCCAGTGTGCAGATCCTGAGGGGATGTGGTGGGTGGTGCAGAGGAAAGGCCCCCACACAGGTGGTGTACACCTACTTGTAACTTCTCTTCAACATCTGGCCAATGAAAAGTAGCTCAAGTGATGTGTGGCTCTGCCGGGTAGACGTTTAAGAATCATCATTTGATTTGCCTTGTCACTTTTTCTTTTGCCTCAGTGACTAGCCTACAATACATTCAGGGGCTGCTCTGTTAGCCCTGGTCTTAGAATAAGACCAAAACATGGAACAGAGTCCCAGCTCATCTGCAATGAATGTGCAGCATGAACAAGAAATAAATCCTATTTTTTTTTAAATTACTGGTATTTGGGGATGGTTTCTTACCACAGCATAATGTCACCCATCCTGATGTGCCCATGTTCCTTAAAAGAGATTACAAACCCACAATTAACCCTTTTGCCTCTATTCGCTCATCCCTATGCGGTACGATCTACAAGCAATATTGTCTGTCATTTTCCTTTTCTAAGGGTAACTTTTTAAAAATGCTTTTTATCTGTGACACATAGTTGAGTGATTGGTGGTGAATTGAGGTCTTATCAGTTCTCAGACTATCTTTGTCCATCTGTAATGGGCTGCCTGGAATTAGCAGAGTCTGGAAATGGAGCCACCTGCTTGGGTGTGGTAGTTATTAGGGAACAGACACAGTTGTAGGTACTGGAAGAAAGTCTAGTCTAGTGGCAGAACATGTCCGCTGAAGCAAATTTCTTAATTGGTACAAGTGATGAGCTGTAGATGATTAACTTAGCATGCCTGGCTTTCAGGTCAGGCCTGAAGGAGCTGGAGCTTCTGGCCAGAGTGTATCTGTTCATTAGCAATTTCATCCACCTGCCCTATTTTTCTGTTCAAATATGACCACTTTAGATGTGTGCTGTGATGTGAAAAAGATTGAGAAACACAGTGGTAAAGGGTACAAATAAGCAGTATTAATCAAGTAGTTTTGAGGAGAGGAGAACAGAAGCAGAGAAAAATAGGGGGAGATATTAATTAAGGAAACAATGTCTTGATACATGAATCCTATTAGACAATGAATTGGTAGCAATTGAGCACCTGCTACCAGTCTTAGCATTTCAGTTAATACATAATCATATTTAGTCTCTACTGTGTGTGAGGCAATTGTTGCTAGTAATATTTTAAAGACAAGGAACCCGAGCTTAGAAAGAATAAAATAACTGGGCCAGAATTATGAGTTTGCAAATGTGGGGAATGGAATTTGAATCAAGTTGTCAGATTGGAAATCTCAGTCATGGGATCCAGGAGCAGGTGATAATATGGACAGCGTATAGGCAGGTTTGTTGCCAAAATCAGTGAAATCTGTCTTCAACAAGACCCCGTCACTGGGTTTGGGTTTAGTATGAGTTCCTAGTAGGGGATGAGAAGAATTGTCATGAATCAAATAGAATTACCAATTCTAAAGGGACTGTGGCATTAAACCGGGGCTTAGTCACAAGGGAAAACTTTTGACTGTATAAATCAAGTTTGGTCTACATGTTAATGAATAAAGCAAGTGTTTAAGGCCAATATGTTGTTTAAGGCTAATGTACTGAAGGGTGAGTGCTATAATCTTAAATGCATGTGTTGGCTCAAAAAAAGATATGAAAGCTTCAAGTTTTCTCATGGGATGTCAACAGCGAGAAGAGCGTCACTCTCATCCCTACAACAATGCCACAAAAAGTCAAGCTATAAATTCATCACTTTACTTTCAATCCATAAGAGGGCTAAGGTCTTAGGGCAACTAACTAACCTGAACAATAAGAAAAGAAAAAAACCTTCAGGGAGAGAGGGATGCAAGCATTTGTTAACCTGGGGCAGATGCAACCACACACACTAAGAAAAATCCAGCTAAGGAGTTCAGTTAAACAACTGATGGAAGCTGAGAGTGAGCTGGTGAGATTGTAGAGCTTCTGGGATCTATAGATATAAGGAAAGTTCGCACCCTCTTGCAGGTTCTTCTCCAGGAACCTCACCAGTTCTCACAAAAAATATTGGTGAAATCTTGAGAGCAACCTAGTGGCTGGGGGAGGGGAAGAGCAGTCTCCATAGGAAGGTATGAAGCCATGTGCAGCTCCTTCTTGCTTATCTCCCCTATGGAGAAACTGTAGGCAGAGGGACAGCAAACACTTAACAGCACATATGGCACTGGGGAAAACCACTCTAGCCATGTATAAGGAACAGAAAAACTCTCTAGTCTTGGGGAGAAGGCAGCCCAGAACTACAGCTTGTACATGGGACAGACGCACCAAGAAGGCCACATCTTCAAGATCCAAGGACAGAATGCTTGCATAGGACCAGCATTTAACCAGAATAACAGAGACTTCCCCATTTGCTGCCCTCCCCCAATCCAACAGCGTTGAGCAATGTGTAACTGTGGAATCATGCTGGGAGAGCTGCAAGAGTATAGAGAGACAGACTCTCTCTGAGGCACAGCAGAAAGGGGTGATCTCAAGCTAACGGTAAAGCAGATAGTCAGGAAAAAAAAAAAGCCCTTTGCAAACACAAGGTACCTAAATACAAGGTTTTTCTAGAAGAATTTTAATGTTGTGGTATACTGATTTTAACCATAGCAACAACAACAAAAAAACCCAGACCCAACTCAACCCCTTCCTAGACTGACTTAATTCTCCAAAATAAATATCTAGCATAATTAAAGGCATATGCAAACAAAGAAGCTGTTTGTCTCAGTTTCTATTCCTATGCAAGATGTCCAACTTTCAACAAAAAATTATGAGGTCTACAGAGAAGCAAGAAAAAAATAACAAACTACCAAGAGAAAAGCAATCAGTACAACCAAATTCAAATATGTCAGAGATGACAGAACTATCAGAAAAGGAATTTAAAATAACTATCATCAATATGTTGAAGTCTCTAAAAGAAAAAGATCAACAACATTTAAGAACAAAGAGGCAATTAAAGCAGAGAGATGGAAACTATAAATGGACTAAAATAGAAATATTAGAAATGAAGAGTATAGCAATAAAGATGAAGAATTACACTATAAAGCTCATTAGAAGATTTGATATGCTGAGGAAATAGTCAATAGGCTAACTGGCATTAGGACAATAAGCATTACCCAAAATGAAGCACAAAGAGATCCAACTGATTTTCCCATTTATTGCTAGTGAAAATGCAAAATGGAACAACCACTTTGGAAAACGGTTTGATCATTTCTCATAAAGTTAAGCATATATTTACCATATAATCCAGGAATCCTACTCTGAGTAATGACCCAGGAGAAATAAAAAGGTATGTTCACACAAAAACCTGTATGTAAATATTTATAATTGCTTTATTCATTATTGCTAAAAATTGGACAGAACTCAACTATCTTTCAAGGGGTGATTGGATAAACAAACTATGTTCCATCCATACAATGTAACACTACTCAGCCATAAAAAGGAATAGAGCTGATACACCCAAACATGATTGAATCTTGAAAGCACTTGGTAACTGAAAGAAGTCAAACCCAAGGAACTACATGCCATAGGATTCCATTTATGTGACATTCTGAAAAAGGCAAAACTATAGAGTTGGAGAACTTGTCAATAGTTGATAAGGGTTGGAAGGGGGAGGAGGACCTTCTTGTGTAAGAGCAAGTTTTGGGGGGTGATGGAATTGTTCTCTATGATAATTTTGATGGTGGACATATGACTCAATGTATTTTTCAAAACTCTTAGAACTCAACATCACAAAGAGTAAATGTTACTGGGTGTAAGTTTAAAAATAAAATTTCTAAAAAGAGATGAATCGTTTGTGTTTCCGCACTCAGAATTTGGAGTTGGAGTAGTTTTTAGGGCTAGTGATATTTAACAAACATAAATATAACTCAAATTTGTTCTTACTCCTGTAACTGTCTGAACGATTTCGCAGAGTGAAATCTCAAGATACACTTTCTTAAACACTTCTCCCTTACAGAGAAGACTAAATTAGAGCTTAAATGAGCTTCTCTCTTGTCTGTGGCTCAGTCAGATTCAGATTCAACATTATGTGCATTATAATATTTACCAATTTAAAAAATAATTGTTTGTTTCTTAACTACTTAACATTTGATTAATCTTCTTCTTCCTCACAAATATCCGTTGTCAGTCTCTCCACATAAACTTATGAGGCATCAGATTGTTCACTCACTAAAGAATGCTCGTAGGTGTGCTAAAGAACTGTGAGGTACGTTGGGGACGTACTGCCCTTACAAAGGTGTGTTGTGAGGACTATCATCTGCTAAATAATTTGCATAAATTACATGGTTTAGCTCTTCAATTTATATTGCCTTGCTCTCCAAAGGAATAATGATGGTGATTTGTAATTATAATAAGCTTTACTTACAATTCTTAAAATCCTTTGAAATGCCTCCTCAGTTATTTTAATAATTGTACATACACACAAAAGAAGAAAATGATGGACATTTTAAGCACTGTAGGACCTATTTTTCAACTAGTGCTCATTTTAGGATTCACTACTCATAAACAGAGTTACCCTACTGTCACTGATCAATAGCCTTGAAATAATTTTAGTCACTAACCTACGTTCAACAAAGATATTCATGTAAGTGTTCAACCCAAAGTATGGAGGAGGTTCAGGACGGGGGCCTGAGATGGGACTCTCTTTTTTCCCCCAATTCATAACCTACTATTGTTACCAATAAGCGTTGGGAGAAAACCCCTCTAGCTGCTATTCGAAGCCAAAGGAAATCCTAGAAATAACTACAAAGAGGGATTCTAAGTGTGCCAGTGAGCTGCTGACTGATTAGAGCATAATATAGTTCTCTTTGTAATACAAAATCTAGTGTCTAATATTTAGAATCAACATGCACTTTTAAGAATTGAGACAATTCTTGGATGTTAAGGTAAACTTGTAGTTGCTTAGTTCCTTTTGGTAGGCATAAAAGGTCATGCCAGTAGCACCAGATGTTCATTGACTCAAGAATAAGGATAAATTAGGTCACAACTGTATGTCCAAAGCAGAATTTCTATCTTTACTGCTCACATGTTCTCTTTACTGCTTTCTCTTTGTGTTACAGGTACCTTCTAATTCACTCAGACTCAAAGCCATCCTGTCTTTGACTCTCTTTTCCCTACTTCCTTTACCACCCACCCCTATTTGTCATTAATTTTCACCAGTCCTGTATCTGCAGTATCTCCTGAATGAACGCATTCCTTCTGAATGCTCTTCCTACCACAATATTTCTGGCTCACAGTACTTCTCACTTCTCTGCATGAAGCTTTGCCTTGGTTTCCTGCAAACCAAGTGTGTCTTCTTCTGGAATCAAGGTCTTGCTAGACATCTTAGTTCTGATCTTAAATCTGTTTGTGTAAATGCTCTCATATTTATTCTATGAACGCTTAAGATAAATATGACAACACATAAACCAGATCTCATTTATAGAGTTTCTTTTAATGCTAGAGTGAGAGGTCTCCCTTACTCGAGTAGCAGTGAAAGGATATTGGTTTTTTGTTTGTTTTAAGTAGGAAGGATATGCTGCTGTGTGATGGTTGGATTTGGACAGAGAGAGAGAGAGGAAGAGAGAGAGAGAATTCCCAATCAGAAGAGCATTGTGATATTTTAGGAGAAAGGTAATGAAGACCTGAACTAGGGTGGTTGCAGTGGAAAGGGAAAAAAAGAGACAGACTGAAAAAAGTGTTAAATAGGTAAAATCTACAAGATTCTAGCAGAGACGGGGGTGCCTGGGTGGCTCAGTCAGTTAAGCATCTGCCTTCTGCTCAGGTCATGGTCTCAGGGTCCTGGGATCAAGTCCCGCATCGGACTCCCTGCTCCACAGGGAGCCTGCTTCTCCCTCTGCCTCTCACCCCACCCCCCGTCTCTCATGAATAAATAAATAAAATCTTAAAAAAAAAAAAAGATTCTAGCAGGGACGTGTTTAAGGAGAATGATGAATGAGGAGGGACCACAATGACTATGAGGTTTCCAGTCTTTGTGATGAAGAGGATGGAAGTGCCAGTAACAGATGGAGAGAAGAGCAGATGAAGGAGGCATCTGGAAGCATAGGCAGGCTTTACATGTAGAGAGAGATTGGCTTTGGATGTATTTCTGGTACTTAATTCCATATGATAGCAAACAAACATCTTTCTTGCTTTCTGCCTCAGTTTGAACAACTATACACTGGGGCGAAAATATCTACCTAAAAAGGACGTTTATGAGAATTGAGTGAGCAACTACATGAAGGTCACCTGCTACACAGTGAGTTTTGGACCAATAAATAGAAGTTATTGTTCTTGTTATTATTGTAATTACTGTAAGGAAATAAGTGCCATCCTTTTTTTTTTTTTTTTAATAAGTGCCATCCTAATTGTTAACTGGTAGTTAGTGATTGTCTGTCTACACTAGAATGGACATCATGCAGCATTTACATGAGGCATCGCCTGACTAATTAAGAGTCTAGCAATCCATTCATGTAAGATGATCTGCCTTTGAGAAGAGACTCCCAGGAGGTTTCCTCAGGCAATCCGGTTTGTGATTTGAAGTAACTTGGAAAGGACCCATAAAAGGAGAAGGGAAATGCAGGAAGACAGGCCAAGCAACCTAGCTGGGAGCTGTCTGTGGAGGAGCCAAGAAAGGCACGTGAACGAGAGGCTTCATCAAGGTAGAAGCTGGGGAGTTGAGGGTTGAGAGAGAGAGGATCGCTGGAGCCAGACTTAGTACAGTGGACAAGGTGTGGTATGTGAGCTGTTAACTGAGGAGGTGCAGTCACCATAAAAAGAGGGAGGTGCCTGGGAAGGGCAGGCGGCAGGAGGGTGGACACTGGGAGGGGCAGGATTGGGAAGGGACAAATGGGAAATTGCTGGGCCTCCTGGGGTGAGCCTCTCCCAATAAATCATTTGCAGTTGGTGGAACTGGCTTGAGTGTCTTCCTTTATGTTGCAGCTCTATTAGAAGGGCAATGCTCCCTTTCTGCGTTGGCTTTAGTCACTGCATTACTCACTGGGGTAGCTTGAAGGCTTTGTGCCGCCCGTCCAGCAAGTGAGAGGCACGGAGCAGTTGAGTCTGTTTCGCTTGAGCAAGCACAGGCAGGATTGCACATCTCTGGAACACCGAAGATGGTATCAGAAATGGGATAAGCATAATATCAGGGTGGGACAGAATTATTACTTGCTATAATTCATGTTGCTCATGAAATGATGCGCATGGTACATACCTAAGTATGTATTTAGGTTTTTGTGATTAAAATTATTTTTCATTCAGTATTTTAAATTATAATCTATAGCACTGTGTGGTTGATATTTAACAAATAGGAAGAAAGAGAAGAGAGGGCGCCTGGGAGTGAAGGGCATGGCTTTGGTATATGCCAGAACTGGGTTCAAATCCCAGCTATGCCACTTAGCTGTGTGGCTTTCGGCAGGTTGCTTAACCAACCTCTCTGGGCTCTATTTTCCTTTCCTGTAGAGAGTGAAAAGTATACCATTCAAAGGGGTGTTATGGGGATTAAATCAAATGTACAGTGTAGCCAGACATACTGCATACTCAGCAAATGATAGCTGTTCCTACTTACTCCGTTTTACGTTAGGCGGGATTTTGTTTTGTTTTGTTTTGTTTTGTTTTGTAGTTATCTCACATATCCTTCCAAAGCCATCTTGAGACAGGAGTGAGATTCCAGTTTCACAGAGGAAGGGAATGAGGCTACACCAGTTAAGCTATTTGCTGGAATCATAGAACTGCTAGGTAGCAAATCTAGCATTAAAGTTCAGGCCTTTTGACTTCTAGGCTCGGTGCCTTTTCCAAAAAATGACATAAAGACACAATGAAGTAGGAATCAAGGCCCGTGTTCAGCATTTTTCATTCAAGTGCTTTATTTCACAGTGCAAGGTGAAAAGCACCATGTCTTCTATGTCTATGAAAGAGGCTACTGAGGTGTTGGGAGGTGGTTGTTTTCGCTTGAGAAGCTTTTTTTTTTTTTTTTTTTTTAAGATTTTACTTATTTATTTAAAAGAGAGAGAGCGAGTGAAAGAGCCAGCACGAACAGGCAGGGCGGGGCGGAGCAGAGGGAGAGGGACAAGCAGACTTCCTGCCGAGCAAGGAGCCCTTCGCAGGGCTGGATCCCAGGACCCCGAGATCATGACCTGAGCCGAAGGCAGATGCTTAACTGACTGAGCCACCCAGGTGCCCCTGGCTGGAGAAGCTTTTTATAGATGCTCTCAACTCTGGAGCACTGAACATCCAGAATAATTCTACCACTTCACTCGCAAAGAGGAGGGTGCCTCAGCAGACAGGGGTACAATAGATACTGCTGGAGACAAGCAACAGTGGGAGGAAGTCTGGGTGGGTTCAAGGTGGCAATCAATAACCAGTTTGAAAGCAGATGGCTGCCTACAAATGTGCTTCTCATTTTTCTCTATGAAATGGCAGCATTGACCACAATCCATGTATTCTAACAAAGAGATCCAACCTGGAAGGATGCCAGGCAATTTTGTGGGGCCTCTACATCTATGGGAGCATAATCTGGTCTAGGAAATTGGACATCAAAGTGGACATCAACGGTTTCTACATGTCTCCCCCACCCCTACCATGTTGCTACACTGGTTGGAATCCCTTGCCTCTAGACAAACGTCCAAATTTTTGAGTATTGCTAGAAAAACCCTGCAAAAGCTGATTCCTCCGTAGCTTTTCATCCTTATCTCTCTCTTTTTTTTTTTTTAAAGATTTTATTTATTTATTTGACAGAGAGCAGGAACAGAAGCAGGGGGAGTGGGAGAGGGAGAAGCAGGCTTCCCGCCGAGCAGGTAGCCCGATGCGGGGCTCGATCCCAGGACCTTGGGATCATGACCTGAGCCGAAGGCAGACGCTTAACGGCTGAGCCACCCAGGCGCCCCCATCCTTATCTCTTGATACTCTCCACCTCACACTCTGCTCAGGCCAGATCAAATATCTCTCAGGTTCTTGTATGTTTCTTAAGGTCTCTCTTGGAGATCTTCACGCATGCTTTTCCCTCCACTCTTCCCCTTCAGCTGGTAATTCTAATCCTTCAGAGAGTAGCTTAAAAGTCATTCCCACCAGTTTAGCCTTCCCAATCTCCTCCATGAAGTCTCAGTTGGGGTCCCTGGTGTGTGCTCCCAGTGTCCACTCCCCTTTCCCTGGCCTGGCCTCCCTCACACATACAGCGGTGCTGTTTACTTAACTGACCGTCCCCATAAGACCTCCGCTCCCAAGGGTGGAGCTCACGGCTCTTCTGTTCATCACTGTATCTGTAGGACTTAAACTTAACTCTGCCTGGCACATGGCAGAGCAAGCTCTCCATTAAGTATTCTTTGAATGAATAAATGCATGCATAAAAGTATATTTCTATAGTTTGTGAGGCCAGCTTCTCAGGAGGAAAATGGAGTTTATGAGCAGAGCTTTCCCGCAAATTGTATTCAGTCATAATACTACAAACATGCATTTTTAAAATTTCTACATCTCTTCTTTTTCAGTGATAATTATTTTTGCTCCAATTTATGGGAATGAGCAATATTAATTTAAGCATGACAGTAGACGGCTCCTGTTTAAAAGTTATGACAGTAACATTCTAGAATTAAAGGGCTCAAGTGGGAACTTCTGTTTTAAAAACAATATAATGTGGAATGTGCCAGGAATTATTTTACCTTAAAAATAAAAAGGCAGGGCACCTGGGTGGCTCAGTTGGTTAAGCAACTGCCTTCGGCTCAGGTCATGATCCTGGAGTCCCGGGATCGAGTCCCGCATCGGGCTCCCTGCTCAGCAGGGAGTCTGCTTCTCCCTCTGACCCTCCTCTCTCTCATGCTCTGTCTCTCATTCTCTCTCTCGCAAATAAATAATAAAATCTTAAAAAAAATAAAAATAAAAAGGCGTATGCTCATCTTCTAAGTTAAATGAACACTGTGGATGATTACATTTAGAAATAATTGTAAGACATATTACGATTAATATTATTACATATTACATTTACATATTTCATATTACATTACATATACATTACATATAACATATTACAATTACATATATCAAGAAATTGATAAAATGCCAGCCAGGTAAACTTAGGGTTATAAAAGATGCTTTTCCCCAAAATATTCATAATTTGTCTTATAAGTAGATAATTTCCCTTCAAAAAAGTGCATTTTTAAGTCAATGTGGCTGAAATATTACATTCTTGCAATATTTGAGATGCAAATCAGTTAAGCAAGTGTCTTACCTAATTCACAGATCAGCTACCTGAGGCCTTTAGAATAGAGAGATGGAGCGACACCAGCTTATATTGATAGAATGATGATGTTGGAGGAATTTCATATCTAATTGATCCTCTCGACAACCTTGCAGAGAGTGCCATGTTCATTTTCTATTTTACGGAAAAGAACACTGACACCCAGAACAGATAAGCAGCTTACTCAAGATCACACTGTGAGTTTGCAAAAGTCAGGTTGGCTCAAGCACTTATGCTCTTTCTAACATACCAAGGATACAGCAATTGCCTCCCAGTGGGCTGAGCCCAGATTCCTGAGCCCCAGCTTATTATTCCACACAACGGACTGTGTCTGCTTCATTCACATAAGTTCCGATGGCTACCAGCAACATTTATCAAAATAGTATATTTCTGAAAGCAAAATTCTCCATCTGAATTCTGGCTCCATTTTTTATTAACTGTGTGAACAGAGCAAGTTATGTAACCTCTCTCTGCACTTCAGGTCCCTCATTGTTAAATAGGTCCTCACTAACTCATTGGGTTCTTCTGGGGATTAAACATCATTATGCATGGAAACTGTTAAACTCAGTATGAAGCACAGAGTAAATGCACCTCAAAATCAGGTATTTTTAATATAAAGCTTTAATATAAAGAATAACCTAGATTGATACATGCAGTTGACTTACTAAATTATATAGCATGGAACGGAAACTATGGGCTCTTGATTCAGAATCATTGATTGGTTACTGACACTTTAAAAGCTGCCAAATACACATAAATACACTTGCCATCTTTACAATTTAGAAAAGTTTTCATGTGACAGATAGGAAGATCAACAGACTGTTTAAGACTATGGTATTCTACTTATAGTATCTTCTTTTGCTTTTTTTCAGGATTTTATTTATTTATTTGAGAGAAAGAGAGGGAGAGAGCATGAGACGGTGGGAGGGAGAGAGGGAGAGGGAGAAGCAGACTCCCTGCTGAGCAGCCAGACTCCCGCCAGATCCCAGGACTCTTGAGTCTGAGATCATGACCTGAGCCAAAAGCAGACACGTAACAGACTGAGCCACTGAGCCACCGAAGCGCCCCTATGGTATCTTGTACACCTTTCATCTTTGATTCCTATTTTCTAATGGAATCAAACAGTAATACATGCTATCTCATCTTACTTGAGCTACTTTTTTCTTTTAACTGTGCATGCTTTGACACTTTTAATTCTGTGACCACAAAACACAGCTATTAACTTGAGCCTAAATCATAGTAACTCCTATGGCTGGTTCTACTTCTCAGAGTTTGCATACTCATCAAGAACCTCTTACTGTGAGATGCTGCTTATTAGGAAATGTAAAGTAAAAGATAGAGGACTTTTTCCATCACTCTCAGTTGAATTTTGTATGTAATTTCACTACAGTTGACGTAGAGCCACTCAAAGAAATCTAATTTTATGGTCGAACACATAACAAAAGGCGGGTAAGCATAGTTAGAAATATTTCTCCTTCCCATGGCATCTGTAAAATTGAGTTTGTTCTGGAAATGCAAAGTTGGAGATTTTAAATAACTGTAGTCTAGTTTCATTTTTAAGAGAAGTAAACTTCTGTAGTTCAATGCCTAGTTTTGCCACGAATAAGGTAGAAAGAGGGCTGGGTGAATTTGCTATCCATTTATAAATTAAATTACACCATACCTTTCTATACACCATTCTCAGATTCTAAAATGGTTTATATTTGATGCTAGTAAGACACTGAGTATTGACTCCTGGTCCCTTTCAACCTGGGGGAAGTCTAGCTACTGCTAGAGGTTTCATTCAAGCTTTCAACTTCTTTCATAACAACTATCTGAATGACGGCAGCTCAGATAGTCATAAGCTACAACAACTCCATGAATTTAAAATGAGAATAACAACAACGACGACAAAAACTCGCCCAAATAAAAATGATACAGAGGCCTGGTTTTCCTTTTTATTCTCATTTTTTTTTTAAAGATTTTATTTATTTATTTGACAGAGAGAGACACAGCGAGAGAGGGAACACAAGCAGGGGGAATGGGAGAGGGAGAAGCAGGCTTCCCGCGGAGCAGGGAGCCCGATGTGGGGCTCGATCCCAGGACCCTGGGATCATGACCTGAGCCGAAGGCAGATGCTTAACGACTGAGCCACCCAGGCGCCCCTTTTTATTCTATTTTAAACTGAGAAAAAAAGTTTATATATGTGTACTCCTTTAATAGGACACACACTTCCAGCACACAGAGAACTCGTAGCATAAAGGCCCAGAAATTTCTTTGGGTGGTGGAAGAGTCAAAAATGGAGATGGTATCCATGAGAGCTTTGCTTGCTGTGCACTTTTTGTTTTAATACCAAGCATTCTCACATGGGGCTTGGTTCCTTCAAGAGGCAATGAAGGAAATTTTCTCTGCTAAACTATTGATGAGAGCCAGTGTGAACAGGCTCATGGTAAGAGACTTCCCGAAGTTTTCAGAGTTTAAATCAAGACAAATCCAGTAGGGTCAAGGTAAACTGTAGGGCTTTTGATATGGATACCAATCTCTAGGAAGGCCTTATGGGACCCCTCAATTATAATGATTAAACCACCACCGCCCAGCTGAGAACTTGCAAAATGCAATCCAGTTATTCCAGATTAATCCAGTTATTCCAGATTATCTCAGCCGGCAATCAAAACTTTCACCTGGATTGAGTCTGACCTCAGAAGGCGAATGGGGCAAGCCTCAACAGGGAGGAGCTGTGGATTGGGTGCAAGGGTGGAGAATTTTACGTAGATGGCTGCCCAGAAACCACCCCTCGCAGGACATCTGGAGAGACCTGGAGTAGAAATGATTGCTTCTTTACTCTTCAGAAAATGGACATGGGCAGCAGGCCAGAAATATAACCTGCATTTCTCCTCTTAAATATTAATCACATACCCAAGGCTTGCATTTTATTTTCAAACTTTGGCACACGCACTGTATACATGGGTCAGATATTTTAACTTTCATATAGCCTAAGTGTTAGGCTTCTGGAAGGATTTTTACCATGTGAGGTATATTTAGTCAATGTGCATTTTGATTCTGAACAGACAGACTACTAGCTTCATACCTCAAAATGGGTTATAATGGGCCAACAGAATTTTTTTTGCTAGGTGATAGACGCCGCCTATTTTGCTGACCTCGCAACCCTGGATTTATCACCACTTCTTAAGCCTCATAATGAAGTTAATCATTGATGAAAGGAACACCAGAAGTTAGCTGGAGTCTTGAAAGAAAATCAGGTTTTATCTGCTTGTATAAATCTAAAAGTCAGTGTTAGATTTCTGAGCTCTTCAGAACAGGGAGATATTTGGACTTGAAGAATAAAGACCCAAGAGACAAAAAAAGGAGATGGTGATTAGTTGCTCTGATGTCAAGAGACGTAATCTTAGACCTTTACAGCAAGATCAATGGGCAGGAAAGAACATTTTTAATGTGATTATCTTATTGAAGGCAATTTATTGTCAAAGTCCAAAATTAAATTTGCAGTGCGGAATGTGATTCTCCTTGCATGCCTCAAAAGAAGTTACTTTTTGACTCTAATTCAAAGTAAATGAAAAGCAGAGGCAACGTAACCAACATCTTGTAGAATTTACTTTCGTAAAGCTAATTTACCCTAAATAAAACACATGGCTGTTTTTCTTCTTTCTTCCCCATTGTGGGATTGATATCTGTATAATAACATTAATTAGGATAAAAATGACAGTATGGTACTTCTGTGAGTTAATAAGGTGCAAGAAAGTACAGACAAAACTAATCTCAAAGGCTTGAGAAATGATTTGTAATATCACCACCTGAAATAGCAATCACTTTTTAATATTTAATTTAAAACCATTTCCCAATGGGACAAAAGGTAAATATACTTATGGTACAATTTAAGAACATAAGAGAGCCATACAAAAATTTAGAGCCTTTTATCACAGATAATATTTTCAGGTTGAAGACAGTCCAACCAATACAAGGTTCTGGGAAATTAGATATGCTTCCAAAATGGGATCTTTCTTTTGAGAATATCTTTTTTTTTTTTTTAAAGGTCTTTTTTTTTTTTTAAAGATTTATTTATTTGAGAGAGCGAGAATGAGCGAGAGAGAGAGAGTACATGACGGGGGGAGGGTTAGAGGGAGAAGCAGGCTCCTTGCTGAGCAGGGAGCCCGATGCGGGACTCGATCCAGGGACTCCAGGATCATGACCAGAGCCGAAGGCAGTCGCTTAACCAACTGAGCCACTCAGGCGCCCCTCTTTTGAGAATATCTTAATTTATGGTTTGTGACTTTTATCTTTTCCCATGATGATAACTGAGGGAGAGACCAAAGAAAGAAAAGCAAATGTATGTTTCAGTTGAGAGTATGCCAAATACACAATGACTCAGTGTCCTAATCAGATAGGCGTGACATCTCACTAAAAAAAAAAAAAAAAAGAGCGGGGGTTGGGGGGAAGCCTCACCCCACCCACCTTGAAAACTTTCTTTGCCAAAGCTCAGCATACTGACAACTACTTTCTAGACATGTCACTATGCTTATTCTGGATCAATAAGGAAATTATATGAAAATACTGACCAAGGCAGGTTAAATCCTTATATGACTCTAATGCTGGCCTCTTAGATAGATTCAGCTATGAGTCTGGATATTTTTTTTAATTCAAGAACTCATCTCATTTATTTATGGCTTTTGATTTGTTCTACATTTTCCAGCATTTTATGTAACCCATATATTTTTGAGGAAAATCATAATAAATATTTCTACTCACATTTCTTTTTCACACCTAATTCTGTAGGATTACATAAGTTAAATAAATGTATGGCTTAAAGGAACTTTAAGAATCATCTCCTCTAAAACCCTCATTTTATAAATGAGCAAAATAGAGGCCTTTTCTACTGTCACATAGGATTGGGTTTTTGCCAAGACAAAAATCCAGTCTTTAGAGAAGTATTAGAGTTACTCTGATTTTTAAGAGCAGAGTTATTTCATGAGTTATATAAAATGAGTGCACTTTACAAATTATTGCTAATGGAATCTGCAGGAAGATTAGGCATTTGAGTTTAAATTCATGGTTTCCCAAAATGACAGTGCTTCTGAATCACCTGGAAAATTAAAAAAAGAAGCCAACAAAATAGAATACTTAGGGGACCCAACACAGATCTACTGGCTCAAAATCTGGTAAGGTTTAATATATTAAAAAAGTCTCTACAGGTGTTTCTAAAGTTTTAAGTGTGGATCAATGTTTGAGAAATAGTGGATATCAAATGGGCATATGTTTACTTTCCAAGATGGTTCAACAGAAAGTAGGCTATAATATCCAGCTAAAGTAAGAAAGTATCCAGCTATTTAAAGAGTGCAACTGTAAAATTTTAACTTGGGGAAATCCCAATAACGTTCAGTTTCAAGCTGCTTCTTTCCAAGATCTTTGTTGTCACTACTTCACGTATGGCATTTGTGAGAGAACCTCTGAGTTTCATTAAAAGGCATGACCACTTAACTTTTATGTAGAAACAATTGATTCCATGATCAAAATAAATGTTGGAAGATTTAAAAATGAGAGCTCAGTGTCTTGATTAAATCCTGAACAAATACCCAATAAGAATTAATGAAGGCTACATTTTAAAAAATTATTAGTAGTAGTAGTTGTAGAAAGATGTCTGTAGTTGATTGATATCCAAGAATAACATAAAAAAATAAAACCCTGAAGCCACAGCATCATAGGCCATGTTATTGATCAAATGGCATTATGGATATCAGGCAAAATCACAGGCCAAGTTTGATATATAGAGTATGCATGTCACATAGGACCCCAATATTATAAGATCTTTTCATTCATTCTCTTCCTAATTGTACCCCTCCTCACTTCAACAAGCTATATAATTAAAAGACCAAGAAAGAGGTTTTTGATGGTGTCATATTCTGATATTCCAAATAGGCCAGAGCCAGACACCTTGGCCTGACTTAGGGCAGCTCTTCGTTATAGAGGACAACTATAGCATGCCCTTCTTAGCACTCCGCCATTCTCCTGGGAGCAGCACTCCCATTGCTCTGGGAAGCGATCTCCCTTTCCTCTTGTGCCCATATTTTCAGAGGGAAATCTTCATCATGATACCCCTTGAGCCCTGCCACACAGGTGGACACGTGACTCAAGTGCAACTGCACAAGGTCTTCTTGGGATTCATTCAGGTGGCAGTTACAAGGGGAAAAAAAGCCTCTCATCTCAGCTGGTGAAGGCACAAGACAATCTTCTGTAGAAAAGAGAGAAGGCAAATGGAGGGACAAAACACAGGGCAAGACAGAGAGAGTCCTGGCAGTGCTGGAGTCCCTGTCTTAGAAGCCCATGAGCCTCCCCCACCTCCTCCTTGCTTGCAGTTCTTTGTTTTTGTGAATCAATAAGCTTTTCTTTTTGGCCTCAAACCCAGTTTGAACTGGGTTTCTATAACTTGCAACCAAAAGAGTTTTAAGTCAATAACAATTCAAGATCTCTTAGGTTTTTATATACCATTTAGGGGAAGTACACATTATTTGACTCTCTCCTATAATGCACTTGTTGAGGAGAGGGGATGGCAGAGGCAACTTTATTGCTGGCTGTTCCCTGGAAAGCAGGAAGCTAAAATAACAAGAGCTTCTTAGAAAAACATAGGATTAAGCCCAGAGAGGGACAATAGATATGAGAGCAGATTTCAACAGTTATTATTAAGTATATTTTATATGTATTGTTTCACATAAATGGAAATATTTGCACACCTCAATTTCTTATAGACTAAATTTAATACTGTATTTTAAGTTCAAAATACCAGTGATTTTGCTTTTGTGTGTGTGTGTGTGTTTAAGTAGGCTCCACGTGCAACATGGGGCTCGAACTCACAACCCTGAGATCAAGAGTCACATGCTCTGAGGACTGAGCCAGCCACCTGCCCCAAAATACCAGTGATTTTGGAAAAAGCTTCCCAATTAAGCTAAATTTATTGTTCATACATTTGTAAGTTCTGATAGTATATTAGATATGTTTTTCTCCAATCTTAATAGATTTTATCTATTGGTTAATTATATTATTTTAACAAAATCTAGGTGATTTGAAATGATCGATGTCATGGCCAGAATCTGTCACTTTCATCTCATCTTAACATATAATCTTAGTTTTGGTTTATATTTGACCTAACATATTAAACATTTTCAGACTTTCAAACAACAAACTATCCCAAAATGTCTTATGTTCCGAACGACAATTATAATTATTCTTCACATACTTGTATTTTTTATTAGTTGATCAGGCTTCCCTTATAGTAGTTACTGTAATGTTGAAGTATATTTTGTTTGTATTTATCACTAGCCTGTTCACGCAGCCTTTTGTAGTTTCAGTCTCCAGAGTCAAAAGTTTGCATCATAATCAAAGGGCCATTGCCTTTCTTGAGTTTGCTGAATGCCATGTTTCTTGCCTCCTGTGGAGACATGAAAAATAGTTGTATGGCCACAGGTGATGCTGACTACAGTGTCCATCCTTATTTTTGGCAAGTACGGGGAAATCTCTGTGGAAATGTGTCTGCATTTCTAGTCAGAAAGTACTAGTCGTCTAGTACTTGTTGACTTGTCGTTCAATGCTCGGCATTTGAGATAAAAATTATGGAAGAGTCAAAATGAATGGAGGGTCCCTTTGAATTAATATACTTAACGACAACAGAAAACAACAAGGACTAAATTATATATCTCTTGGAAAATATAGGAACTGTACAGTACTAAGATGAGTGACATGCATAGACAGAAACAAAGGAGGAGACATTCCCAGTACTGAGCTAACCCTCTCTGATGTGGAAACCTCCTGCATCATATCCCAGTCAAATGATTAACCCACCCATATTTTTCCTCCTTATTGGCAAGACATTCTGTACCTTGTGGGGATACTGATCCCATTTCAGTTTAATTAGAAATTTCTTTCTTATGTTTACTTGAGTTTAATCTGAACTGGAAGTTTTGGTCCCATGTAGTAGCTGGCTCCCTATCACCTGCAGGCTGGTCATGCAATCTGACCTCATGTCAGGAGGAACCAACCTTCTGTCTTCTCATCTTATATTCCTCCCAAAGAGGAGTGTTAGGAACCTTGAGGCTTCTGGAATCATGAAGATTTCTGGCCCCTGAGGACTCTATAAAGTGAAAAATATGCTCTCATTTCTCACATTTCTTTGAATAGAATCCACCTTAGATTTCTCTCTTGGTGTGATAAAGGAAAAAGGGAAATGAGTGGACTGAGACTTGAACTTCTTGAGAATATACCGTGGCTCTTCAAGGATGTGTGTGTGTGTGTGGGGGGGGGTGCTTTATTTTATTACCACATTTAGTCCTCAGAACAACGCTGTGAAGTATCATTACCCAAATGCCTTATGAGAAATTGAGGCTTAGGGAGAATGAGCAGAGCTGAGCAGTGGTGGTTTACACACTGTGGTTTTCTATTGCTTTCTTTTCAAGAGAAGTCTTTAAATACAGAACAATGCACCTAAGGTGATCTTAGTGATCATATATATTCTCACCCCATCTAGAACACTTTTGAGATTGACAGGGTACAACGTTATAATTACGTCCCAGGCAAAAGTATAAACTGGGATTGTCTGGGCAAACCTTGACCTTTGGTCACTAGAACTTAAGGTCACTTTTAAGCCCCCAGGAGGTCCTGGCTAGGAACACTGTAGCTTAGCTTAGGGACTTGATAATACTAATTGTACCTTTGGGCCCCTGTCTATGCACAGTATGAGAGAATATTCCCTTATATCAACATCCACTCAAAAAGTTTTCTTGCCTTTATAAGGGTTATATTTTCATCTAAATTCATTTGAGTTCTTGACAAAATCCCAAACAAAGGAGGACTTCTCTAACTCTCCCAGCACACAAAAGTTGAGTCAGAGCACTGTCTTGCATAGCATTGTGCCTGCTACTGATAGGAAACGAGCTCACCTTGGGCCTCCCATCCACTCAGTTTCTCAAGGCTTGAGCAGGTTGGAGCTGTTCTCCAACTCTGCTCAGTGCTGTGGAATTGCTGTCCCTACATATCATAGGAAAAAGTGAGATTAGTGTTGTAGAATCCCTTTGAGATCCCTGATAAAAGATGATTTGATAGTATAAGACATTATTATGATAAACAGACCCTGGGATTGTGTCCTTGGGGTTATAAATGATACACTCTCAACATGAACCTATGAAGAGATGAACTTCAAGCATCGACTTGGTAGCATCGTTTAATGCTCTCCATTATTTTGAATCAGCAAATGTCTAGTCAATACATAGCAAGAAATGCTCTGTGTGATCGTTACTTAACCAGATGTTAAGTTGTTCTACATGCACAGATAGACTGACTCACATTTTGATTTGGGATAAGCACCACAAGTAGAAACTTGTTCAAGTATATGCCTTGGAAGAGCCAACCACCCCACAGAAGAAACTAAATGTGTCAACATTATCCAAAATGATTCAAGATTGGATAAAGCCAAATTAATAGAATCTTGTCCAGTTTTACTTTACTATCTCAAAACTTGCAAATCTTAACAGAATGCTAATTGTCACTTCATGTTAAACTAAGAACAAGGCAATTGAAGCTGACTATATTCTATTAAATAAATTATCATCCAATTTAAAGATCTAAAGTTCAATGTGGGAAAATGATTTGACTACTCCATTTACCTCTTTTTCTTAATTCCCACTAATTTACAGATTTGGGACATCAGTCTTTTGGCTCAAATATATTTTGGATGATCTGAAGTGTGCTGGTACTATATGTGGTAGAATTATATTAATTTAGCAACAGATATTTATGCTTAGGAATATTTTCCATAGCTTGGCATTTGAAACTATATTTTAAACCACAAAGCCTACTTCAAAAACAAAATACTTGATTTCAAGGATGTACAGTAAGATGCTTATACCAACATTTCTCAAATGAATGAAGAGAGATACTTTAGAGCAGCTAGAAATACTAGCAGAAGCTCTTGTAAGAGTAGACTAATGGATTTTTTTTATTTATAAAGTTGTCCGCCTATAGATTTATTAGTGTTAGGTTAGTTACACCAACCTTTTTGAGGTTTAACTTTGGCTTCCTTTCACAGGAAAAGAGATTTTTGCATTTTGCAATCTGTTGGCCACATCAAAGGAAAAATGGAGCTATCAGGTAAACAAGCTCATTATTTATGTTGGTGTCTGGTCCTCAGGACTGCAGAATCTAGGTAAAGAGAATGGCTGACTGCAGTCCAGCACCAAAAAGGCATGTGCAGAAAAGTTGTCCAGCAGCAGTTTGCCAAAACTCTAGTGTGCACAGATATTACCTGTGGTTCTTGCTAAACATGCATTTTCCTTGATCCCCTCCTTCCCCCAGCCCAGGACAGATTAATCTAGACTGGAATGAGAGCAGGAATTTCAGGTTTGCCAAGCACTTGGGTGTTTGTTTCCCAATGCTTGTAATCCAGACGCCACTCTGAGCACAACAGCTGGAAGGTGAAGACGGGTGTGGTAAAGGTAGTTGTAGGATGCTTCCTATAGCCGGCTCTGGGAACAGAGCAAGGCATGGACGGAAGCAAAATTGTAAAATTGTGTTTTCTCCCATTTCACTTTCTTTCTTATCAATTCCTCCCCCAAATCCACTCTCCACCCCATACACCCTTCAGACTAGGCACTATTTCTCTGAATCTTTCTAGGAGGATAACTGAGATGAACTTACAGTGAGTCCTTTTCAAAGGGGATGGTTTCACTCTAAGAGTATACTTTTGAAATATATTTCTCATCAACGGCTCCTTTATTTGTTAGAGAAGAAATTTAGTGTAGTGGTTAAAGCCAGGCTACCTGGATTCAAATTTCATCTCTATCATGTCTTTACCATGTGCTTTTAGACAGTCACTTAATGCCTTAGGTTGTGCTATCCTTAAAAGGGGGATAATAACTGCATCTAGGTCGTAGGATTATTGTGAGGAGTAAATAAACTACCAGATATAAAACACTTAAAATAGCATGAGGAAAATGTTAAAGCTAAATAAATATTGTAAAACTTGGGGAAGGTTTTGAGCCTTGGGTTTAAAGGAAACAAGAGTATTCTTTTCACTAGTCTTCAGGAACCATTGGCTTCTCCATATAAACAGAAATGAATACATCAGTAGGCATAGTAACCAACTTAAAGAAGCATGAGAGAACTGTGAAAACAAGAAAGGGGATTTTTGTGAATGAAGCTGAATCTCTCCTATCAATGTGTGCATCAGTAATAAAGAATTGTTTTCGAAGATACTCAAAAGGCCATTTGACAGTTTGGCAGCTATCCCTAATAACATTATTGTCATTATTGTTATTTTTTAATCTAGGAAGAGAAGCACATTGTCTTAACATGAACAAAGTTCTCCCAGCAGAACTGACAAGCTCCTACCTGTCTGATTGTCTGGTCAGGGTCCCTACAGGTGTTTGACGGTGTGATGAGGTTACCTTAGTATCTGGCGCCAGAGCTTTGCTTGAAGAGAAAAATGTCCTTGTTTAGGGAAATACCGTGATATTGTGGGTGATAAAACCTGAGGACTTGAAGCAAAGAGTGGAAGATGGGAAAACAAAGAAATGGATAGAGCATGCTACATTAGGAATAGAGACGAATTTAGAGGAGCAGAGAGAAGAAGGCAGAGCAGAGACTAGGAGAGGAAAGAATGAGAAAAGAGAGGGAATTCAAATGGCATAGCATGAGCCAGAGCCCGGGTGTCTGAGGCTACTAAGAAATTCCTGTCACGTGTTTGGGTAGGTTACAGCGGGGGGGTGGGGGGTGGGGGGTGGTTAAGAGGAAGTGTTTCTAATATTACAATGTTTTGTTTTGTTTTATTGTTTTTGCTTCCTAGTTTCTACCACCCACTCATCTCTATAAAGCTCCGGTGAAGCCCAGTATGCTTATGCATTTCCATGGGGCTGTGTCGTGGTCCATAAAGGCTGGGATGATAAAGGAAACTGGCTGGCTGGACAGTCAGGGATCTCCACGTGGTGACTTGCAGGCAAGAGAGTGACAGGCCATGGCCAAACTGAGAGTGGTATAGAAAAGCAGTTGCAGGGTCGCCCTGACTTGGGAGAGGGCAGGGCCACCTTCTCCCCGCCCAATTTAGTAAATATTATTATATATTGAGCAAATACTACACGCCATGCACTAATTATGCACCGGACCCATAATCCCCAATATGCCTCACAGGAACCTCTCAGGTAGGGACAACAGACAAGAAAACTGAGATAGAGACAGGCTAATTCACCTGTCCAAGATCACCCAGCTAGTCACCAGCAGAGCCAGGATGTGAAAAATGCTGCCAGATCTAGAGCAAAGCCCTCCTAACTGGGATGCGGTAACGCTTTGATTGACTTCAGAGATGGAGAGATGAGAGCTGGGTTCTGCCCCAGAGCCGCAAAGTCAAAAGTTCAATGGGATGACCTGTGAGTGAAAACCTAAGTAACAGGTGTAAACAGGAGAGCCCCGCTGGGCGCTGAGAGCTGGTGGTAACAGAAGACAGCTAAGACATCAATTCTGGGAGTGCCAGAGACAGAACCTTGGCTCACAGCTCAGATTCTGTGGCTCCCTGTGGCATGAGGTGGTCGAAGGCCAGCTCCATTTAAAGCATGTCTTCGTAGAGTAGAAAATACCTCACGGTGATGCACAGCTTTTCCAATGAATTAATAAATGAAAGAGAAATGCTTTATCTCACTCTTACTCAACATGATGCTGACAAGTGTGATATAATAGCAAAAGAAAATTTGAAGGGTTTAGAAGAAAGTAGAGAAAAATGGTTGCTGTTTGCACATAACATTTTTTTTAGAAAAAGATATTTATTTATTTATTTGTCAGAAGGAGAGAGAGAGAGAAAGAGCACAAGCAGGGGGAATGGCAGGCAGAGGGAGAAGCAGGCTCTCAGCAGGGCAAGGAGCCAATGCGGGACTCCATCCCAGGACCCTGGGATCATGATCTAAGCTGAAGGGAGATGCTTAACCGACTGAGCCACCCAGACGTCCCTGCACATAACATTTTAATCAACACATTACAGGGCTTGAAATTAGTAAACAACTAACAGAGGGTTGTTTATTGGTGCTTCCAGGAACCTTTGTGAAACACATATTTATAATTTATTTTACAGAAAATGTATGGTAAGCTGACTACAGTTCTGATCACAGAATATAGGTTAAGTTAGTCGACTCTCATCTGAGTCATTCTTATAAATTCTTTTGCCTTCTTTATATGTTTTTGAGTTTAACCCTTAAGGTATTTTTAACTATACACGCAACGTCTTGGCAAGTCGAAGTACCGATGCCCAGAAACTAAGCAGCACCAACTAGTATTTCTGTCCCGGTGGACCTTCGTTCAGAGCAAGTGTGCCAGGTTTCAGTGGAAAAAAGTACTTAAAAATAATGTGAAATATGGTTTATTGAAGTGGATTAAAAAGTAAAGAAATCTGTAAAAATCAACATATTTTAAAATATAAAGATGACCATATTAAAACCCCTCCCTCCTTCCCTTTCTGTCTCTGTCTCTGTCTCTGTCTCTGTCTCTCTCTCACACACACACACACACACACACAGGACATGGAGACTAGGAGGTAACTTTCCATGAAATAGAAAAAGAAGCTCTTTCTTCTAGCACACACAGCTTCGTGCCGGGGCACACAGCTGATGGGAGTGGGCTACGGCCAGATTTCATCTCTTGCTCACCCTTCCCTAGGGGCCCTGACTCAGGACATAACCCTAATAAACATATGCAGTAGATTTCTGGAAAAAAATACTTATTAGCAGTAACAATATCATATCGTGTCCTATCAAATCATATAGTTAGGAATGATCTGAATAAGATACATGTATAATCTATATGAAGAAAATTGCGAACATTTACTGATAAATATAAGACAACAAGAGTCATAGCTTGTGAATATCAAATATTTTAAAGACATCAACTATTCATGCAAATATTTACAAGCTTTGGAAACTTCTATGTTTGGAAAATATTCAGAGGGGGATCCAAGGGATGTTTCTTAGATCAGAAACTCATTCCGGAACACAGCACAACCCCACAGAAATGTATGTCCTCTTCAACTCTCCAAGTTTGCATAAACAACACTGTCTCCCCAATGGAGAAATCTTTTTTTTTTTTTTTTTTAAGATTTTATCTATTTATTTGAGAGAGAGAGAAAGAGAGAGAGAGAGAGAGCATGAGTGGGGGGAGGGGCAGACGCAGAGGGAGAGGGAGACTCCCTGCTGAGCAGGAAGCCCATGGCAGTCCATCCCAGGACCCTGAGATCATGACCAGTTAACTGACTGAGCCACCCAGGCACCCTCCTCTCCACCCCCCATGCCCCATGGAGAAATCTTAAAGGCAATAAGGAAAGAGGGAAGAAAGCTGGAAGGCTGGGAATTTATTACAAATAGATTGCTACTATTCAGAAGATAAGATGGAACTAACATTAGCAGGTGAATCTAAGAATCACTATTTTTATCACAAACACTACCATCCCCACTACCCTTCATCCTGAATTTCCCCAATCTCTTACTCTTATTTCTTTGAGGACTTTGACCAGTCAGCCTATCCATTCATCACTGCCCACGAGTTATGAATTGCTATAATTCAGGCCACTTTTTCCTTCATACAACATGAGAAAACAAGCAAAGTATACCGTTCTTGGCTTTACCTATTAGGAGAATTTCCCTTCACCATCAGGGCCACCCTTGAGTGGGGCTGTAATATGGCAGCTGTCCACTTACAATTAACCTCAACACATTGTGTTGATCCATTTGAGAGCCAGGAATAGGTTTAGTTTCTGTTTTGTTTTTCCCTACTTCACCCATCAACCATAATTGCCCCTGTGAGATAACATGTGTTAGTTGGGGAAGAGACATGAATACAAAAGAAATAGGTACCACAGGAATCTGGGCGTCTGGTAATATAATTTACTTGTGCCTTCTGGCCTACTTGGACCCAATTCCAAATATATAATATCTATCACCTAATGAATGTTTTCATGCTCTCACAAGTGAGACCAAGATCTTATGTCTTGGTATGTTTTATAATTCCCAGAACATGAGGGAAAAACAGTTGCATTACAGGGCCTTCCTCAGGGAGAACCATGGATTCTGCATCTATAAGCTCACTTACATCTGGAAACTGGACAGAGAACCATAAATCTTCTGTTATGAGGGCTATTAAACTTTTTCTCAACCCCCCCTTTTTTTTGTTATGTTATGTTAATCACCATACATTACATCATTCAACCCCTTTTGATAAAGGAGTACCCAGATGGTTGGTCATATATCTCTACTCTTAGGACACCATAAACTGTTGTCCATCACCGCAGATATTACTGGGTCCAGGACCTTAATTGCCACTCCAGCCTTGCTGTTCATTATAATAACTATGTCACTTACATCTGGCCTCTGCCATCCCAGAATCTCATTATCCCCATCACCAATAGGAAGTTGTGGCATCGTTGTTTACTATAAACTCCAGCCCGACAGAGGATGATTGCTATCAATTTCCTCAAAGTGCCAGTGTCCCTGCACAAGTGTATTCCTCATTTCCTTAGTTTAAGTAGTACCCTCTAGGCCCTCTCAAGAAACATAATCAGATGATGAGTTCTACCATCTCATGTAATAAATTCATTAAAATATTCCCACTTCACAAACCTTGTGGCCACCAAATTTCAGCTGCTCCACTTCATTTACTGTAGACCATTTCCATGTCCAAATTTCAAGGAACATTCTCAGCAGCATATTAGGATCAGATTCAAGGGTGCTTGTTGGGCATTAAATATCCTTAGTCAAAGAAAAATGCTCTCATATCAAAAACTTCTTCCTTATCCTGTTTTATATCCTGCTTTTTGTAGTTCAATACCAACTTCCGTGTGTGATCTCATAGTTCATGCCAGTCCATATGGACCAGAACTTTCAATTCCTTTGGTGCATAAGCTATTTTTCTCCAGAGCAGAGATTTTATGTCCCCATAAGGCTATGTTGAGATTTGTGATGCTTAACCTTATGTGTGAACTTGGTAGACTATGGTGTCAGTTGTTTGGTCAAATGCCAGTCTAGATGTTTCTATGAAGGCACTTTTTTAGATGTGATTAGTCAATAAACTTTAAGTAAAACATTATCCTCCATAATATGGGTGGGCCTCATCTAATCAAGTGAAGGCCTTAAGAGCAAAGACAGAGTTTTCCTGAAATAGAAGAATTCTCCTCAAGACTGCAACATAAAAACTCTGTCTGAGTATCTAGACCACTGATCTGTAGAATTTGGATTCAAGATATCAACTCTTACTTGAGTTCCCAGCCTCTTGGTCTGTTGTATGGATTTCAAACTTGTTACTCCCAACCCCCCAATTGCATAAGCCAGTTCCTTAAAATAAATCTATCTTGCTGTCTCTTCACACACACACACACACACACACACACACACACACACACATTTTATTGGATACATATTGGTTCTATTCATTCTGATTCTCTGGAGAAGTCTGGCTAACACAAGACCTAAACTTGGTTATAGTCCTGAAAGCAATGAGAAGAGCAGGGGTAGATCTTGAAAGAGGCTGCTCACTTCTAGCAAGGAGCATTCATCCTGAAGGTTTGTCTTCTAAAGCCACTTCCTATTGCTTTGGCCTGGGTTTTTCCAAAGCAGAGCCTAAGGCAAGGTAGAGACTTGAGTGCAGGTTGTTTATTTAGGAAACCATCTCAAGGAGCAGGAGTAGAAGGCAGGAGAGAGAAACATGAGAGAAAGAAAAGACAATACACAGGTGCATTACTGAGTCTTTCGCCAGCACAGGTGACCGATACAGAGGGAGCCTTATGAAATGTCTCCCAGAACTTTCTGGCTAGAGAAGGAAAGGGAGAATTAGTTATCTTTCAGCTTGCATCTTCACTGTTCAAGATTATGCTCCATATTATGCATACATGGGCACCAGGTGGATGCATTACTTCCATAACAAAACTTGAAACTTGTCACCCAGAACTACCTGAGGAGTAAAATAGTAAACCCAAACATTCTATTCTCTGATCATAACCAATCTCCTATAATTCAATCCTCTCACTTTGTTGCTATTATTTTATGTGCTTTCCAACTGTTAATCTTTGATTCCTACATTTTGCCCATTCACAGTGCCCTGCTGGTTTCAAGTAAGTTCAAATTCTTCTCCACGAAGTGCTAGTTCTTTGACCTGGGGCAAGTTACTTGGACTCTCTAGGCCTCAGTTTTCTTATCTATAAAACATCATAATAACAGTATCAGCTTTCTGGATTTGCTATGAGCGCGATTTGAGATAATGCATGTAAAACATTTAACAGTGTCTGATACATAGAAACCAGTCAATAAACAGGAGCTGTTATGACTCTAATGGTGATTATAATAATGATGATATATCCAGCTCAGATACTGCAATTCATCACTATATCTACTCTCTTAACCTTTGACCCCTGGGTTTCTGCTGGCCCTGGCCAATAAGCTTCAAACTTGATTTATGGTCTCTTTGTCTCAACTGGACTATTGGAATACCTTGCAGTTGTTCCAACTAAAGAAGAGAGATCATAAGTAAAGCAGTAGCAGCAAGGGAAGAGAATAGGAGGAAAAGGAAGAGTCAAGGACAATTTTGGCTTATGCATTACTTACTGAGACAGTACAGGGATGTGAGCTGATTCAGGTGTAGAAGATGCTATAGTGAGTTTATCCAGGCCATACAATGGCAATTTCTATTGTAGCATTGTAGAAGTAATTTTCTATCTCCTTTCCCTCTACATCTATTAATTAGAGTTCATATGTAAGAAGAATCGTCTATTTACCCCCATTTATTTATTTAGCTAGTTATTTACATCAGTATGAGCTTGTAATGTTTATTTTATCCTTTCGGTTATAGTCCAGTGATATGTAATTATTTTGTTGCTCAAGTTATTCTAACTTTAGCTATTGGGAAGTCTTTTAGGTTGGCTTCTGTGTCCTTTTGACATGCCACCATCCCTTTCTTTTTTGAGCATTTCCTCACTTTCTGACATTATGAGATGTGCTAGGTTCATCTGGTATTTTTCTGCCTCAAACCTGCAATCAATCTGTTTTAAAGGATTTCCAGATTTTTTATTTGGAGATTTATTTATTTAAGATTTATTTATTTATTTGGGAGAAAGAGAGAGAGGGAGCGAGCAGGGGGAGGGGAGGGACAGAGGGAGAAGAAGAATCTTCTAGCAGACTCCTTGCTTAGTGCAGAGCCCGACAAGGAGCTCAATCCCAGGAGCTCAAGATCGTGACCAGAAATCAAGAGTCGGATGCTTAACCCACTGAACCACCCAGGTGGCTCTTAACTGGAGACTTAGAAACCAAGATCTGAGCACTGGGTGTTCTCATTGCTACTGGAGCATCAAAAATTATAGAAAAAAAAAACCCAAAAAACAAAAACATACAAAAGAGACAAAACTGACAAAGGAAGTTTCTGTTATGATACTGATAAGCAGTCTCAGGAAATCAGCTGTACTGAAGGCCTAGAGCTCCACAAGGCCAGCTTGGGGCAGGAGGACAGAAATTTTCAGGAAGAATTCCTACAAAATATAAATGGAACTGAGCAACTGCTAGATATGTCTAAATTAATCAACAATCATAATAAGGTAGAAACTGGACACTGATTTAATCTAAATTTATGAAGGAATTTGGGTGAGAGGTTGAGAATTGTGGATGGGGGATGTAAGAGAGATAAACACATATTTTCCATTGTAGAAAGTCAATGGTCTAAATTTGGGAAATAAGTTTATGTACAAACATGGTATTTAGCAAAGTGGTGGCAAATGACAGAACAAGTAGCTTAAAAATTGAATGTACTTGCTTTTAACAGTGAGAATTGGGATTTGGGAGGAATAAGGCAACAAACGGCGATATTTTTTGAGCAATGTATTTGAGATTCACATACTTTGTTGTTAAAATATTAAATTTAGAAAGGGAAAAAGAGCACAGCCACAGAAGTTACAATGGATAAAGATGGATGGAGCTACATCTATTCCAAGTAAAATAAATTCAAAGAGACACACACCTAGAGATATATTTGCAAAATATTTCCATTTCAGGACCAAGAAAAAAAATCCTGAAACAGTGTGCAAAAATGTAAAAATTAACAGAAAATAAAATAAGTTTAAGGAAAAATAAAGTTGTGACCCAAGAATATTACACCCTAACAAATTGCCTACCTTGTGTAAAGTCAATGGAAATTCAATTTCAAATATTTTCAGGTTCACAAAATGTACCTACTCTGAAAAAAAAGCATTTTCATATTTAATTATGAAACTAAATATGAAATTTCACAGATTAAGTAACTGATTTGCAGAGAAGTTGTGATTTTTGTTTGTTTGTTTTTTAACTTACTCAAAGTATGTAAGTGTAAGAGGTAGAACCAGCATTTAAACCCACGTCTGTTTGGGTGGGAGCATTATTCCAAGAGACTGGCAATGTTTCCTCTTCTTCCTCTTTCTCCTCTTTCTTCTCTTTATCTTTATCCCTCTCTTTTTCTGCTTGGAAAACAAAACAAACCAAAACAAAAACCTCTGTAACCGATTCTTGGAAAGGAGTTTTAAGCTCAGAATACATAAATCTGTCGATTTTTCCTTAAAGAAAAAAAAATGCATTCATTTTTTTTTTCCCAGTGAAAGTACAGCAGCAGCAAAAGGGGACAAAATCTGTGTGCTGGGCACTGTGCCAGATTATGGGGATACAATGATGAACAAGACTGATGAGACCCTGTCCTAAGGGAGGACACATTCTAATGGGGAAGATAGACAAAGAGACAAAAAACAAAAACAAAAACAAAATAAGTAAAATACAGTGTTAGGTTGTGGTAACTTCTAAGAGGAAAACAAAGAAGGAGTTGGCAGAGAAAATAGTGAGGACCAAGGTATCTATTTTACACTGGGTACCCAGGACAAACTCTCTGAGATGACTTAAGCTGATTCATAGTAGATGAGAATGAGGAGCCACAGGCTAGGTGGTGAAGAGGCACTCCAGACAGAGGGACAGGACACAGCTAAGCCAAGACAAGAATGATTTCTGAAGTGTGTGGTCCTGTGTAGACAAAGTTATTTCTCAATACTTAATCTTGTTCTTTTTCATTCAACAAATACTTACTTGCTTCCCCCTATGTGGGAGGCATAATTCCAGTCACTGGGAATACACGGTCCTGAACATAAAGAATTTATCATCCAGGAATGAAAACTTACAAGTCCACTGGAGGTGACCTACTAGAGTGAAGAGGCCTCATATCAGAAGAGTAGCTAACACCAATCTGGATGGGGATAATAGAACCAGGAAAGTTTTGCCTACAAAGTTATGTCTAAGCAGATACGTGGACTTAAATAGGAGTTATATGTAACTAACAGTGCATGAAAATACACGGGCCATAACTGATTTTGTTTTGTTTTGTTTTGTTTTGATTGGATCAAGAAAATTGGATAAATGACTTCAACATTGTTATGGGTGGAATTGTGGGCCCCCCAAATTCATATGTTAAAGTCCTAACCCTCAGTACCTCAGAATGTGACCTTATTTGGAAACAGATTTATTAGTTAAGATGAAGTCATGAAAGTGAACACTAATCCAATATGACTTGTATTTCTAAGAAGGCAAAATTTAGACACAGAGACACATGTAGACAGAAGACAATGTAAGGAGACATGTAAGGAAATGTAAGGAAAAGACAGCAATCTATAAGTAAATGAGAAAGGACTGGAACGGATCCTTCTCTTAGAAGTAACCAACCCTGTTAACATCTTGTGAACTCTGAGGTAATAAATATCTATTGTTTAAATCACCCAGTTTGTGGTATTTTGTTATGGTAGCTCTAGTAAGCTAATACAAACATAAACTTGGAATTACCTACAATATTATAGTAAATGAAATAAATATACAGAAATGCATACCCTTACCTATAACTTGGCAATGTGTCACAAGCACACACATAAGCACACATGCACATACACACAAACATTACACCCTGGGGAGAAAATATTTGCAAGTGATATATCTGACAAAGGACTGTTATCCAAAATATGCAAAATACTCTTAAAATTCAACAGTAAGAAAAAGAAGCCAACTAAAAAATGGGCCAAAGAACTTAAGAGATCTCACCAAAGAAGATCCATAGATGGCAAATAAGCATATGAAAAGATGCTCCACATCAAATGCCACTGGGGAGATGCAAACTAAAATAACAATGAGATATCATTACACACCTATTAGAATGACCAAAATCCAGAACACTGACATCACCAAATGCTGGTGAGAGTGCGGAGCAATAGGAACTCCCATTCATTACTTGGGGGAATGCAAAATGGTACAGCCCTGTTGAAGACAGACTGGCAGTTTCTTACAAAACTAAATCTACATCTGTTATATAATCCATCAAGGGAACTGAAAACTTAGGTCCACACAAAAACCTGTACACAGCTGTTTATATCAGCTTTATTAATTATAATTAATTTTATATATAGTTATAATTAATAATTGCCAAAATTTGGAAGCGACCAAGCTGTCCTTCAGTAGGTGAATAGATAAACCATGATACATCCAAACAATGGAATATTATTTAGCCCTGAAAATAAATGAGCAATCAAGCCATGAAAAGACATGGCAGAAATGTGAATTTATACTACTAAGTGAAAGAAGCCAATTTGAAGAGGCTGCATACAGTATAATTTCAATTCTAATGACACTCTGCAAAAGGCAAAACTATGGAGGCAATAAAGAGATCAGTGGTTGTCAGGAGTTAGGAGGGAAAGGGGATGAATAGGCAGAGCCCAGAGGATTTTCAGGGCAGCGAACCTACACGGTATGATACCATAATGATAAATGTATGTCCTTGTACATTTGCCCACATCTGTACAATGTACACCACTAGGAGTCAACTCTAATGTAAACTACGGACTTTGGGTGATCATGGTGTGTCAATGTGTCCTCACTTGTAATGAACGTAACACTCTTACGGGGGATATTGGTAATGTGGGAGGCAGGGGGTATATGAAAAATCTCTATACTTTCTTCTCAGGATCGCTGTGAACCTAAAACTTCTCTAAAAAATAAGGCCTCTTAAAAAATGCCACAGCTTGTTTTGTAAAGCTTGTATATTCTAGAAGATACCAGAAAGTATGTAGAAGCAAAATAAATCCTTCTAATTTGGTAAATGTGAAGTAGGACATTTCTGTCTGTTCAAAAAATCTATTTATAGGTAAATATGCCAGCTTTGTAAGTTGTACTTGATAATTAATTCTATATTTTATTGCATAAGTGACAATGATATTCACACTCTGAACTGAAAAAAAAAAAAATCTTTTTAAAAAGATAAGGTTTTCTCCAATAACATTAATCCTAGCCATGTCCTAACTGCCCAGTTTGTTGCCCTTCGATGAATTTTCAAATTGTGAAGATGGGAGCAACTTCCTTGGGCACTTGATTATATCCTTTTATTCATTTAGACATTTATTGGAATTTATTAAAATTAAAGGAGTGTACTTTCACTACAAGACTGAATAATGAAAATAAAAAGAGGTTCTTCAACAAGTAGACATCTGTATAAATAGGATAGGCTCAAGTTTAAATTGCTAAGGGGAGTGGGTGAGATTGTCCTTAGAGATTTTATTTTATTTTATTTTACCTTATTTCATTTCATTTCATTTATTATCAGATTATGCTGGGGGTTCTCCCACTTTATTTCCTCCCTTCCTGCCAATTCTCTGTCCAAAAATGCATACATGAAAGGACAAGAGGAAGAGGTTCACCTCTGCGGTCATCAGAACATCTAGAAATGCCCCAAATTTGCTACTTTTCCCCTAACTGTCTGTAGTATCCACAGATGTGACAACAGGTGTTTTCTCATTAGGATTTCATTGATTGCTGTTTTAGAGCAGTAGTCTGTCAGCTTCCTATTAAGGTGAGGCCAGTGATTCTCACTCTTGGTAGCACGTCAAAACCACCAGGAAGTTTTGCGGTGTTTTGTTTGCTTGTTTTGTTTTGTTTTGAGAATGTGCCTGAAATCCTTAATCGCAGGACACAAGCTGAGGGTTGCTGGAGTGGGGGGTGGGGTGGGAGGGATGGGGTGGCTGCGTGATGGACACTGGGGAGGGTGTGTGCTCTGGTAAGCACTGTGAATTGTGCAAGACTGTTGCATCTCAGATCTGTACCAAGAAACAAATAATGCAATATATGTTAAGAAAAAAAAAAGAAGAAGAAGAAGGTAGCGGGAGGGGAAGAATGAAGCGGGGGAAATCGGAGGGGTAGATGAACCATGAGAGACGATGGACTCTGAAAAACAAACAGGGTTCTGGAGGGGAGGGAGGTGGGAGGATGGGTTAGCCTAGTGGTGGGTATTGAGGGGGGCACATTCTGCATGGAGCACTGGGTGTTATGCACAAACAATGAATCATGGAACACTACATCTAGAACTAATGATGTAATGTATGGGGATTAACATAAGAATAAATAAATAAATAAATAAATAAATAAATAAATAAATAAATATGTATAAAGAAAAAAAAAGGTAGTAGGAAGGGAAAAATGAAGAGGGGGAAATCGGAGGGGTAGACGAGCCATGAGAGACGATGACTCTGAAAAACAAACTGAGGGTTCTAGAGGGGAGGGGGGTGGGAGGATGGGTTAGCCTGGTGGTGGGTATTGAGGAGGGCACGTTCTGCATGGAGCACTGGGTGTTATGCACAAACAATGAATCATGGAACACTTCATCTAGAACTAATGATGTAATGTATGGGGATTAACATAAGAATAAAAAAAAAAAAAAAAAAAAGAATGTGCCTGAGCTCCAATCCCAAAGGTTCTGATTTAATTGGTCTGAGGTGGTGCCCAGACATCAGTGTGTGTATATATATACTGATATATATATATATAAAACTCTCCAACTGATTGAAGTGTGTAGCCAAAGTTGGAAATCCCTGATCTGGGCTGTGTTTCTTATCCTGGCTACTCATCCAAATCACCTGAGGCACTTGTTAAAAATACAGATTCCTAGGCCACTCCCTCAAGAACCTGATGCCATAAGTCTGAGGTGGACCAAGGGAATCTGCACCTTAATAAGCACCCTAACTGCTCCTGATTACTAGCCAAGTTTGAGAAACACTGGAGATGTCCAATAAAAATGCAAAACAAGCTAGACTGGTCTGTTTTTTGCTTTATGACAAAATTTCCTCAAACTCATCTTAACTACAGCCTCTCATTGAAAAAAAATTTCCTTTCAAAATATTCTACTTCTTTCTGTGTGTGTATGTGTTTGTGTATGTGTATTTGGTTTAGCTATCCATCAACGCCTTTCAGAGCATTCAAGAACCAATTTGCAATATTTATTTTATACATACACATTCACACATGCACACAATATATAAAAACAACACACTAAATAGTGGTAAAATATTTGTGTATATATAATCACTCTGAACACCAAAAACACTTTTCTAAGTGATATTTTTCTTTGGGGAGCATTTTTTTCTCTACAATCAGAGCCTTCTTTCCTTACCAGTTCTGAATCATCATGTTCTATCCAAACAAATTAGAGATTCTTAATTGACGTTCTTAGAGTCTGACAACACTGGGTCTAGGATGCATATAATCAAGCACATTTTCCTTCAATTTTCAAATCTTCTACACCAGAACACCTTATGCTCATCCTCATTTTAGAGATAATACCACTAATTGGGGGTGGGAAGGGGGTCCCATTCTGCTGACCAGTCTTTCCAAGTGGCTCTGCCCAGTAAGACTGTCTACAAAGCTGCTTTGTTAGACAGGTATCTTTCAACCAGGGATGAGATTGCAACTCTCAAGTCCAAGTGGGTGGAGTAGGGATGGAAGAACTCCTCTATTTTCATAGTTCAAATATTATATACAACATTTTAATTTACAGTATCTGCTATGTACATTTGTACTTCTCAAATCAGCATGGGGTTCTAGAAATACATATTTCACCTAGAAAGATCTCTTTGCAACTTGTATTCAGTAAATACCAAGTTTTTGCTCCAGACACAGGAGGATTTCCACATTTGACAAACAAACAAAACAAACAAAAATGAATAAAACAGCATCATTATCAACAATAAGAAGAAAAAATACATTTTGAGACAGTAATAAATGAGGTTTTCTTTCTTTCTTCCTTCTTTCCTTCCTTTCTTCCTTTATCTTCTTCATTATATTCTTTCCTTTTTACCTATGGATATTTTTCACTTAGATCTTCAAACTCTCTGCAGTTAGATTTTTAAATCAGGCTTAATATTTTTATTTTGCTTTAATTCCTCTTTGAGAAAATGAAATGTATTGATATATTGTCTTTTCTTTTTCTTTTTTTTTTTAAATTTACAATTAGAAATAGAATGAGATTGTCCAGGTCTAAAAACAAAACAAAACGTACAAATGAACTCTCCAGAAAAAAAAATTAAATTAAAAAGAAAACCTCTCTGACTTAGAACACGAGATGACTGCCGTGTGTATATAGACACCATAGCTGATTGCAAGCTACCAACATGATGTGTCCTAGTGCAGATGTGAGAAGACATATATACTGTTGGCCCTAGAGAACCTGGACACACAGCTTTAGCACACCCCTGGCAGGAACTTTACTGGCATTTGTTCACTTGATATCCATTATAACCTGATGAATTAAAAGAAGAAACATGTAATTTAAAATCAGAACAATTGGGTCTGAGTCTTGGGCTGGCTACTTTTTGCCCATGTGAATTTGGGTAAATAACTTCATTCTCTCTGATCCAGAGTCACTGGAAATAATGTATTTAAATCTTGCTTTTTAATTACCTGCTTTAGAGTATTTTCTACTTCTTAGCATGTTTCAAATTTATTATAAGATAAGTCATGTGGCTAGTGTGTACCCTTGATAGGATGTAATGAAAATGGCACTTTACCCCAATCTAATCATGAGAAAAACATCAGACAAATCCAAACAGGGCATGCAATACCAGCTTCCTTACAACAGTCAAGGTCATCAAAAACAAGGACAGTCTGAGAGACTGTTATAGTCAAGAGGGACTTAAAACATAATGACCAGATGTAATGTGTTATCCTAATGGGATACTGGAAGAGAAAATACACATTAGGTTAAAACTAAGGAAATCTGAATGAAGTATAAACTTTAGTTTATAATAATGTATCAATCGTGGAGCGCCTGGGTGGTTCAGTCCGTTGAGCATTCAACTCTTGGTTTCAGCTCGGGTTGTGAGATCGAGCCTGGCGTTGGGCTTCGCACTCAGTGGGAACCTGCTTGAAGATTCTCTCCCTCTGCCCGTCTGCCTTGCACTCTCTCCCCCTCTAAAAGAAATACATCTTAAAAAAATAATAACGTATCAGTCTTGGTTCATTGATAGTAACAAATGTACCATAGTAATGATATTAATAACTAATGAAATTGATAATTATTAATATCATATTAATAACAGGGGAAAATAAGTGAAAAGTATATGAGAACTCTCTGTACTCTCTTTGCAATTTTACTGTAAATCTGAAACTGTTCTAAAGCATAAAAACAAGAACAGAAAAACCAAGCGTAATTTCCCCTCTGTGATCATTGAAAACAAATATTATATACTATCACCACTGTCCTCTTCTGTAGGATGAAAATTCCCCATTTCCTTAACCATTCTTTGTAAGATACCACTTGAGATTTTGTCTCCGGCTAGGAGTTTCTGATCATTTCCTGAATAAGCATGGTTTTTTCATGCTTTTTTGGTTTTGATTATACAGTTTTCTGGAGATTGTCTTTCCTCTGGACCCTTCTTTCTGGATAGCTCCTATTCTTTTAAGAGCCACTAAAAAGTGACTCCTCCCTTGCAACATACCAAATCGAGTAACCTTCTCTTCCTTATCTGCCATGCTGAATGACTTTCTTCTCTGTACTCATGGCATCTGTTCATAGCTGTATTTCATCATGGTCTGTTGTAACATTTTTCTCTGTTTCTCTTATTCCACTGGGAGTAGAGGCCATGCCTGCCTGCTGAAAACCTAGGAAAGCACCAAGGGGGATAGGAGGGGCATGATGAGTATTGGTTCATAAAGTTGGAAAGTTGGTCCTACTTGGATTAGCTTTTCCTTCTTTTTTTTTTTTTTTAAGATTTTATTTATTTATTTATTTGACAGAAAGAGAGAGGGAGCACAAGTAGGCAGAATGGCAGGCACAGGGAGAGGGAGAAGGAGGCTCCCCGCAGAGCAGAGAGCCCAACATGGGACTTGATCCCCGGACCTTGGGATCATGACCTGAGCCAAAGGCAGACACTTAACCGACTGAGCCACCCAGGCGCCCCTAGCTTTCCCTTCTAATCCATTTTTTTTTAAAGATTTTATTTATTGATTTAATTGGCAGAGAGAGACAACGTGAGGGGGAACACAAGTAGGGGGAGTGGGAGAGGGAGAAGCAGACTTCCAGCCAAGCAGGGAGCCTGATGGCGGGGCTCGATCCCAGGACTCCCGGGATCATGACCTGAGTCGCTTAACCAACTGAGCCATCCAGGTGCCCCTTTTCTACTCCATTTTGATCAGTTCTCCTGCACCTCTCTCTTTTCAGGTGTTCTCCATCCTCTTTCTACTTATTGAATCCCTATCTACCTTTCATGTCTCCACTTATGGGATATACTCATCTCCCTCTGAACCTCAGTTTCATTTATAGTTAGCAAGACACCATTAATTTGCCTCTCCTCGTTTTAATGTACTTTTAGTTTGTCTGAGCTCAGGACCCTCGTTTTATGCTATGCTTGTATTCTTGAAAGGTCACCTTACTAGGCTAACTAATTTAGGTAACTAGTATGTGCTGATAGTTTGGTTTTCTGATTATCCTATTTTTCACTGAATGCCCTTCTTCTAAATGCTGGGAATGCTTCAATTCTGTACCAATACTTAGCATGTGATTATATATTTGTTGTTCCATTTTCTCTTTGATAAATATACATTTTGTCTGCTTAGCAACACTGTAAGCATTTTTAGGGCATAATTGTTCTTCCCTATTAGCCACAAAACAGATACTTAATAAATAGTGGACTTATTCTAGACTCATACTATCTGAGAACCTGCTAAAATATTGAGTCTGAATCCAAACTCTATGAATGGAATCTGGGAGTTCCTAAACTCTACATTTTCTAGACTGACTTTTCCTGAATTATTCCATGGCAAGGGCATCGTCTGTTACCAATTGATTGCAGAAGCATTTATAATGCAATAATAATTTGAGCCCAGTGGCTAATTGAGGCTAATTCTTAGAGGGAGTGTACTTTAAAGGGTGTAGTTTCTTTTGTTTAATGTTACTCTTAATCCATTTACACTAAGGAAACCACAAATAACATAAATCTAAAATATAGAAGTGTATTTTTAATGTAGGTTAGTCTAAAAGTATTCATGGACTACTACTGTCTCTTTCTCCATCTGTAACTATTTATATATTCTACACTAAATCTGTAAGGTAAAAGTTCTTATATACTTTATTAATGAAAATAGAAATGTAGTTGTCCAAGCAAAGATTTCTTTCCATTCTATAATTTGTCTATTTGTTTTATGATACACCTAATAATATTAAGGATTTTCCCAATATTTGCCATTTCTTTTCACTGAAATTCACTAAAAGGTTTACAGAATTTAAAATCTGAATGATATGCTGAGATCATAAAACACCTAACATCCAATTCTAGAAATTGTAATTGTGAAAAAAAAAAACCCTTATCTTTTTGCCTGATTTTTCTATTTTTCACTAATTTACTGCTCAAATCAGTAAGCCAGATATATGGACTTACAGGCAATAGACCTAGATCTGACTGTATCCAAGATCAATGGTGTAACCTTGGGCACATTCTTTTTCTCTTAGTTTTCTCAGCTGGAAATGAAGGAGTAAGTGAACTAATGCATACAAAGGGTTCTAAGGGTTTTATAAACTCATATGATATTTTAATACTTTAAAGAAGATACTTAGCTTACATTATAAAATATGAAGATAAAAAGAGTAAAATCTGAATAATAACCTTAGGAGCTCCATTCTTCATAGTCTTTAGCATCAGGGACCTAGAAAATCAATTGAACAAAGTCTTCTGTCCTTCTTGGCGAAGGCACTTTTCCCTTCTATCAGACTTTCCTTTTTTTTTTAAGATTTTATTTATTTATTTGACAGAGACACAGCGAGAGAGGGAACACCAGCAGGGGGAGTGGGAGAGGGAGAAGCAGGCTGCCCACTGAGCAGGGAGCCTGATGTGGGACTCCATCCCGGGACCCCGGGATCATGACCTGAGCCGAAGGCAGAGAGACACTTAACGACTGAGCCACCCAGGCGCCCCATCTATCAGACTTTCTCAGGTAGGTCAGGACACATATAGGGTGCACAGCTCAAAGGAATTATTCCAAGTTGATTTATAATATTTTTCCTTAATCAGCTCTGAAAGGAACATCTGTTTTATTATGCTTTCTTTTGTTTTAGCCATGCAGATTGTTTTGATCATGTTGCAAATCTTGAGCGCTCTCTCCTTGTGTCATTGTTAATTGTCCTGTTGATATGGAATACTGTTCTCTCTTTCCTTTTTTATTAATAAATTCCTACATGTCCTTCAAGACTCATTTCAAATGCCATGTTTCCAGAAAGATCTCCCTGCCCCTTCTGCTCTAGGTTGGTTAATTATGACTCCTTTGTGCCCCATTAGATAGTGAACTTATTGTAGCCATGTCACCTTGCACTTCTCTTTGAGCAAATCCTGATCTAGTGTGTAGTACATAATAGCCACTCAATACAGCTAGTTAAATCAATCATTCTCTCCTCTTCTTTCTTTTCTCATGTCTTATCTCTTTTTCTTTACTCCTGGTCTTTCCAACTCTAATTCATTTTTAATAGTTTTGTCAAACATCTTATTTTAAAATTTATATTTTCTTTAATTTTTTTTTTTACTATTACTACTGTCTTTAAGTTTGTGCCACTGAATTTAAAAATCCTAGATGTTGTGGTTTTGTTTTGATACATTGAGATGTATGCAATTATTTCATTTTAAAAAGACTAGAATTATAGAATGCTTTACATTCCATTTTTTAGGTAGTACAACTCAACCATTCCATCACACTATATTCATTTTCTAGTATCTATTTTCTAGTATAATATGTAAATAGGGGATTTGTCAGGCTATCACATGGACCAATGTAAGTTGCAGCCTGCTTCTCCTCTGTGACCTGATTCCTCCTAGGATTCTCTTCCTAGACTTAGGTTCTCTTTCTCTCTTCCCCTCTCCATATATAATATATAATGTATGATATACTATATGAATTTAAAGATTTAAATTATAAATATAAAAACATCTTACATCAGAAAAAATTAAAACCATTCACAACATGACTATTCCTCTCAATCCCAGGCAGAAGAAGAAAAAGGAAAGAAAAAAAGAAAATCACCAGAAGTTATGCACTGATTCCACTTCCTGGACTGGCCCAATCTCCTGTTTTCAGTTGCTCATGGTATGAATCTCTTTACCCCCCTCTCATTAAGATCAATATCCACCGTCCTCACCAGACCAGAATAGCCCACAGGACATAGTGGTGCATCAATCAGCACATTCTCTAGAAGTCAAATTATTTGGTGTAAAATAACACCACCAGGGCTTCAGCAAAACATACCATAATTGTGCTATCCTTTCAGAATAGTGGTAAAATAGCAAGACACTCAGCCTAACAGACTCAGCTAAGTTGAGGTAGCACCGAGCGTTTCCACTGTACCTGAGCCCTCAACCTGTTTTAGAGAAACACAACGCACGCATGCACGCACATCTTCAAAGTAAGGGCAGAAAGTCTCAGAAACATTCTAGTTCAAATTCACATAGGGAAACTTTTCCCAAAAGACAGCATGATTTACCAAATGTTTCTCTATCCACACAAGAGATTGTGTTTTGTTTGATCACGCAGAGTACTTTCTGTTTCCCATTCTCATCTTTCTAATTATCTTCTGGAATGTAAGAAATAGCAGGTTTCATAGCAACCCATATAAAGACCAGCAGTCTAATTCCTCACCTTCACCTTAGACCCATGAAGCAGCAGAGGACCATTGAGATGACAGTCTGTTCAATTAACCTTAGGTAAGAACCAATTCTTAGGGGCTTTTCATGAAACAGGATACAGAATCTGCTCAATAGGCATTTTTGTTGTTGTTGTTATATCCAAAACAAGCTGCAGGAATCTTGGGGAATTTTTTTTTTTTTTAAGATTTTATTTATTTATTTGACAGAGAGAGACACAGCAAGAGAGGGAACACAAGCAAGGGGAGTGGGAGAGGGAGAAGCAGGCTTCCCCCTGAGCAGGGAGCCCGATGTGGGGCTCGATCCCAGGACCCTGGGATCATGACCTGAGCCCAAGGCAGACGCTTAACGGCTGAGCCACTCAGGAGCCCCCTGGGAATGGGTTTTATTTTCAGTTTAATAACAAATAAATTAGAAATGGTTCCTTTGAGTCGGTATCACATTTCCTATAAAAGTGACAACACTTACATTGCAATCCAGCCAACAAATCAACTTATAAAGCTCTAGATGAGTTTTGTGGTTGTTACTTTAGAAAATACCAATAGTTTCTCAGGGAATATTAGTGTTTCAAAGGACTTATAAGGCAAAAATACTTTTGTACTGTCATCAAATTCAATCACAAATATATAAAAGGTTAGAAACTAAAAATGTAACGATCTCCTTACTTCAAAGAAGCAGCTCCATTGAAGAGAGTTTCAATCATTAACTTGTTTGGTTTACTTCAAATGTGCCAGTTTCCTTATAATTGCTGATTTATGCCAACATATTCAAAGAGCGTGTATATCATGGAAAAAATGCAGTGGCTTAGCAGTTGTGAAAAGGACTTGACATCATGATCAGACAAATAATTCAGATTAAAATGATAACGTCTTACTCATCAAAATAGGATTTTTAAAAAAAATTTTTTAAAAGATTTTATTTATTTATTTCACAGAAAGATAGCGAGAGCAGGAACACAAGCAGGGGGAGTGGGAGAGGGAGAAGCAGGCTTCCCGCCAAGCAGGGAGCCCGATGTGGGGCTCGATTCCAGGACCCTGGGATCATGACCTGAGCCAAAGGCAGACGCTTAACAGTCGACTGAGCCTCCCAGGCGCCCCATCAAAATAGGATTTTTAAGGAAATGTTATTATTCCATCCTAGCTAGGATCCTTACTGTTTGTTTTCATTGTCAGTGAGAATGTACATCAGTACTCCGTTTTTGGGATATAAGTTGGTTTTATATACCAAGAGCCATTAAATCTCATATCTTTTGACCTAGAACGTCTATGTGTAGGACTCTATCTCAAGAAATGATCCTAAATCCAGAAAAGGCTTTAGCTTTCGAGATGGTTTTTATATTAATAAAAAATTTGGAAAAACTTAAGTACTCAATCTTAGGGAGTGGTTAAATCAATTGTAATGCCTTTATTTGAAGGATTTTAATATAGTTATTGATATATCTATATAGGGCTTGCCATGATCTGGGACAAATGTTTGTTTTATAAAAATTTTTAAAGGGAATATGTATGCTACAAAATGTAAATTTGTAGCACAGTATAACTGTTTAAAATTCTAGATTTTTTTTTTTTTGAGAGAGAGAGAGTGAGAGAGAGCAAGCACATGAGAGGGGGGAGGGTCAGGGGGAGAAGCAGACTCCCCGCCGAGCAGGGAGCCTGATGCGGGACTCGATCCAGGGACTCCAGGATCATGACCTGAGCTGAAGGCAGTCGCTTAATCAACTGAGCCACCCAGGCGCCCCTGTTTAAAATTCTATAAACAGAAACTAGACTAGAAGATATACACTGGAAGATTACATTTAGATCATGGGTGAAGTTTTCCCCCCTAATTTTCTATCTTAACAAAGTTTAGGTAGTGAGCATCTATTCTTACCCATAAAAATCAACTTAATAACATTATTTTTAATATGTAAGATAAATAATTGACAGTAAGATTCCATGTATCATAGAAAAAAACAACATGCTCTCCAAACATTTAACTTTGAAGGCCAGCAAAGAAAATAAAAATTAGAGGAAATTTCAAGAAGTGAATAAAATCTAAAATATTCATTATGTCCATTTCACTATGATTTTAATCCAAACTATATCATATGAAATACTTTAACTAATTTTCAAAAATGTATAATAGATTTTTAGGTCCATGAGAGCAAAGGTCATGTTTTCTCAGCTTTCTGTCATCAGCACCGTGGGTAGTGCTTAGAGTATAGAAGCTGTTAATAAATGATTTGGTGCATAATTAGTATTATCGAAATGACAAATAAAGAAATGGACAGTTTGGAGGATATTTGCCTGCCGAGTTACTACGCCACCTTTTTCTGTCAATAGCCTACAGTTGTTTTGGGCAATGACCTCTCTGCCATTTTTTGCCCATGTGATCTGGCCTGCCCCTTGACTTTAAACTTATGGACAAAATTTGGCCAGTGGAATTGTGTTTTGCCCAAACTACTAGAAGCAAGATACGTTCTTTCAACTATGGATTACCAAACTGGTAGAATATAATCTTAGTGTTTCTGGTGGCCATCTTTGCCTCAACACTGAGGAAACTGAATGACAATGAAACCAACACAAAGGAAGATCTGGAGAGATCATTTGATCACTTGGCTCGAGCTATGCCTGAATCCTGGTGAGATCATTTGATCACTTGGCTCGAGCTATGCCTGAATCCAAGATATCCCTGGACTTTCCAATTACATGACCTAACAAATCCCTTTATCCCCAACTATTTTGTTTTGTTTTGTTTCTCTTAAGCCAGTTTGAATGAGGTGTGAGTGCCGAATAGAGTTCTAAATCATACAGAGACATTATGCTGATCTTTCTTTTCATAGGTTTGCCAACAGTTTTGATAATGGGAAGCAGTCATTTTTAAGGTAAAATTAATCCATACTCTATGCAAGTAACCTCAATAAAACATTGCTAATAATTATCAGTACTTATGAATTACTTTTAATTTTCAATAACCTTTTACCCAGATAAAGGATTATGAGTCCAGTGGAATTGAAGGGGCTTTCCACTGTGGTACATTGAACTCATGGGACCCAATGTGTCTTTTATAGCTAAGACTTTTTTTTCTTTATTCATACACTTCTACCCTCCCACATTAAGATCACACACTCTCATTTACCCCTGTAGTTTCTGTTATCTTTGGTCATGTATATTTAACACAAAGTGCCTTGTTATGGATTCATCAATGTATATAGATTCCTAAAATAAATTGGGTCAACTGACAGAATAACTCTATCAGTATGTGGCTATTTTGAGGTTTTGAATTTATTCATAAATAACACTTTCAACAAGTTGGTTGTGCATAAACATTTCTTATGAAATTTGTCACTGTATTTCCATAAGACACATTCTTGGAAATTCACAAGAAGGCATATTTTCTCAACATGTCTTATTTTTTTTTAAGATTTTATTTATTTATTTGACAGAGAGAGACACAGCGAGAGAGGGAACACAAGCAGGGGGAGTGGGAGAAGGAGAAGCAGTCTCCCCGCTGGGCAGGGAGCCCGATGCGGGGCTCAATCCCAGGACCCTGGGATCATGACCCGAGCCCAAGGCAGACGCTTAATGACTGAGCCATCCAGGCGCCCCTTCTCAACATGTCTTAAACTAAAAACTAAAGAACTATAAAGGCCACGTGGGTCTTTAGATTTAAATCTTTCTCTGTATGACCATAAATCTGTGGTGGGAAACAGGTTATATAATACTGACATATTTAAATATTTTTTTCCTTCTACAGGACTCTGTATTTAGAATGTAATCCTTGTCTATTCTTAATTTCTCTCTGAATTGCTAAGATATTTAATATTTGCTATAGTGTCTTCTTTTACCCTATATTTTGAACTAGAAATAAAACTACATTTGTACTTTCCTCCAGAAACTTGTATCTTTTTAAAATTTTAATAAGATGCCTGTCTTCCTTTTCTTTTTTGGTATATGGTGCTTATCTTCTACCAGAGGTAAGAGTCCTGTATATGGACCCTTAAATATGTGTTCAATGAATACATCTGTTTGTGTATCTTTAGATAGCTTTTACATAAGAGACCTTGGATTTACAATAACTTTGTGTTTGTTTTACTTAAGTGCCATCTCTTTAACTTTTTATTGCACACTTAGGCAATTATATAGTATAAAACATTAGCACTTGCTATGAGCCAGACACTGCTCAAAGTGTTTTCTACGTATTATCACATTTATCTTCATAATAATCTATAAATTAGCAGCTGTTATTATCCCCATTTTATAGATGAAGAGTCTGAGGTGCAGAAGGGTTAAGTAACTTGCCTAATGGCATATTGCTAGTAAGGAGTAAAGCCAGGAGTTGAAGCCCAGGTAATCTAGCTACAGAGTCTAAACTCTTAATCTGAAGAATCTAAGCTTCTAACCACTGTACTACACCACCAATCATTCAGTTATGCTGGTAATTTAGACATAGATTAAAACAAAATGCAACTAACATACACATAAAAATGAAAATAAAATAGAGCTTTTTCTGAATAATCTATAGTATTATAAACATATTTAGATACCTATATTTAAATATACACCTAGATAATCAGGCTGAAACATACACAAACAGAATTACACTTGGATCTGCACATATACATCAGGTAATTATTCCTATTTCTATATTTCCATTCTTTTCTTTTCTCCCAAAGTATCAAATATGAAGATATCCAATTAAAGTGACTTTATTTTCTGAGCAGTCAAATTCCAATGCAGGCACAGAATATATTTATCAGTAGTATACCTTTGTATACCTTTGGCAATAAAATACTACAAGATATATTTAGTTCTTGTTCCCTGGTCTTTTATTTTCCAAATCTTCTCAGCCTCTACGTGCAAAGAAACAGTTATATTACTATTTTCATACTTATATGCAGGAAAGGAGTTGCTCCCACTGTCAAATAACCAAAAGAAAATCTTTCATCCTTCCTTTCTCAGCACCATGGGTATTGGGCTGTGCCTTTACTTTTCAGTTAAACACAAGGTAGAAATGTCAGTAGCAAGAGCAGGAAGAGTAATTTCATGTATAAAAATTCATCATGTAAATGGTTTAACAACCATTTTACTTGACTATAGAATGACTCTCACAAAAGAGGCCAGGTGCTCACAGTATTCCAGAGTGATGGGCTGCTATTAGGAGGTGTTAGGTTATAACTGCTTCTGAATACATTTTACTAGTCTCAACCTGGCTTATTCAGCAAGGCTGAATTCTTATAGGCCTGATCGCTTTCTTTCTTTCTTTTTTTTTTCAGTGATTTTATTTATTTATTTGTCAGAGAGAGAGAGAGAGCACAAGCAGGGAGGGCATCAGGCAGAGGCAGAGCTCCCCGCTGAGCAGGAAGCCCAATGTGGGACTCGATCCCTGGACCCTGGGATCATGACCTGAGACGAAGGCAGATGCTCAACTGACTGAGCCACCCAGGCTTCCCACACCTGATCACTTTCTGCTCCTTTTCAACATATAGGTCTCTATTTATCATTGAAATAGCATGAGTGTGAAAAAGTAGCATTTTAGTGGCAGTCAGGCCTGGTTCCGATGTTGACTTCTCCATCGTCTGTGGGTCAGTTGGCAAAGGATGATCACCTACTTTCTCATGGTTTCATCATCTACAAGGAGCCCTTACTGGGCTGTTTGGGAGGATTCACTGAAATGCCTGTAATGGTTCCTGATTTTTAGCTGTGGCTCAGGAAATATGAATTTTAGTTCCTTCTCTATAGGCCAAATGAAACAATTGCCATTTGAAAATATTTACCCTCCTTTCCTAACGTCCATCACTGCTGATGGGTGCCATAGAGACTGAACTCACTGAGTCGTGACAGGAGAAATGATGCTTTAGTCCTCCTTGCAAGGGTCATTAGTGTTTAAAAAAACTAAACTGGATGGAATATGGTACTTTTAGGCTAGGATAGCCTGCATGCGATGCAGCGGTAATTAGGATGAATGGAGTGATTTGAAAGAGAGTTGGTCTCAGATCCCAGTTGCTCTCAAATAATGATACTCAAGGAAGAAAAAATATTGCCTCACAAGTAACAAAAAAGAATGCCATACAAAAATTACATCCCAGCTGTTTCTTTATTCTCTTTTATGAGGTCTGTATACACTGTGCTAAATTCTTTGTGACCCCTAAGACCAAACCATAGCGGCCAGTCGATGACAGGGAGTAGGCAGAGCGAGGTCCCCGCTGTAACTGGAGCGCCAGGTCTCCCTGGGAGCCGCAGAGTCGTGGGTAGCAGACAACACCTAAACCTTTAGATGGGGAGATAACTTCCCATGGCTGTGACTGCACATGCATACGGCCCCTGATTTGCCAAAACGACAGCTGAGGTGGCATCATTTCCTCGTAGGGAGTGTGTGCATCATTTCTGTTTGTACCCAGGGGCAAGACAGGTTAATAAGGCCGAGAAGGAGGGGAGGACGTAGGAGTGGGTAATAACTGGAGAGCATCAACCTGGGGGGGAAAAGGAGGAGGGGCGAGGGTGGAGGGTGTTCCCTCTTGCTTCTGCCTATGTGTCAAATGGCAGGAGAAATTTTGAAAGCTGTGAGGAGGAGCTAGTGACTGGGTTTTGGGGTGTTTCGTACCCCACCCTCCCCACTTTGTAGGAAAACCTCTGCACATTCAGAGGTAATTGAATTGGAAGGAGGAGGACTGACCTGGAAATAGGAGGAAAGCAATTCTCCTGCTGTTCCTTCTCCTGTCTTTTATCGCTTGCCTCCTGACTCTCCTCCAAACCCAGCTCCGCTGCGTCAAGGTGGCCGCAGCATACCCCGTGCACGTGCCAGCCATTGGGGAATCTGCTAAAGCCACCCTGTGCATCCCAAGCTGCCCTATTATCCAGCCACCATCCCTGACCATTGGGACCACTTCTGATGGCTGTGGCTTCGGCTGCCCCAGGGAGCATCTTCTGTAAGCAGCTCCTTTTCTGTCTCTCGGTGAGTAACAACCAAAGGATTAGGGAACTCAAGCATGTCACCACGTGCTTCCTCCTTCCAGTTTGGGCTTGAAAGGCAGTAAGGGTGGCAGTGGAAGGCAGAGAAGATAGACTGGGAAAACAAAAACAGAGCTGAGGAAAAGTCAAGGAAGGGTTGAGAGATCTGTGACCTGGAATGACAGGTGTTTTGTTTATTCTTCACGTGCCCCCTGCCAGGACGTTAACATTTTTCAAGGGAATCCCCTGTTCAGTCTCGCTCTGGTGTTTTCCTAAGGAGTAGTGGAATGACTTCATTCCTCAGGCATTTGGCCCAAAGGTTCTGAGGTTTGCTTTTGCTAGGAGTCATTAAATAAGCTGTCGATATTTTACCGTTTAGTTCCACTGAGCTGCAAGAAGAGGAAGAGGAGCCTGGGTGAAGTTGCAAATTATCCAGGACTTTCATTTTACCCACCAGGAGCTAAGAGATGAGCAGAACTCCTAGTTTGAGCAAGGGGTTTAACTTGAGAAAAACAATAAAGAAAAATGTGACTGTCATTGAAAAAAATTCCATTAAGTTGGCTTCCACTTAGGTTTTTCAGAGTTTTGTATGTCTGTACTCAGGTGCTATTTTTCTTTGGTGGGGATGAGGGAAAGGGGACTTGTCCAATATCTCCATCTGGCATTTTCTGAGCTGGGAATTTCCTTTTTTTTTTTCTCTCCATTTTGGCAAAATCCTTTAGCTTCAAGTTATATTTTCAGAATTTAAAGATTTAACTGTATGGGGGTAAACAATTTCTCCATATAAATATATGATGCACGGTTGATGGTCAAATTCTCATTCTGTAACTTCCTGGGGTAGGGAGGACAACAACAACTTCAGAGACCACCTTAAATTAGTATTAGGTAAAATGCAGTGAAAGATTTCTGAGGGATTTGTCCAGATTTCTTTTGCTTCTGGTCTCTGCTGTGTCCAGTATCCTTTGGTTCATCCCTTGCCCATCCATCCTTAACCCCCATAATAGCTAAAAGGTTGTCTGACCCCAGCTCCCTCTAAGTCATTAAGCTGCGAATTTAACTTGAAGACTGGAACAGGACTTCTGCAGACCTCCATTGGCTCTGCCTACAGAGGCAGAAGCGAAGAAGTGGGGGTCCTAGGGCGGGAAGGAAACAAGATTGGTGTGGGAGTGGGAATGTGGCTACATCCTAGGAGAATCATGTGTGTGTATGTATAGGTTAGATATATTATATACACACACATATACATACATACAGATGTGCGCATACATATATATATATTTTGTCAATTAAAAAATATTCTTTCCACGTCATATATTTAGATCATTACTAATAGGATTCTTTATGTTCAGAAAGTTCTTGGGATATAATTTAGTTTATTCCTTGGCATTAAGAATGAGTATATTAAAAAAGTCAAATAAGAGCGTCTTATGTTTTAAAAAGTGGTTATTTAAACTGAATACAATTCCAACAAATTTCATTCTGCAACTATTTGTTAAACACCTACTATGTGCTGAGCACAGAGTTTCTGACAGAGAACAAGAGAGGTGTGGTTTTTCCCCTTCAGTAGCTTACAAGCTAATGGAACTGAGGCCTGGAAACAGAAAGAACAGTGCATGACTATATGATTAGCCTTATGCTACTTTCCGGGAAGGGAAATGTGTGGGTGTTGTGAAAACATGTAACAGGGAGGCTAAAAAAAAATAAATAAATATAATTAATTAATTAAAGTGAATACAAATTGACTTTTTAAATTCCAGTTTTTGGTATTATCTGCATAACAGAGTTTTTGTAAAATTACAAACTATTTAAATAGGCTGATAAAATACGGCAAATGGAATTGAATTGAGTTGGAAATGAACTACACACTCGGGGTATAGACGATAATGCCCTCCTCTTTCTTTCTCCCAAAAAATATGTCCCATAACTCTAGAAATACAACCTCAGAAAAATTAATCATAAAATTGACCTGTTTCTGGGAAATATAGCTCTGCTCTATCTTATATTTAAATAATCAAAAGGCAGTCATTTTGATAAACAGAAGAGGAAGCAAATAAATACAAAATGCCAAGAAAAAGAAGCAAACTATGTTTTGAAACTGTCGATACTTTTAAGCTAATAACTTTTTTCCCCAGATAGTTTATCTTCTTTCCTTTAACTACCTAGCTTTCTAAAACAATAGCTGTGTCTTGAATTTAGTTACCGATCTTTACCCTGTTGAAGGCTACTCCCTATATTTTGAATTATACTTCTTTTTAGACCAGTTTTTTGATTCGAGATCATTAGACTTTCAAAATTTTTTGATTCGAGATCATTTAGACTTTCAAGTTTATGCCAAACCAGTCCCAGGGAGTGATCTGAGATGAGTGAAGATTTGTGGGTGTTGTTCTTTACGAAGTTAAAAAAAAGTCCTCATGGTTTCTAACCTTAATCAACTATAACCTCAAATTGTGTGGAGTTGTGGGAAATGATGATTTGTGTACAAATATGTGATCATTAAATTCCAAAGTTAAGTACTTTCTTCATGCTAAGAAATCAGAGTGACATTTATGGATGACCTTAGAGAAGACAATCTTTATATAAAATCAATTGTTTGTAACCCATTTTTTTTTAAATGATACAATAGGATTTGGGTTCTAAGAACTATTGTTCATTTTAATTTTCATTAATACTAAATGACTGTGGTGCCCCTAAAGCCACTTCCTTCGCTTTTCCCTATTAAAATGAATATGGGGCTGCCTGGGTGGTGCAATCTGTTGAGAATTGCACTCTTGGTTTCGGCCAGGGTCCTGATCTCAGGCTCATGGCATTGGGCATCAGGCTCAGAGTCTGCTTAAGACTGCCTCTCCCTCTCCTTCTGTCCTTCCGCACCACCCACCTTCTCTCTCTCTAGAATAAAATAAATAAATCTTTAAAATAAAATGAATATGAAAAATATTGAAGGACCAGAAGATAAATTTGTTTCTGAAACTGACATTATTTTTATCAATAAGACAAAATTGTAATGTGAAAGCTTGTGATCAAATATAATTCCTGATTTTTTCTTCTTTTTTTTTTTTTTTTGAGGTTTTAATATTATCTTGCGATGCTTGTCAGAAAATTTCTCTTCAAGTTCCTTCTCATCTTCAGGCCGAAACACTTGTAGGCAAAGGTGAGAAATGGCATTAAGAATTTCATAGTTTTAACTGCTACATTTAGCTTCAGGCTGCTCTTGTAAAGTTTGGGATAAAGCCATGTAATAGCTACTTGGCATTAAAATTCAACATAAAATGAAAGATGGACTACTTGTTTTTTGGTAGTGGTTAGAAACAATTAAAGAAGTACCAAGTTAGTTGTATACTTTTCTTGCCAGAAAAATTAGCAAACATCAAAGGGCTAAATTAGCTTAGTTCAGACTAGTGAAGGCATGAAAACCAGAGGCATAGTTTAATCCATACCAACTAATCTGCTGCCAAAATTCCAAAGCCAATGCTCTTTAATTGATTAGATATTAAACAGATGTGTTAAAATTTAAATTGTCCCTAAATAATATTTGTGCTTGAGGTTGACTATAATGAACAAGTACCCCCCGCCCCCCCCCACCAAGAATTTATGTGATCTGTTACACAGAATAGCTCGTGGGGAAAGTCAAATAAAATTTCAACAAGTCTTACTATCACAGCCATCCCTCAAGCATAGGTTTGTCGCTCTGAGTCCAAGAGTCACATTCCTTTTATCAGGTTTTTCTTTGGCCTTAAGTTTACACCTTGAATACAGAAGTGGTATCCTTTCCAAGAAAGACATCATTTTGCCCAGTGCTTTGAAGTTTTAAATTAATCCATTGCCTTATATCTTCTAAAAACACTTAAAAGATAATACAAACTATACTCTATAGACACATAGCAAATATGCTAAATATGTTAAATATGAATCTGTAAATGAAATATTTTGATAACAACCCCATTATATATACTACATTACTATATACATATATGTACTATATACATTATATATATACTATATAACCCCATTATATATACTTGCTCAAGTATAGGCCAGTTTTCTTACATTTTGCAAGATAGTTTTAGTTATCAAAGATTGTTGCTGACACGTTTCAAATCTACTGATACCATACAGTTATATACTACATATAAAATGATAAATTTGTATGTATATGTACAAACCCATAAGTAAGAGTTAAAGTGGAAACAATAAATCCAGGGACACTAAGAAAATATTTTATATCTCTTCACAAATTACTTTATGGTGAAAATAATGGAAACTATGACTCCATTTATTTAATTATTTAATTTCCATGGCCCCTCAATTTTATAATAGCAGGTACTCAACAAGCTCCAAGCGTAACCTCCCTCTTTTTGCTTCTCGTGGACTTACTGTCTGTTGTCATTCCTGTAAAACCTGTTCTATTCCTGTTTTATTTTACAAATTACTGCAAATGTCTTCCCTGCAGCGAATCTGAAGGAATGCTTCCCGTCGGCCCGCCTATTCCTGTCGAGCGATCCTGACTTCAGGATTCTAGAAGATGGCTCCATTTACACAACACATAACCTCATTTTGTCTTCTGAAAGGAAGAGCTTTTCCATTTTTCCTTCAGACAGCCAGAGCCAAGAACAGAAAAAGATAGAAATCGTACTGGACGTGGGAGGAAAGAAGGTATACAGTCTGCTTATGAGAGTCCATCATTTCATGTATTTCCTTCCCCGCTAAAATCATTGTTCCTGAACACTCACTTGTTTATTGATTCCACTTCTAATTAACCTATGCAAAGACTAGACTGTTTCAAGGAGTGGTAGAGCTAACTACAAAATGGTGTAAAAATGAACAGCTCGGCAGCCTATCAAAGGTTTCAGATAGGGGTTGGCGATGTGGCAATTAGCACAACCAACCTGAAGAACAGGCAGGGTTGAGTCTAAAACTCAGTGAAAACTGATTCAGGTTGGAGGTGTGGCACTCCACCCTGAGTAGCTTTCTCCCAAGTGACTGTGGGTTCCAGTCGCTTTAAAGAGATTGTCTACAGCTTACTCCCATCTTAACAGAAAATGCCACGGGGTCCCTCTCTTCAGAGAATGAAGTATAGCCAGCCCACAGGATTGGTTGGAATGTTCTGGCTCCAGGCTCATTTTCTTGCAGTGAGTGCTAGTGATCGAGGAGTGGGAAGGGAGAGGTTACTGAAATTCACAGAAATCTCACTTTAAGCAAATTCTGCACCATGAAATAAGTCTTGTGGAATAATTTATTAATAAGTAATTTAATTTATGAGAGACTTTTCCAGCTAAATTCCTTCTGATTATAAGAATTCTTCGCCAAACTTAGAATATGCTCACATTTTAATATGCATTACACATATTACAAATTTAGGAGAAGGCTTATAAAACATTATTTCATACTCTAGAGTTCCCACATCACATAAAATAAAATATACTTGAACAAATGCTGACCTCTGTCTTTGCATTGTTATACAAATGTTTTGCACTGTAGCCCATGTTTTAACAAATATTGGTTGTACCACGCCTAGTGGAATAAAATCAGTTTTTAGATATTTGTTAACAGATTATCTCAGTTTAGGGGGTTTATACTTCTCAAGATGGCATCTTTCAGCAATGCCTTACAAAATTCTGGTTTATTAACTGGTTAAATCGAATGAAACTGGTTCTTACGTGTGCATGTATGTATCTTAATAAAAAACAGAAATGGTTTGGGTATTACCTGTGATATCATTATGTACAAGCCTTCCTTATTTTCCTCATGTTGATGTACATGTGAAAATCACAGTTCCTGACGAGAGGCAGGGCTGTATTTCTTCGTCTCTCACCACATGCAGGCTCCCAAGAAGAGGCACTCCAGAGACACAGTTCTCAAACGCAGCAAGAGACGATGGGCCCCTATTCCCTGTTCACTAATGGAAAACTCATTAGGTCCATTTCCACAACATATTCAGCAGGTACATTTTACCTTGTTTGACTTTATATAGTAGAGGTTTTGCTTGTTTACTTTTAAAACTTTCCATTTGAATGGAATCAGGCCTTTAACCTGTTTGTACTAATAAGGATCATCCATTCACCAGGACTAGAAAAAAAAAAAATCAGTGACAAACACTTTCCTCCAGAAATCATATTCAACATTTAGAAACAAGTTTATTTTTTGAGTTTCTGATGCTCTTAAATCTACATCCAGATTTTCCTGAATACTCTACCAGACTTCAGCATTCTAGGAGAGAGGACATGCCTACAGATTTTGCATAATTCAATTGTCCCCTTAATTAACACTTATCCTCACAAAAAAGACCAGTATTTTTGTTTATACCAAAAAGGTGATGTCACTGCCAGCTAGCTGAAGTGTAAAAATAGACCAGCTTTGAAATTATGAATTAATTGTGGGTGGAAGGTTGCATTATTTTTACTTTTTTTTTTTTTTAAGATTTTATTTATTTATTTGACAGAGAGAGACACAGCGAGAGAGGGAACACAAGCAGGGGGAGTGGGAGAGGGAGAAGCAGGCTTCCCACGGAGCAGGGGGCCTGATGCGGGGCTTGATCCCAGGACCCTGGGACCATGACCTGAGCCGAAGGCAGACGCTTAACGACTGAGCCACCCAGGCGCCCCTATTTTTACTTTTTTTAATCAGAAAAGTTTCCATTCCAAATAAGTCAAAACCACTGAAATTGTTACTATGCTTTATACAGGAATAAGAACTAAGTTACTAGGAATTGTGAAGGTATGTTCGACTCCAAGGTTTTCCAGAAATATGCAGAGAATTCAGAAGAATTTGGGATCAAATAGATGATCCAGTTTGTGGCTTTGCACATTGTAGAATGTGAATAAGAATGTGAAAAATATGGGGAATGATGGGAAGATAAGCAGGGGAAAGAAAGAATAGGTGAATAGGAAAGAGAGCAAGTGATAAAAATTAAAGCATCACGACAGATTAGGTTGAAGGTATTTATCGTAGCATATTTGTTCTTTTACTAAATTGTCACTTAATGTTATAGGTCCAATCTGATGCTGCACAGAACTACACCATCTTTTACTCCATAAGTGGACCAGGAGTGGACAAAGAACCCTTCAATTTGTTCTACATAGATAAGGACACGGGGGATATCTTTTGTACACGAAGCATAGACCGTGAGCAATATGAACAGTTTCCAGTAAGATCATTGGATTATTCAGAATTATCTTTTTAGTTATGGTTTTTATACTTTCAGTGCTGCTTATTTACATATTAGAAGCATTATTTGATTTAACATTTTAAATATTGTTAATGTATAATGTAAACTTCAAATTTCTATTAGTGCTATTAAATGAAGAAAGATAATGAGTATCATAAGGGAAGAAAAAGGGAGAAAAGCTATGTAAAATATAATGACAAATTTTAAAGGCCAGGCTTTGATCTGTAGAACCCTGAGACAATAGCAGTAATTTTGTTGAGTTTGTAGTTCCCTATAATAACAGGTTTCAATTATTCTCAACCTGACTGTACATTATAAATCACATGAGAACTTTTTAAAAAATACTGATGCTTGGGTCACTTCCCAGAAATTTTGATTTAATTGTTCTGGGATGGGGCCCCAGCAATTGAAAATTTGAAGTCACCCAACATAATTCTAAACATATCTTAAGATTGAGGTTCACTGCTTTCACCTCTTGAATAATATTGTGCTTCTTTTCTTTTCTTCTCTCTGACTGTCCTACAGCCATGAGAACCTTGGATATCATTTTATTTCTTTAGTAATCCAGAATAAGTTTATAAGTTCCTCTTATTCTATCTAATTTGACCCAAAGAAAAATTCTAGCTCTTCTGAAAATTAAATCCTTTCTTTTTTCTGTCTCAAACTTCACATATCTCCTTAGTGTTCTGAGGTCTAACCTGACATACAGGAGAAATTCACAGTGAGTTTCAGGGAGATGGTGAGTTAAATTGTTTAAGCGCTTGGATTCTTGAATTAAAGAACTCTTCATTAAAGGAGTCCATAAAAGGGAAAATTATCTCATACTTGGGCAGTCCAGAAAGTAACATCTTATCAGATATCCGAAAGATAAGCAGGAACTAGTAGCCACACAAAGGCAGCCATGAAAGGAGTGAATGATCACGGGGGGAGTGGGGAGGGTGAAGACCCTATCCTAAGGATGTCAAAGCATTGGATAAGGTTGTAAAATTTTTAGAACAGCATAATGTCCCACTTTAGGGATTTCATAATTAAATTAAATGGTTGGGTTAGAATGACACATTTTCTTTATAATTTTATGCTCCCACCCAAATTCTCTAAACAGACATACTTTATGCATAATAATACTAAATTATTACTTTAAGAAATAGCTTACATAGACTCTAATAGGAGAGGTACACTAAGCATTATTGCAAACATTATAATCTATCAAGAAACCAAATAAAAAGTTGATATATATATAGGTATGTGTGTGTGTAAATATGTAAATTCTCTGCCCCCCCCTTTTAAAAAGATTTTATTTATTTATTTGTTAGAGTACAAGCAGAGGCGGCGGCAGGTAGAGGGAGAAGCAGGCTCCCACTGAGCAAGGAGCCCAATGGAGGTGTCTATCCATGGACCCTGGGAGCATGACCTGAGCTGAAGGTGGATGCTTAATCCACTGAACTACCCAGGCGTCCCTCTGCCTCTTTTAAAGATCCAGTATAAGAAGAAAAGATCTAACACTAGTAGTCACTCCTGAGGAGAAATAATAACTCTGTATGCTGCAATGTACATTTCATTTCTTATTTTGCTGATAACATCCTGTTTTTGAATTTTTGAAGTCTTCAGCTGCTTCTCACTGGATCATTGTCAGAGAAAAGGAGGAGAGAATAGTTTTATTAAAAAGAAAAGGGCGTGTGGGTGGTGCAGCCGATTAAGTAACCAACTCTTGGTTTTGACTCTGTTGTGATCTCAGGGTGGTGATCTCAGGGTCGTGAGACCATGCCCACCTGGGGCTCTGTGCTCAGCATGGAGTTGGCTTAAGACTCTCTCTCCCTCTCCTCTGCCCTTCACCCCCGTGCGCTCTCTCTAAAATAAATAATAAATAAATCTAAAAAAAAAAAAAATAAGTTACACTGGAGTGCCAGGCTGGCTTAAGTTGGTAGAGCATGTGACTCTTGATCTCAGGATTGTGAGTTCAAGCCCGATGTTGGATGAAGAGATTACTTTTTTTAAAAAGTTACTTTGCTATTTTTTAACATCTTTTGAAGGACAAAAGGAATAAAATAGTTTGGAATTTATGCTTATTGTTGGGCTTCTGGATAATTTTTATTTCAGAATTACCCATGTTTTTCTAGTTCCCATTAACATAGTTAAGGTTGAATTGATATTAAGAAATACCACTTGCAAATTAGTAAGATTCATAAAGGGAAGTATAACAACCAGATATAAACATGATGAAACATGGAATCACTTGAGGCAATATAGAATGGAAGCCTTCTCTGTCAACATAGAGGTGCAAACTAAAATAATACATCTTTGCTTTTCTATCAAATCAATTTCACTTACTAGCTTTATATTGGAAAGCTTATTTCTCTGGAAATTAGTAGATCTTCATTATCTGCCACTTTTTCTTTTAGCCTTAGACGCATCACAACCTTCAAGAATCTGTTTCCTTCTCTGTCTTACGGGCTACTAATAGTTGTCTTATCTACCTCAGAGCTGCTGCAAACATTAAATACTCAAATATTGGTAAAATCAGTATGTAAACTGTACAGCTCTTTAAAAATATCCTAGTGGGAGGTCACACAATACATATGCTCTAGGATTTTGTCCTCAAAACAGGATTTTGACAGGATTTCCCTATTTTTTGCATTTATCTAACCTATACAAATGTTATGTATTACTCAATTATTGTTACTTGAAATAATTTGATTTCATTGATTATTGGCACAGGTTGCCATGGGTCTAATTCAATACACATCCTCATTGTGCTCCTGTTCTCTGTCTTGCCCCATGTTAAATTGTTTAATCTTGGCTTGTATTTTTCCAGATGAGTCACATCATTATTACAGTTTGAGGAGTTTGTCTTAAACCATTAAATTCATCTAATCTTTCGGGGATGTGTATAAGTCCATTTTATCCAAGCTTTTCAAAGAATAGATGTATAAGAAGAGGATTTTCTTCAATAGTTCCAGGTTATTCTATGAAAGAAAGCAGTTGCATACCTATTTCTCTTTGAGTGTTGAGGAGAATCTGTATCTTTTATAAATACATAGGGAGAAATTGGTTTCAGGCTAGTCCTTTTCCCATCCAACCAGAGCCTTATTATCTTGCAACATGTTTCTTTTTCAACTGCACAGGTCCACCCATTGTCTTTATATGTATGTTGCTAATCACATTGTGTACCCACTCCACTTTGGGGCCACTGCTTCCCCCACCTCTGCCCAATCTACACTAGATATCTTTCTTTACAAGGTCAAACTCAAGTTCCCACTCCTTTTGGCAACTGTTTGCATCTTCCCAAAGATAAAAAAAAAAAAAAAAAATTTAGCAAATTGCAGTGGGAAAGGGCTAAAAGAGATGAGATTGTTCAAGCTACAGAAGAATTCAAGGGAGAAACAATATATCAAAAATGCACATGAAATTTAAATAATACTCTTCTAACTCAGCTAAAAATATGACTAATTTTAAAGTATAATATTCTATATACTTCTTATAGCAATATTCAAGTATATGATTATTGCTTTCAGTATAAAATAATGTGAACTCTACTATAAAACCAGTACTATTATTGAGTTTACTTTAATGACTAAATAAGAAAATATTTATAATTAGTTTCTCTATTACAGGAACATAAATGGATTCTCCTAGGAGCTAGGCTATGCTTTAAAGTTTAGCTATATTCCTAGCTTACATCATCCTCTCTACAATAATGATTTCTGGAGATACTTAGCTCATTATTAGTAAAAAAAATAAAACGAGGTACCTGAAAATAGTACCTGAAACAAAATCACCATGTCTGAATCTGTGGAATGTGAGATGATGATATTTACTTGTTGTTAAACATCAGGAAACACTATTATTTCAAACTATAAATGATTGTATGGTGGGAACCAGATAATCTTCATTTCTGATGAAGAGAAACACTAGCAAGAAATTGTGTAAATTATAGCAGGATGGATTTAGGCTAAAATTTAATGCCAATGTGATGAAGTAGAAGAATTCATTGCGTGATTCTATGGAGAATGTTTATGATAATTTTTTACAAAGGGCCGATTTAAAGGATAGTTTATCATTCTAAAGAGGAAAGATGGATGGAATTGAATGTGAAAAGCTACTTATTGAAGAATTACCTTCTTGGGCACTGTGTTAGGTGCTTTGGCATACAAATATCAGTATGTCTCAGGCTTCATCCCTGAGGACAATTGTCATCTTATAAAGACATAAAACAATTCATAGTTTTCTGTAGCTAAAAATCTCAAAATAGCAGCAGTTTAAAGAAAGAAAAATTCATACAAAATCTGAGGGGAAAGGAAAAGATTGATAGGAATGCTGATAGGTGTGACATCCTGATAAGACGGTGGTGATGAAAACCACCATGCTGCTGATGGGGATGGTGAACCGGAATACCCCTGTATTTCCACTCGGAGTTCGGAATTTATTGAGAAATAAGAGCTAGTGATCAGACTGATGGAAATCAAAGTATGAGTTTTATTACTGAAAAAGTCTACCTGGGGATTGTTTGGGGGAAAGTAAATAAGGAAACAGAAAGAACATGGTCATTTCAATACCTTCCATCCCAGAGATTGGAGTGGAAGTTTCTTCCCCTCTGGATGAACCGTGAAGATGCAATGTTGCCTTTTCACACAATAGTGGGGATTTTGTGGTTACTCTGGTAGATGATACCTAGATCACTAAAGAATCTGATTGGGTAATATCATGATCAAAATTGTGCTATGTGGAAATGAATCTGACTCTTGAGTGCTGCAGAAACTGGAGAAGGTTAATTAGGACAATTGCAGGAAAATTGGTAGGATAACATGTAGGAGACATTTTGGGTCTCTTGAGAATGATGACATTAAGAATAAAAAAGAGATAATGAGTGGCAGAGACACAGAAATGCCAGAATCTCTAGAACTTGGCAACTGACAAATAAGGCTAATGAAAGACAGGGAGGAGGTAGATACCTGGAATTTTAACCCTGGTTCATTTTGGAAGATGGTTACAGTAGGAAAATCAGGAAGAATTGATATTGGTGAAGAACTAAATTAATACAGAATCCACCTTGGGCATGTTTAGTTGGTGCTGTCAGTAAAAGAAAATCTGTTTAACTCAACAACTATTTATTGAACACCTATTATGCATAAGCCACATAAGAAGAGGGCAGAAATAAATTGATGTTCTTTGAAAGAAAAGGACATTAAATCCTGGCCTTTGAAACCAAGATATATCATTTTGAGATGGGATTTGGAATGTGTATGTGATTTTATTGGCACTTTTATTACACAAGAAATATGTTTATGATAGAAAAACGAGAACATGCAGGTAAATAGAGAAAAGAATTTATAACTGAATCACTGAAGATAGTTGATATCTATTTATACATATATGCAAATCCATAAATAAATGGAATCCTGTTTTTTATAAACTTTAATAAAATACTTGTTATTAGCATAACTGGGGGATATTTACATACATTCTAACAAGCAGAAGGGCACGCGGTTAATTCTCGGAGAACAGAGTAGCCTCATTTAGCTGGGGAGCATGGTCCTGGGTGGGCGAATCACGCGGACGCTGCAGGAGGATGGAAGGCATATGGCAGCATCCACTGTGCTGGTGTGTTTTCCATCACACAGGTTCTTAGTTCCATATTCTTTTGTGGATGACTTTTTAAACATTATGTCTTTCCCCAACTGCTAGGCTTAATTTTGTGCCTAATTTGTCATTTGCGAACAAGCTGACGGTGCTTGCCTACCTTTCAGCTATATGCCTACGCCACAACAGCAGACGGTTACGCCCCGGAGTACCCACTCCCCTTGCTATTCAAAGTGGAAGATGATAACGATAATGCTCCGTATTTTGAAAACAAAGTGACTGTCTTTAGTGTGCCTGAAAATTGTCGAACTGGTAAGTCCACATGGCAGGAAAACACTAGATTTTTGCTTTGATTCAGTTCCTCAGTAATGTTTTAAACACAATTATGCAAAAACACTTAAAAATGCTTGAATGCCAAGGATATTCTATATAAAACTTTGTAATCTTCGAAGAGCATATACTCTTCAAACAAACCTTTTTGTGCTCATTTTTGCTATGCACAGGTACAAGGCAGCTAATACATGAAGTTACTAACTTTGTTAGATTAATCCACAATGCATATGAGTGTGTCACAGAAATGCTATTCATATTTTCTATTTTGACCATGTACATGGGTGTCACAGATGCATTCATAAAGCAATAAATAATCTGAGTCTTTAAAAAGTTTCAATACATTTTCAAGGACCCAGAAATATATCATCTCATGGAAATGTTTATCTGACTTTTAACAATATATACATATATTTCCTTGGCAAATTGGTTTGATGTTATAGGCAGCCAAGATTGTGACCTAGGCACATCAGTGGGCATAAGACTATCCAGTTTATTTTAAAAATAAAAATGTTACAAGAAATGCCTCCTCCATTCTCTTGTCATTATATATGTATGCATGTTTAACATTGTTCTTTCATAGTTAGTGGTTTGCTAAAGCAACATTTCTCATACTTGGATGTCTGGGCTGTAAAGCTTGTCTAAATGGTACTCAGACTGCTACATAATGCTTGTCTTACATATACTAATGATTACTTGCATATGTTAACAATTCAGCACATTTATTAAAATACCAAGGTATAAAATCTTTGTTATCATATTCAAAGCTGTGCTATTCCTCTCACTTACATTATCAAGTTGGCCCATAAAAGAACCAAGACCTTGCAGAGAAGGTCCCATCCAAAATGGTCTGTGAACTGGGGTGGTGGGTTGAGGGGGAAGGATTTGAGAACCACTCTTACCAAAGGTGGTGTGCATCTTCCCAGACATGTGGCATATAAATCCTGTTATTCAAAATGCCCACATCGTTGAAATTTCCAAGTGAGGGGAGCTTGGAGTTTGGGAGAGCGCTTAAGACACTCCACCTGTTTGTAAATTCAATATACTTGTCATTTTGGGGAGAATAGGCTACAACCATAGCTTGTTTGTTTGTAATTCAATTATATGGCTCTTTTAAGTTGTTGACAATATGGGATTTATCTGAACAGGAACTTCGGTGGGACAAGTGACTGCCATAGACCTCGATGAACCTGACACTCTCCATACTCGTCTGAAATATAAAATCTTACAGCAAATCCCAGATCATCCAAAGCATTTCTCCATACATCCAGACACGGGTGTCATCACCACAACTACACCTTTGCTGGATAGAGAAGTAATGAACTGATTACCTAATTTTACAGTCACTAAACTATATTCACGCTGATAATGAACTCCCAGAGGAGTCTGACCACCTCTCCAAGCTTGCTTCCATACAGGCTGTGCTTAGGGCTTCTCTGGATACTTCCTTTGTGTCTACCAAGATTTGGGGAAGGTACAAGGAATTAGATAAGTTCTTACTTAAAATCATTGACCTGATGTGCTGTGTGGATGTGAAATAGCTTTAAATTTTGAAATTTTGTTAGACATATCAGGTTTCTATTGTACTGACTAGCCAATCTCTTGTTCTGTATTTATATTTAAGGTGGCCTTTCTTTTTTTTTTTTTGTAAAAAAATAAATAAAGGAATGTAAAATAATCAGAGCCTACACATGGCTATGAGAATTGCAAGTTATAGGAAATAGAAGTGTTCATCAATATACCTTTTTCTTTCTTTTTTTTTTTTCAGCATTGTGATACATACAAGTTAGTAATGGAAGTGCGAGACATGGGGGGCCAACCTTTTGGTTTATTTAATACAGGAACAATTACTATTTCACTTGAGGATGAAAATGACAATCCACCATATTTTACCGAAACTTCTGTGAGTATATCTTTGTATTCATTTACCTAGGTTCATTTACTTTTTCAAAAAAACACACAAGGAATTTGGTAATTCTGTGAGATTACGTATTTTGGTTTTAAGAGCTACCACTGACAGATAACATGTAAAAAATATGATTTCTGTAAAAGTAATTGAAGAACCAGTTATTTCTAAATGCTAGGGAAAAAAACTACTCTTTTGGCTATCTAAGGGCTTCTTTGTCCTTGATGTTGTTCATGTATTCACCATTTTCTTGGATGCCAAGTTCTGTTATTGGATGCTTTGGATTTAAATTTATTTTATAGAGTGCAGGAAAGGATGCCTTGGATTTAAATTTATTTTACAGAGTGCAGGAAAAGAGCCCCCCCCCCCCCCCCCCCAGTATCCTTTGCACTTCAACTTCCTAAGGTGCAAAAGAGATTAGCTTTATATCCTCTGCTTAGCTGGGACATCAATAAGTACAGTGTGGCCCTCCCATTATCTATATGCAGATCCTCCCAGCATCATGTATGAGTGAAATTTTCCTTAGGAAGTACACAGTACAAGAAATATATATAGGATGACACTTCCAGGAAATGGCTCTTCTTTCCTGAACTTTTAGTAAGTGATCATTTTTTCATTAATCTATACCAGAGTACAAGTTAGAGAAGAGAAAACCTTCAGTGATAGGCACATTCATACAATGTTTTATATGAATCCCTACAATTTGTAAGGATATGTTTATCCCATAGTTTATTTGAGAAAATGAAAAGTCAGTTAAGTAATTTGCTTATGATCTCATACATATAGACCATGTAAGAGGAAAAACTGGGATTAGAATCAAGATCTGTTATACTCCAAAGGCTATGAGGTTATCATCCTTCTTTGAATTCATTTTACATTTCTAGAAGATTCTGGTTTACTACTTTTTTAAATCTTTTAATATAATATGCTTCTGTAGCTATATTTCTTTTTTGGAGGGAAGAGGAAAAAATGTGATTTAATTTCTCAAAAAAAGGAAAAACTTTTTCCTTAAAATGTCTGCTAAGGAATCAGAAGTAAATTAAAAACAAAAATTGGCATAATAACAAGTCATCCAGTAATAATAAGAAATCAGTGTAGGTTATAATTATCTATAAATGTTGAAGGCTTAATATGTTAATATAAAAGGGACCATAGGCTATAATTATTGAGGAGATTCAGAATAGAGACAGATCTGAGGGCTTGAGTGATTTCAGAGAAGTTTAGAAGTTAAGACATGAATTAGTCTTTGAAGAATGGATAAGATTTGAGAAAGCAGTTTAGTGAGGAAAGAAGTAATCTATGCATGAAATTTGTAAATTCTTTCCAATTTATGATGGCATGTTCCCATATAACTTTATTTTCTTTTTCTTTAAATGTAGAAAATCATGTTGTTAAAGCTATGAATTTATCATAACAAGAGGCAATTGTTTTAGTATTTTACAGAAGTAGAAGAAAACAGAATTGATGTCGAGATTTTACGAATGGCGGTACATGACCAGGACTTGCCTTACACTCCTCACTCAAAGGCTATCTACAAGATCCTACAGGGAAATGAAAATGGAAACTTCAAAATTAGCACAGACCCCAATACAAATGAAGCAGTCTTGTGTGTTGTCAAGGTAAACAACAACAACAAAACGATCAAGCAATACTTTAAAAAATACTAATGTATAATGTACATATTATATATCTCTATAGTACTTCCTGTATGTATATGGCTAGAGAATTGCAATGCAATGCTGAAATGATTTACATTTGTTTACTTAAATATTTTAATTATTATTATTTTACCCTTACTTTTTTTCTTAGAAGATGGGCATTGCAGGCACAAAACACATTGTTCTCTATACATGGGGAAAACCAAGGCAAAGAAATATTGTATTAGTAATCAAATATTAGTCTTAGAAGGAGTCTTAGACACCCACTTGTCCCTTACTTTATAGAACACAAGACAGAGAGAAATGGAAGAACCACTACTGGAAATCAAAGCTCTAGATTTTTCAATTGCCTTCATGCTCATATTATACTTTTACTTCTCTATGATGCATAAGACAGACTATTTATTAAATATTCAGCAGCTATTCCCATTAATCCTCCTATATTTGAGGTAGCCAGTGCTTTGGGATTTTAAAAATTCAGTTGCAATTACTAGTACCCAGAATGATAAACTGAATCTGGTTCCTTTCTCCCTTCCAAGTACTAACCAGGCCTGAACCTGCTTAGCTTCTGAGATCAGACATGATCAGGCGTATTCAAGGTGGTATGGCTGTAGACACACCTAGTTCCTTTCTGTGTCCTTCTACCCATTGCCCTTACTAACCTCTGACATATTTTCCCTGATTAATTTCTTAGGGACAGTGTATTTTCTTAGAGGCTGCATGCACAAGTCGTACTTTCCTCCTAAGATTTTTAGAAAATGCCCTTTATTATATTGCTTATTCTTTCTCTCACTCACTCTCTTTTTCTTTTTCTTACTGGGCTTTTTTTTCCTTTTTTATTGTTTTTGTGGGGTCTAGGTTTCTTTCTCTTGCTTTCCTTTTTCTGTTATCTTGACAGATTTCAGTCTCTAATTGTTTAACCATTGTTTCAAGATTCTTTCTTATTCAGTTCAGGACTGAGCACTTTGATTAGGAGCTATACAACCTTAAATGTAATAATTAAAAAAAACCCTAAATATAATATAAGATGCTACTAGATAGTATCACTATAATTTTTACATATACATTCAGAGGAACTGCTCCATTATAACCAAATCTCATGTCCTAGTGGTCTAATTATTTTATATACTTCTTCTTATACTCTTTATATACTTCTGTTGTCTTAGGTATCACTGTTATCCCATTTGATAAATTTGGATTTATTCAAACACTTATTCTGTATTTCTATTAATATTTAAACTTGTAATGAAAAAAACTGAAGGCAGGACCGTCCCGAAGAAAAGTGAGAAGAAAAATTGGTTAAATCGTCAACAGTTTTGCATTTGATAGTGCTTATCATTATAGGTAGTCAACTATTAGTCTTTAACTACATTAGCACCTGCTTTTGGTAACATTTTATACACGAAAATGATATTCCTTTTTGTGCTAAAACTTGGAATCGTAATTATAAGTCTTCTATATATAGTGTTACAAATTGACTGATTAAAATATGTTTATTGAACAGGCATTGAACTATGAAGTCAATCACCAGGTTATTTTGCAAATTGGTGTACTTAATGAAGCACAATTCACTAAAGCAGCAAATTCAAAAACTCCTACTATGTGTACCACAACTGTCACTGTTAAAATTAAAGACTGTGATGAGGGTCCTGAATGCCAACCTCCAGTAAAAGTTATTCAGAGTACAGATGGCCTCCAACCTGGACAAGAATTGCAGGGATACAAAGCTTTGGATCCAGAAACAGGCAGTGGTGAAGGCTTAAGGTAAGGTATTCTTCAAAATGACATATTTTGAGATTATATCCACTCTTTGGTTTGAGCATTTACATTTGATTTCTAAAAATTAGGTATAAGAAGATAGGAGATGAAGATAACTGGTTTGAAATTAATGAACACACCGGTAACTTGAGAACTCTAAAAGTGCTAGATAGAGAATCAAAATTTGTAAAAAACGACCGTTACAATGTCTCCGTGGTTGCAATGGATACAGGTGAGTGCAATTTTCTAGAAATAGAGGATATATTTTTAAGGAAATCTGGGGGTGAACTTTGTTTACTTTCATATTAGAAGTTCATGCAAAACAGATTTGCATTGATTGCTCAATTTATCGGAGACCACCCAATGTCAGCTCCAGTGCATCAGTAATGCAAAACTAGGAAGTGATGAATGGCCGAAGACATGGTGGCATCCTCCAAGATCTCCATTTTTTTTTAGGAGTACAAATTTGGATTATTATGGTTTGAACTTGTTGAAAGGGTTTAGCCCTCCTAAAACAGTTGGGTTCAAGGTATGTCTGTTCTGAGCCTCTCTTAATGGGCTTACCCTATTTCCTAAGAAATGGTCAAAAGATGACTCAAGTCTTTTGTGGTGGTTTGCAATCCTTCTCCAAGGCTAATCCTAGAAATTACCTTGTGAAGAAATGTCCTTCAAATGTCATAAAGTAGTAATTTCCAAATCCTTTTGAATGTACACTCCTCGTAGTACGCCATTTTTGAATGTGGACCATTACAGTGGGCTACAGTGTATGCCCTGACAGTTTTGTTTGTTTGTTTTGTAATGCAAGTGCCTGCCTGACTTAAGCTTTGATTGCTAAGGCATCAGCTTCGAAGATGGCTATCTGGAATAAACATTGCCAAGCAGACTAGAAAATGATCCAGACCAAATCACAATAGCTCTACCATCCCAAGCTCCTTTGTTTTAGAGCTCTTGCTTGATTTCAGTAACTGACCCCTGCGGCCACTGGTTTTTTCACTTCCGAGTTCTTTAAATTTCTACTCTTATGTCTTAAATTAACCAGTAAAGAGTAAGCTCGAGGAACCCTCAGCCCCCACTCTTGACCCCAATAAAAGCAGTATCCCAGGCTTGCTTTTTTTCTCCCTGCCCCCCACAACCTCGCTGTGTGGCCCCGGGAGTGCCACATAATTTCCGGGATGTGTAAGCAATAAACCTTTTTTTTCCCCAAAGTTTCCTGATGGTTGGGACACCTTGCAATCATATAAGAACCACAAGGGCCAGTCTAGCCACAAAATTGTTTATCTACGGGCTGAGAGCCACACACAGCAACCTCCTTATATTTACTAGTATGTTTGTATACATGTGCTACTAGGCTAATATATGCACCATAAAAATGCACAAACAAGCACTTGTAAAGTACTATTTCCATGTGCCAAAAATGTCTAGTTTTCAAAATCTAAAAGAACAACTAAATGACCTTCCCTTCCTCTTGATACCTCTCACACAGGCTTTTAATGTAGTTCTTTCAATATAGGTAGGAAAAAAAAACTACTAAAGAATGGAGAAAACGTTAGCTGAGAAATATCGTTAATGTTGCAGCCACTCTAAAACCCTGGGTGATTTGCTACTCCTGCATAAGCAAAAGTGAAAGCTGAATGGTTTAAAAGCACAATTATGATGTCAAAGAAGGATTTACATTTACTCGTTTATTTCACAAACGTTGATAGTCTAGTAAATTCCAAGTACTAGGCAAATTACCATGGAAACTAGAATTTAGAAGACAAGGCCAAATTCTCATATGATATGAAAGAAAGGATTACTATATTCAAGAGGTTCTTGGTATGACAACTTTCCCCATAAAAGATTGTATGGATATCATAAGAAGTAGAAATTAGTTAAGAGCTGCCCCGATTAAAGGATAAAGGGGAGTTTTGCAGAAATGAGGACGCTTAGCTAGCGACAGGAAAATGAAATACTATTTGAAGAGAAGGAAAAAACAGAGAATAGAAATATAAGAAATTAACTTTGTCTTTTGTTGCTGAAAATACAAGGAAATGAAATGCCAAATCTTTAAGAATCTATGCCCCAGGCTCATGGATAACCTAGGTGTGCTCACGAAGAAGAAAAGACATGGATGTCATAGACATTTTACTGTAAGACCACATGGTGACATCAATGCTTTTGTGTATTTGAACTTTAATCCATTAATATATACTTCCAAGGACCAAATATATAATGTTATGTTTCCACATAAATGTTTAGTTTTGGTGCTCATAAATATTTCAAGATGATGACCTAGACTAGACTTTCTTCTAGCTTTCTTTGAATCCAATTTCTTTACTTCTGTTTCTCGTGTCAGTCTTCTTTGTCAAGCAGACCGGTTTCCCTGCTGTCATTCTAGAAAGCACTGTTTTATGCACCCTCTGCCTAGGATAGCTCTGCCCCTCCTTTTGAAATTCAGGTCCCTTAACTTCTTCAAATGAATGACAGTCACATCTTCTATGACTGTTTCCACTTGCCTGTGTTCAGTTCTTCTCTTAATACCTCTTAAGTTTCCCTTCCCTGGGGATGATATGTTAATTATCACAAGTAATGTATCTTTTCTATAAAAGGGTGTTTCATTGCTTCTCATTTATATCACGTTACTCTAAGGAATTGTGCTAATTAACTCACATCTTTGTTAGTTTGCTGATTTTGAAGTTGTTACTGTATTCAAATTTATCTACAAATTTCTGGCCGTATCAAAATGTTTATATCCTATTGCAGATTTCTTATTAGAAGAGCTGTATCTCTCTTTTATTTCTAGATATTGTAAATTTGTTCAGATAGAATAATTTTTAAAGAGGTATATAAAATAGTGGACTTTTGTGAAGTAATTTAAAAATAACTTTTAATAAATTAATTTTGTAGTTATTCAACAGAAAATCATCACTGAAATATACTACAAGATATGGCTTAAGTGTTATTTCAAATTAAAAATGGATTATATTTGCATATGATTTATAGTGGTCTTTATGATAAATGCTGAATTTATCTAATACTCCAAATTTAGACCAGCATTCGAAGCAAAAAAATGAGAAACTGTATCAATTATTTTTCTGTTCATTTCAATTTTGAAAGCTTACCATTTATCGTAGTTTATTGTCTTCTCACAAATGGTAAAATTTAGACATGTTTTTTGAACTTCATTATCTCTTAAACACAAATAATGGGCAATATTTTCATTAAAGATATTGAGACTTAAGGTGTAAAGCATTAGGCCAGTAACAGTGGCCATCTGGAGATGAGTAATAGCTCCTAGGCCAAAAACATATTTATTGAATTAGGGAGGGGGTGCAAACTTATTTTTATGGTTTGTTCAACTAAGTTTTTTGTAAAGTATAAAATAGTAATTGCATTATGTTCGAGGTGTTAGTATGAAGTTATAAGTTAGCCAAGAAATGCTAGGCAGATCATTAGGCTCTCAAGATGAACATGACTTAGCTCTTAGGATGAACAGGTTCACAGTTCAGTGTGTGAGACGGTGATGAGCAAAGTGTTCTGAGAAATCAAACGAGAATATTGCTACCATTGTCCATAGATGTCACGGCAAGTTTCAAGAGGAGTTATCTGAGTGGATTCTTGAAGGATAACAAAGTATTACCAGGCAAAGAGAAAGAGAAAAGTAGTCCCAGCAGTGGCAACAGAATGTACCAAAGCAAACAGCAAAGAGTGCACCTAGTGGGTTTGATGAGAAGTTTTACAAAGTTCAGGCAAAGAATATGTGAGGAAATGAGTCAGAAGAGGAAGTCAAAGGAAGTGATTGATGACCAAATGTGAAGTTTTTGTATATTCAAGATGAATATATGCTCTTCACAAAGAAATCTGTAAGAAATCAATTTCATTTTCAAGTGGCTATTCTGTAATGACATTGCTCATAATCTCATGCCTTTTCATTTTAAAAAGCACCTCAAGATAACATCTGATAGAGCCATCAATCTTCAAGGAAGAGTGACATATCACTATTTTGTATTTGTAGCAATGGTATTTGTGATCCAAAAGTATGTGAAAATCAAGTTCAGACAGCCACTAGAAAGCAAATGTCAGCTGTGTATCACAGAAATGTTGAAAATAAGTTTTTAAGTGAAGAAATATCCTATTTTTTATTTTTCTTAGATGGCAGATCTTGCACAGGAACATTAGTAGTTCGTTTGGAAGATTGTAATGATCACCCACCACAAATTGATACAAAAGTGACAATTTGTCAGCATGCTAAGGATTATGCTGTTCTGAAACCTGTAGATGCTGATGGACCCGAGAATGGTCCACCTTTTCAATTCTTTCTGGGTAATTCTACCAGCAAACTTTGGAATTTAGAAACAAAGGATGGTATGTAATTATGCTAAATCTTCTAATCAGTGGGAACTTAAGATGGCTGATGGTTTTGACATTCACCTTAGTTCATTATGATAAATAAACATTCATATTAGGAAATTATTTTATTGATCCCCCACAAAGGATAATACCTTGTTTTTAAATTTATCACTATTATTATTATTTTAAAAGCTCTTGTTAGCATTTAATGAATCTCCCTCCACATGGCTTCAAGCTACCAGGACACAGACCTACCCCACCCCCTGCCGCCACACACACACACACACACACACACACACACACACACACTCTTAGTCTTCTCCTCCACTCTTCCACTGAAGAATCTGACCTTCACGATGGCAGGCTGTTTGGGGAGCTTTCCTTCTCCAAAACTTTGCAGTAGCCGGGGCGCAGCACATCAGTGATAGGAGCATCTCCAGTCTTGTTTTGGGCAGCATTTACCCGTGTCTGCTCACTGCCCTAGGTCCACAGTTTGTCAAGGTCGACAGTTGGGCAGAAGCTCTGGTTCCTCTTTAAGTGGTAATGCCTCATACTAACTTTTCCAAAGTGACCTGGCTGATACTTGTCAAAGTTGATCTGATGGTGAAGCATGCATGCCCCAGCATCACCCCCGCCTCCTGGGTGCTTCCAGTGTTAGCCCATGTGGCCATGGCCGTGGCTCACGTGACCCCCAGAGTTTCTGGGTTTTCCTCAGTCTGGATGGCATGTTGGCAGCCCAGACAAAAGAGCAATACCTTACCTTTTAAAAGCAATGGATAATATATTTATATTTACACTCTTGTTCCAAATATCTTTTAAGAAAACACATCAATCCATTTCAATATAATATTTGAGTAATGTTAAATATAGATTAGTCTAATGTAAGTGTAGAGCACTATTAATTCATTTTCCTGGTTTTTCAAGAAATCAAGATCATTTTTAAGAAATAAAAATGAGGGGCACCTGGGTAGCTCAGTAGGTTAAGTGTCTGTTGGACTTTTGATTTCAGTTCAGGTCATGATCTCAGGGTTGTGAGATTGAGCCCTGTTTTGGGCTCCATCCTGGGCATGGAGTTGCCTTAGGATTCTCTCTGCCCCTCCTCTGTCTCCGTCTCTCCCTCTCAAAAAAGAAAGAAAGAAAGAAAAAAGAACCACTAGAGTTTTTCCTTTAAGCTAAATTCTGCACCTTCAACCCCTTACCCTACCCCAAGCATACCAAGTAGGAATAATATTGTGATTGAAAGGTCATATCAATATACATTCTGTCTTTTTTTCTCTAGGTAAAACTGCCATTCTTCATCAGCGGCAAATTCTTGATTATAACATTTATAATGTGCCTATCATAATAAAAGATAGACATGGTTTACATGCAAAACACATGTTAACGGTGAGAGTCTGTGACTGTACAACCCCATCTGACTGTAAAATGAATTTTAAAATTGTGAGAGATGTTAAGCCAAAAGTAATACTTGGAAGATGGGCTATTCTTGCCATGGTGTTGGGTTCCGCATTGCTGTTATGTAAGTATAATTATCTAGAATGTGTTAGTTGAAGGCTTATCTAATATTTAAAATACATATATGGTAGTTCTTTATTTAATGACCTTTATAGTCTTTAGTAAATGTGTCCTTTTAAAACTCTTGTGTGTACTATGTGACTGGGGGTTTCAATTCACAGAAGAAACATATCAGTAAGAGCAGATTAAATTTAAACCAATTTTAAGGTGTACACTTAGTTCTTCCAATAAGAAGGTGTGAGACACTGGATAGATCATTTCCTCTTCTTTGAGCTCATTTTCCCACAAGTATCATAAAGAGGTTGGTTAAGATTCCCTCCCATACAAAACATAGTCTTTTAACCACCAAGTTTATGCACAGGAAGAATTAGTGAAGAGTACTTACAAAATTCACATAGATGTTTATGCTCACTGTTATTAATGGAGGGATTTAACATACATCTTTTTTTTTTAAGATTTTATTTATTTATTTGACAGAGAGAGACAGCGAGAGAGGGAACACAAGTTGGGGGAGTGGGAGAGGGAGAGTCAGGCTTCCCGCCAACCAGGGAGCCCAATGGCAGGGCTCGATCCCAGGACCCTGGGATCATGACCTGAGCCGAAGGCAGCTGCTTAACCAACTGAGCCACTCAGATGCCCTGATTTAACATACATCTTAAGAAGACTCCAATGAAGCATGACTGGCTGGCTCAGTCAAAAGAGCACACAACTCTTGATCTCAGGGTTGTGAGTTTGAACCCCATGTTGAGTGTAGAGTTACTTAAAAATAAATAAATGAACTTAAAAAAGAAAGAAAATTGGAATTCTGAAAAAAAAAAAAAAAAAAAAAGACTCCTGTTAGTGGTAAATGGTCATATGGTGAGCCACTGAGGAAAACAATACATACATGCAAAGGATGTTAAGATTTTGCATTCTGCGAACTTTTTTCAATATGCAAAAGTGATGGAAATCATTGCCCACACTTCTTTCATCTCTTCTTCCCACTCACCTTCCCTCAAGCCTTCCTCTCTTTTTCAATAATTTATTTGACTACAGAACCTATTTGCATTTACAGACCTTTCCCATAGTCTTTACTGTGTCCTAATTCATTGATTTGAGTTTCAGGTTAAACTGGACGTTCCCCTTAGCACAGTGATTACACTTTCAAAACTGGGCACAGATTTTATGTAACTGCCTTTCATGTTTGTATTTAGGCCTAATGCCCTTTGAGTGTGTTCTGTATGGATTTGAATTATCAATAATACTAGCTTAAATTTCAATCAAAGGGAGTTACTATTTCAGTGTGGAGGAAATAAGAGAAACATTTAAGTTAATTCTGGACTTGGGAAGAGACCTATTATAAACTATGCTCACTTCATCCTTCTTACTTTTAATTGATCTTTTTCTCATTTAGCCTAATAACATAATCTCAATAAGACAGTGATGGTCTATATACTAATACATTTGTTAATATTCTGTTTTAAATTTCATGACCCAAAGGGATCTTAATTTATAGAACAAATTCTTTAAAGTTCTGCAAAGAAACTTTTAAAATATCATGATTTAAATGATATACACCAGCATGAAAAAATGCTATTTTACTTAAATACTTTTTTTATTTTTTAGGTATTCTGTTTACTTGTTTCTGTGTTACTGCCAAGAGAACAGTAAAGAAATGTTTTCCAGACGTAGCCCAGCAAAATTTAATTGTGTCAAACACTGAAGGACCCGGAGAAGAAGTGACGGTAAATTAGATTTCACTTCCGAATGAATTGTATGGTGATCCAATGATAACAGCTGATTATTACATAATAATAGTAATAATAATAACTAATGTTTATTGAGCACTTACTATGCCAAGCAGAACTCCACCTGCTCTGCATGCGTTAACTCGTTTTTTTTTTTTTTTTTTAAGATTTTATCTATTTATTTGAGAGAGAGAGAGCAAAACAGAGAGAACACATGTGGTGGGGAGGGGCCGAAGGAGAGGGAGAAGCAGATTCCCCGCTGAGCAGGGAGCCCAACGTGGGGCTTGATGCGGGGCTTGATCCCAGGACCCTGAGATCATGACCTGAGCCAAAGGCAGATGCTTAACCAACTGAGCCACGAGGCATCCCTGGGTTGACTCATTAAACTTCATAATTCTATTGTATTAGTTTCATAGGACTGCAAAGAATCACAAACTGGTAGTTCCTTGACTTAGGGCAGCATAAATCAAATCTTCATATGGCATTCTTCTCCCTGTGTGCATGTCCGTGTCCAAATTTCACCTTACCCACCCTGAGTGTGGCCTTATCTTAATTTAACTAAATACATATGTAATGACCTACTTTCAAACAAGATCACATTCTAAGGCATTGAGGGTTAGGGCTTCAACATAATGAATTTTGATGGGAAAGAAATGAAAGGAAATTGTTAGTTTCAATTGATTCACTCATTTTATAACTCTACCTTTATTTTTAGGAAGCAAATATTAGACTCCCCACACAGACATCCAACATTTGTGACACAAGCATGTCTGTTGGCACTCTTGGTGGCCAAGGAGTCAAAACACAGCAAAGCTTTGAGATGGTCAAAGGTGGCTACACTTTGGATTCCAGCAAAGGAGGTGGACATCAGACCTTGGAATCTGTCAAGGGAGCAGGACAGGGAGTGATGGAGCCTGGCAGATACACTTGTACCGACTGGCACAGCTTTACCCAACCTCGGCTTGGCGAGGTGAGTGCCAATGTCTTCGAGCTCCTATTCCATGAAAGTTAAAAATGATGTATAAATCAGGATTTCCCAAAAGTTTTACTCCTCAGGCACATGGAACTCATAACCTTTTGAGTCTTTAATTATCATAGATACGGATTTCAGGCCCAAGCCCAAAGGGAAAAATGATCTTTCCAGGTTTAATTTTTAAAATAAGGTTTACAAAACTACACAACTATCTAGGAATGGCATATGTATACATGTTTAGGGAGTGTAAGAAGACTGGCAGCTTCTTCTGTAAAAATTACCAGGAAAATCACCTGGAATGAAAGATTTGTATAGAGTGATGCATGGATCATAATTTATAAACATTTTTTAGTGTACTGAATCCTCTGTGTAGTTATGAAGGCCTGGCTACCAACATCAACCAGACAGACTGTTCAGCTTTTATTTTGGGTTTTAGTTCCTTGTTTTAGGTTCAGAGTAATCAATATTGGTTATTATTAGCCAGTTGAATACTTACATTATTGTCACTATGTAACTGTTTATAAACAGAAGCCTATATTTGTTCCCCCAAATATGTGAAGAAGCTGAAAAGATACATTGGAACTGTACAGATCTTATGTTCAAATGGGAAACTGTAGGTTAGCTTTGTAATATGTATCTTTAGTTTTCATAAATGTGTTCACGAGGAGCATTTATGTATCTGCTGTATTTTCAGAATGAATATAATACACACCAATCATGTGCATTTTTTATATGTAGGAATCCATTAAAGGACACACTCTGATTAAAAATTAAAGAGTAAAAGGTAAATCAAAGACATTATTTTTATGCTAATATGTTTAGGTGTCTTTAAAAAAATAATAAAATGTGCTCTTTTTTGATACAGAAGGTGTATCTGTGTGGACAAGACGAGGAGCATAGACATTCTGAAGACTACGTGCGTTCGTATAACTATGAAGGAAAAGGGTCTATGGCCGACTCTGTAGGCTGTTGCACTGATTGGCAGGAAGAAGAAGGGCTTGAGTTTCTAGATCATCTGGAACCCAAATTTAGGACGCTAGCAAAGACATGTGTAAAAAAATAAATGTGTTTTAACAGAGAAACATCTACAAATGCATATGTAGGAATTTACTGAATGTAAAATGATAGCAGCATCTGCTAATATGTTTGTTTATTGGAAGTAAACTTTGAGTCATGTATAGATAAGGATACTATAAATACAAAGCTCCCCTAAATTCTCCTCGTCTGATATAACTTCCATATTCGCTAGAAAGAAAAGTTTCATGTGTTAATTTTCTTTTATATGCATGTATATATTGCCCTTTTCAGGACTCTACCAGTGTGCATTCTTGCATCTTCTATTCGAAAACTTACATTACTCTCTATGCTATGAAAGTGTGTGGTGGGAGAGCTGGGTATTGTCGAAGCAAATGAAAAATGAATTTTAATTTGAGATGAAAATTAAATATTTTCTTCAAAATTCTGGGGAGATTGCTCTTAGAAATATTCTTAGAAATACTGTCTTTGGTGCCAGAGAATTGATTCTTCTACCTGAGGGGCTATGTATTGAAGGACTTTTAAGTATTCTTTGGTGCAGTCTTCAATTTGGTGAATAAGTATTCATTTCTCACTGCACTTTTCACACTGCAGAGGTGCTCCCAGCACTGTTTGCTTTCAGGAGCCTTCAGCGCTTGGTCAGCGCTTGGTCCTTGGATCTCTGCCCATATGGATGCATAATCCGGTTCCTACAGCTTCTACGTTTGTTGGAAAGGCATGGACCAGAACAAGCCCACAATAATGTGAGCCACAGAGATTTTGTAAGGATCAGATGGGAGGATTTCCAAGAAAGAATTGTAACCTTGATGCCCATGGTTGACTTAGACTCACAAATATGTTTTGTTTGCCCATCAGGATGTACTGTTACCTTTTTAAAATATAAATACCTTGGCAAAAACATGCACTGTCTAGTTTGACAGAGGCCCACCATCTTCAAGCATTTGTGAAACCAGCCTGGCAAACATGAGACTTGCAATCCTGATCCACGGTGCTTAGCCTTTTAAATATGCTAAAAATGGAATGAGCATCCATTTTGGAATTTAATACTCTGCCTACCTTGGTAATTACTTTAAGAAAATGGAAAGTCAAAAATAACAAATTTCTAGCATGTAAATGTTAAAACATGGAAATCTATGAAAGCAACACTTAACCAAACAATTGTTGAATGATGGATAAATGAATGAACATATGAGTTAATAAATTATTTTGAATGTACAACATTTAAATAGGGTATTATATTGTATTAAAATAGAAAGAAACTACATATTTAAATAATATTTTAATAGTCTTTTGTGCCAAACACTCTAAATTTATAGACAATAACAGTATATATCACATAGAAATTTCTCATTCAGACCAAAAAACTCTTTCATTTTCTTTAATCTATTAGCTAGTAAACTATTGAAAAGGGTGGTTGATTTTTTTTAAATTTTGTAATTATTCTTCTTATTCTCAATTACAGCTTCTGATTAAAGCTGTTTCTTGATGTGAAATTGGACATTAGAACAGAATATAAAAGTAGTTTTAATAAATAAATATTTTATTTTATAGGATGTCCACAATGTATGATTTTTATAGCAACTGTGAGTAAAATAATTTTGGGGGTTAATGCAATTTCTGTTGTCTGAGGTATACATTACTCTGACAATGGTACCTGCTTGGAAATCTTTAAGTATAATATTAAAAATTTGGAAATAAATCATGCCATGTTATATTCTTGAATGTAGGTGCAGAACATTTTCTGAGCAATTAAAAACCATTAGCTGAACATTAACTTATATGTGTTTGTTTATGTTTTCATTTCTTATATTTACTTAAATAGGAAAGAGAAATTTTATATCTGAACGTAAAGTACAACTAAAGGCTTAAGGTTAGCAAAATAAGACACTCTAAAAGTATTACCAGAATTGTTAGAAAGTACGGAAAATGAATTTGTATTAAGCAGTTTTGGCTATTTTAAATATTTTCAAAGATTATTCAAATTTATCTTGCAAAGGAACTATGATTTGTCTTTTATTTAGGAAATCCATGTTCTCTGTTTACACTCAAAATTAAATGTTATTTGTATGACTGATAAAATTTATGAAACTCCAACGGCCTGTTTACCAATTTAGTTTGTTAATAAAACATTTTATATTTTTATGGATTATTTCATATAAGTTAATCATCAATTGTCAATAAATAAGTCATTATGAATTGTTCTTCTGTAATTAAATCTATAGTTAGGGAAAATATACAATTAAGTTTTTCTTATCTTGATTCAGATCTCAAAAGTATTCCATGTTGAAAAAAATCCCACGGGTACACCAAGATAGATGAAAATTGATACGATTATTATAAATTAGCTTTGTTAAATACCTCTTTAACTTTACTGAGCTTTCAATTCTCGAGTTTATTAAAAATATTTTATAAAAGTTGATATCTATGCTTATGTTTACTTTTAAAAAATGGAATATGCTGTTATTTGGGAATTGTTCACAATAGATGTTTTAGAGTTGAGGGTTTTTATCATCATAGAAAAGAAAAGCTATCTCCATTTTGTGGTGTCTTAGCTTTAAAAGCCCTCTACAAGTTGAAAATCCTCAATTAGATTAGGGTAATGAAACAAAACAAATTATGTATATTTCTGCATGTCTCTGGTCTCTTATCTGCTTTTCTAATAAATCTGAAGGAACACTGCATTTGTCTTTCTACTTAAACAGGGAAAAGAAAGAGCAGAACGCATTACTAAGAATGGATAGACCCTTGTATATTTTGTATGGTTCAGGAAAATTAAGTGAGCATAATTTTTAAAAACTCTTTGAAAGGATGGTGTTACATAAAAAAATAAAAATCACACTTAATCTCAAATCCTTATCACTAACAATAAAATAACCACATTCAAATATACGAATAAACTATATAAGAAGCATCATAGAAACAAATATGTTAAGTACATTCATAACACATTTTGTAAAGATTGATCGAATTATTTTAAAGTCTTCAGTGTTGAAGAACAAAAATTTAACTGAATAGATTTGAAGATGTAATTGGCTTTACGCAAGGACTCATGAATCTACCAGCATCCCCTCTAGTAGACAGGCTCTCTGAGGAGCTGTGCAAAATGGAAGGTTTTTATAGCAGAAGAAGGGGGTGAGGGGAGAAAGTCATTAGCAAAAGAAAAGAAAGGATTGTTTTGGGCCAGGCATTATTATGCAGATTATCTCACTGATGCTGATCAGGAAATTTCAGATTGACTTTTGAAAGGTCACACTTCTGGGAGAGTCTGAAATTACAATTAAGTCATGAATTGCCGTCCTGGGGGCAAATGACTCCATTTTGGGCCTGTTGTTTCTTTCCCAACACTATTTAAAGTAAGTTTTTTGATTGATAAGAATAAAATGCCCTTTGATAAAGCCAATCTACAGTTAGAAGTTGTTTGTTTCCAAACTGTAGAGAAAAAAAAATTAGAAATGAGTGTAGACTTCCTCTATATTTGGTCCAACTTTTTTTTTTTTAAAGATTTAGTTATTTATTTGCGAGAGTGAGCGCGAGCAAGCGCATGCATGAGCAGGGGGAAGTGCAGAGGGAAAGGGAGAGAGAATCCTCAAGCAGACTCTGCTTGGCCTGCAGAGGCCCACACGGGCCTTGATCCCGGGACCCTGAGACAACATTTTTAAAATTTAGTTGTCAGTGTGCAATAATTAATACCTTTAATTTTGGAGTATTCTTATTTGCCCATGTTTAGGGACCTTTAAATGCTATAACATGGAATTATTAATGTTAAAAAGAAACTTCAAGGATTCTTTTGAGATAGCTGAGGTTTTAGCTAGAATTCATACTAAAAATTCCTGTAGCATTATTTTCTGCCAGAACTCTGTAATCCAAAGTGGAAATGAAAGAATTCCCTTGCTTTGGCTTTGCCTCTCCTAATGCATTTAGAAAACTGAGGAATTAAGAGTAGATGACATTTATATAGTTTATTTATATAAAATATTTATAAAAATAAATAAAATTTAAAATCCAAATTCACAAAGACATTTCATCCATAGTAGGTATTCTACAAGATGGAAATGTTACTGTCCATGCCCCACCTGTCTGAGATCTATGCTGAAAGTCTATCAAGTGCTTCTTGAAATGTGATTGCTGGACCAGCAGCATCAACATCACAAAGGAACTTGTTAGAGAGGTTAATTTTGGGGTCCCTCCCCCAGATCCATTAGATAGGAAACCGGGAGGGTGAGACCCTCTTGGCATTGCCAAGGTATTATCGAATTCACCTCAGTACTAGCTCTTTGCTACTCTGCGTTGTTCACACCACCTGAGAGCTTGGGAGGCAAGTGGACTCAGGCCCCACCCCCAGACCTATTGAATCAGAATCTGCATTTCAACAAGATCCCCAGGAGATCTACCCACACAGGAAAGTTGGATTAGCCTCTGTAGCTGATCCTTTTTTTTAAAGATTTTTTTTTTCTCTTTTTATTTATTTATTTGAGAGAGAGAATGAGATAGAGCATGAGAGGGGGGAGGGTCAGAGGGAGAAGCAGACTCCCCGCCGAGCAGGGAGCCCGATGCGGGACTCGATCCCGGGACTCCAGGATCATGACCTGAGCCGAAGGCAGTCGCTTAACCAACTGAGCCACCCAGGCGTCCCTGTAGCTGATCCTTTGAGAGGAACCTGCAAAAACTAATATGTGAACAACACAATGAGCCAATGACAGTAGGTGATACAAGTAGCCTCAGGCGGCAAGTCTGTGGCTACCGTCTGGGAGGGAAATTGCCCCAGTTCACCTAGTGGCCGAAATTCAAGCCCCCTTGCCTCTGCCACCCACAAAGCAGACCCTCCCGCTCTGTGTTCTTCGGTACCTGGATAGTTGACTCTCTGTGAACTCTATACCTAAGAGTGCCTTGCATTGGAGAGTACACAATGACACATAAGGTAACCAAATTTAGGTAGATGACATGTTCACTGTCACTTTATTAAGTAAATTTATTTTGCTAACCCATACTTCTAAAAATCACATTTTGATAGTAATTATTTTTGATCAAGTTTATCCAATAAATTTACCAGATCATGTTCGAAAATCAACCTGGATAATCCTGATAGTTTAAGCAAAACACTCAGTTTCCTGATTTCATTTTGGCAAATAGGTGTCTTGATGTATTCTTTTCTGACTGAGCCAACTTATCCCCATGTACATTTCTAACGTTTTATTTTTCTGGGTGCAGCTGACTTTGAGTATTAAAAGTGTGGCTGAGAACCTGTCAGAACCAGTGGTGGTATATTAAGTAACCGAAGTCTGTCATGATTATTTCTTTGTGTTTCAGACTGGGTAGAAGAAAGTTAAGACAAATTTTCAGAGTTGTTTTAATTTTATATAGTACATTATCAATATTAACTATATATAGTATCCTAGAAATAGAGAATATAATTATTAAATATGTCAAATATTAACTAGTAATATTAAATACTAATTTGATATTGACGTTTTTATTCAATATATTTGAAGTTAAACATTAAGAAGACTGTTGACACAAACACATGTCCCTTGGTATTTTGTGAGGGTGACGGCAGAGACCGCTGGCTGTCTACCTACTATCTCCTAACTTAGTTCTTCATTAGAGACGGAGCTCTGATTTCATTCGGGTTGGCTACGTGCCTCGCTGAGAGACCACTATTTCCCAACCACCTGAACCAAGTGTCACGTGCCCTAAATTCTGGCCAGTGAGAAGTAAGTGAAATGCTGTGTATAAGGTTTCTGAGTAGGTGTCTTAAAGGTGTCTTAAAGGAGCTGATTCAGCTGGAAGAATTTTTTTTTTCTTCTCCCAATTGTTTTTTTTTTTTTTTTATGTAAGCTCTACACCAGACGTTGGGCTTGAACTCACAACCCCAAGATCTACCGACTGAGCCTTCCAGGTACTCTTGCTTCCCCCAATTGTATTTCATGATGCCTAGAACACAGATGGGACGCCCCATGCGGAAGCAATCCTGTTGTGAATTTCAGAGTGGAAGCCACATTTGTTGAGAATGGAGGAGCATAAAGATAGAAGGAGGCTGGATCCCTGATGACTTTGTGGAGCCTCCAAATCTGCCCTGGATTTCCTACCTCTAGACTTGTTCACTCAAGTGAAAAATCTTTGTGTGTTTAAGCAATGAAATTTTAGATTTTCCATTAAATGTAGCTGAATCTTATCTGATATAGGGAGAGAAGAGAGACTGAATGGAAATAATTGATTTACCTAAACATGATTCAATAAACTTGGGAACTCATTTTCTTTTGGCTAAGATTTTAAAATGGATAGACCTGAAGACATTTCAGTGTTTTCTTTCCTTCTTTTTTTTTTTTTTCTTTTTTGAGAGAGAGAGCATGCTCACGAGTGGTGGGGAGGGCAGAGGAAGAAGGATAGAGAGAATCTCAAGCAGACTCCAAGCTGAATGCGGAGCCTGAGCAGGACTCGATCTCACCACCAGGAGATCATGACCTGAGCCAAAATAGAAGTCAGACACTTAACCAACTAAGCCAGCCAGGTGCCCCAAGACACACATTTTTATTTTTTATTTTTTTAAAGATTTTATTTATTTATTTGAGAGAGAGTAAGTGCGAGAGAGAGAGAGAGCATGAGCGGGGGAAGGGGCAGAGGGAGAAGCAGACTCCCCACTGAGCAAGGAGCCTGATGTGGGGCTCGATTCCAGGACCCTTAGATCATGACCTGAGCCGAAGGAAGATGTTTAACCACCCAGGCACCCCGAGACACACATTTTTAAATGTTGCATACTACTTCTACCACTTCATCCTCTGTTCCTCTGAACAGTGTGATCAAATTGATATGTTCCCTTAAGTCTGAAAGATTCAATATTTTGTTCCACTCTAATAGTCTGAGGCATACTCTCATTTTTCAGTTAATTAATTTATAGGTAAATAAAATTTATTTTCCTATTTATCCAATGAATTTCTATCATAATCTGAAACTGTTCTTATGCCGACTCAAATAGACTTGAAAATGAGTAAAGCTGTGTTTGACAAACACAGGAAATTACAGAGGTTTCAGCATGTGACAAAGAAGACAATGTTATGGTTTTGGTGTATGACAAATGGTGATTCCATATGCTAATAAACTCAGTTGGATTTCTGCTTTTTTACATTAGTGGCTATATAAAAATGCATTTTAAAAATTACCTCAGTGAATTGGCTAGGACTTGCCTTAGAGCATTTGGTAACAGAAATAAAGTGGCTTAGACAATATAAAAGCTTATTTTCACTAATGTAAAACAAGCTCAAAATCTTGGAATTGTATGGATGCTGGTTTTTTGGTTTTTTGGTTTTTTTTTTACTGTTTTTTAAAACATTTATTTTAGAATTGCCATGAAGGGGAAGCTTTACAGATTTGAATCCATTAAGTCTAAAAATTTCTCCGGAGGAAGAGATATCCAAAACTAAGTCACAAAACAAATAAGAAAATCAGGAAAAAAAAATAAACATTTGTGAGAGATAATACGTTACCGTTACTAATATACTAATGAATTTCATAAGTTGATATGAAAATAATAAATTACTAAGTAAAATGGGCAAAGAATATAAACATATCTTTCACAGAAGAAAGGACAGTTAAATTTCAAAATGAAAATATTCTAATCTCACTGATAGATTTAAAGCAATGAAAAATTAAACATCTGTTTACTACTATACTTCTTTCATTCAAACTCAATAATTTTTCAAGTACATATGTTCAGGAAAAATTATGGAGAAATAGAATCTCTCATAAATTACATCTGCAGGCTAAGGTGTAGCTGGCAAATGTTTTGAAAAAAATTTATGAATACATTGCTATATTCAAATCAAGACATTTTACCCAAAATGTAAATTTGTGACTTCTTTTGAAAAATTGACAGTTCTGGTGACACTGAGTCTATATTCTCAAAGTCTGCCCATTGGCTAGAAGTGGAAAGTGGCATTCAGTGCCCTCTGCCAAAGCCAGCACCCTCTGAAACTTGCCCTTCCTGTCTCAGACAGGAAGGCTTCAATTATCATTTACTAGGACATTTGTACTTTCTTTCTTTCCTTCCTTCCTTCTTTCTTTCTTTTCTTTCTTTCTCTTCCTTCCTACCTTTCTTTCTTTCTTTCTTTCTTTCTTTCTCTTCCTTCCTTCTTTCTTTCTTTCTCTTTCTTTCTTTCTTTCTTTCTTTCTTTCTTTCTTTCTTTCTTTTTCTTTCTTTCTCTTCCTTCCTTCCTTCCTTCTTTTTTCTTTCTTTTTCTTCCTTCTTTCTTTCCTTCCTTCTTCCCTTCTTCCCTTCCTTCCTTCTTTCTTTCTTTCTTTCTTTCTTTCTTTCTTTCTTTCTTTCTTTCTTTCTTCTTTCTTTTCCTTCCTTCCTTCCTTCCTTCCTTCCTTCCTTCCTTCCTTCCTTCCTTCTTTCTTTCTGAATATGGAATGCTTCATGAATCTGCATGTCGTGCTTGCACAGGGCCATGCTACTCTTTTCTGTATTGGTCCAGTTTTCGCACGGGTGCTGCTGAAGCCAGCACTGTACTATTATTTTCTGAAAGTAGGTTTAAGAGGAGAAAAGAAACAGGTTTTCTGTACTTTCACTTTTTCAAAACAATTTCAGAATAATTTAAAAGGGCTGCTTTTTTCAACCAACGTGACTTCTTTATCTTGATTTCTTTCCTGACCCCTGCAGGCATTGACGTTTGTAGCTACTTGTGCTACATGAGTTTCAATATAAAATGAATTATTTTGCCATTTGGCATACAATCTACTTGACTTCTTCCCTGTGTTCATTGTTTATTGTTTTCTCTCTTCTCCCCACATTGGAGTGTAAGCTCCATCAGAATGGTGCACAGCACATAAAGGGAACTCAATAAATGTTTTTTGAAGAAATTTATTGAGTGCCTACTATGAGCAAGCATTCCAGAACGCTCTTTTCACAAATATTATCTCATTGAAAATATTAACAACATTACTTCCAATTTAAGCATTATTATTCCTATTTACTAATAAGAAAACTGACGTAGATAGAGGTTAGCTGACTCAAATAAGCTCAGACGGCTAGGTTTCCAGAGAGCCAGGATTTAAATGCAAGTCTGAACAATGATTGCACCCTGAACATTCCTCTTCAAATGTCTTTCCATATCCGTAATACAATGGAAAAAAATGTTTAGGACTTCTTAATCCTAAAAGAAAATTATGCATCCTGTGAATCTAGGTTGCTTATTCAGGACCTTCTCTGAGGTAAATTTCAATCCTCAGCTGGTAAATTTCCATGGGAAGGAGGATGACAAAACACAGTCTTTCTTACATCAGAGCAATCCTCTCCACACCAGCATCTATGGGTTAAGTAGATGAATTGTTTCCACTTAGAGTTGTCCTAGTTATGTGTATATTGATAACAATCAAGTTTGCATCTCCAGATTGGATGTCTCTTGAATTCCACATCCATATTCTTTACTAATTATTTCCAGCTTTATGGTTCACAGAAATAGCAAACTCAGTATCTTCAAAAGTGAATACTTAATGCCTTCACAAATGAGCACTTCGCTGCTGTCCTTATCTTTGTTACTAATAGTAACATCCACTCATTGTCCAAATATATATCAAATCCAGAATTCTGCAATTATCTGGGCATGTGAAGAATAGAAAATTAATGCACTCCCAGAGGAGACAGATTTATAAATCAAGTAATTACAATACTTGGGTCAGATAACAAATAACAGAGGCACATGTCAAAACCTGTATGCACACAGCAGACTTGGAAGTGCTTTTCCCTACACAGGGAAGTGAGGGAAGGCTCCATGAGCACTGTGGAAGGAGGCATTCTAATACAAGTGGAAGTAAGCATTCCCAAACCAAACTAAGCCAAAAACAGACAACAAAAAGCAAAAGAAAACAAGCAAAAAACAAGAGTGACTGGAGTTTCAAAAAACACAATTTGAAAACCACTATCATGGAGGATGGATTGGAAGGCTCTTAGAGCTGGAAGACCAATGGAGATGGTCCAGATGAGTGATGTTGAATCAGATATAGCAATTAACCCAGAGACAGATGGATGTGAGCGTGAGGAGAGACAGTGTCTAGGATGACTCCCTGGTTTCTTACTTGAGTAACTGGGAGGATCATGAAACCATTAACTCCAAGGAAGAGAAAAGCAAAGTTTTGTTATGGAAAGACAATGGCTTTGGTTTGAGACATTTTAAACTTTAAGTATCTGTGGGAGTTCCAGGGAGGTATGTCCTGTCTCAAAGTCGCAAAGGACATGATTGATGCTCCCCACCCCCACCTCCCACTCTTTATTACTTAACATCCAGGTTATCCATCCCCAAATATCGGAATTTCATTTAGGGCAGGGACCACATTCTAAATTGCTTTTTATCTAAGTAACTCATGGTATAAATACCTTTTTTTCTTGTATGAATATTCAAAGCATCTTCTCTTTCCTCTGCTCAGCAAGGACTGCCTAGGCATTTCCCCCTTACACCTCTTTTCTCCCTCCCTTCTAGCATCCCTTCACCCCTACCCTAAACTCTAGGATTTGTTGTGAAAATCAAGCCAACCAGCCATATGCTAGTGAGGATTACTATTAAGTGAAGTAAGATGTAGGGGAGAAACAAGGATGTGAATTGTATCTCAGTAAATTTGTTATAAAAAAGGAAATGAAAAAAAGAGGAGGTGAGAAAAAAAGAAGAGCTCAGAGAATGAGGAGGTAGTTTAATATATCTTGTGATAGTTGTTGTTGAGAAATAGAAAGAAGGAAAAAGTTAAATTCACATTTTCAGGAAGCAACATTACACGGAATACAGGACATCTGGAAGGAAGAAAAGATTGTAAAGATGGTTGCAGGGTATCAAGAATACCTCTTGAGAAGGCTAGAAAAGACTGGAAGTATTTGAACAGGTTGGTGTTTGACTGTGTTTCCTGGAAGGCCCGTTGGGCTGAGACTGGGACTGGTGGGGGCGGGTAGGAGTGCTGGCACAGTCACTGCTCAGGCAAAGGTCAGGGGAATGATGGCATTGGTGTTTGGTTTTGCTCTTAAATTTATTGAGGTATAATTGACAAAAAAAATTTAAATATACAAAGCGTACAATGTGATGATTTACTATACATAATAATTTATGAAATGATCATCAGAATCACATTAATTAGCAAATCCACCAGTTCTTATAGTTACCTTGTTTGGTTTGCATGTATGGTAAGAATGCTTTGGGGTCTACCTACCTGCTTAGCAAATTGCAAGTACACAATACAGTGTTGTTACCTATAGTCACCAGGCTGTACGTGAGATCTCCAAAGCTTATTCATTTCATAACTGAAGGCTTGTACATTTTGACTGGCATTTTCGTCTCCCCCTTACCTCTCGGGCCCTGATAATCACACTTTAATCTTCATCAGGTTATCTATCTATATCTATAGCCCTATCTATCTCTCTATCTATCCAATATTGACTAGCTGGCTTCCCCAAAACTGATCAGATGAAAAACCCAACCATAGTTAAATACATGAATCCCCGCTATTACTTTCTCTGGAGCAAGCTCCATAGAATTGTCTATATGGAATACATCTTTGTTGCAAACCAATGCTTGTAATTAAGAATCCTGGGACTTTTTATTTTTGGTTTGAGCCTCATGTTTATGACCACTGTTTATTAATGTTTTTTCATATGCTTTCTACAACTGGAAATTACATAAATCTCTCATGCCTCATTTTCAGTTGTTTTGAAGGATCACAGCCTCTATATGGGGTGACTTCTCAGATGCCCGAGTATAAATTTCAGGTTTGCTTATAGCCAGTATTTTACCTATGCGTATTTCAGAGTAACATCATAACTTGTTAATAATTAGTCTATGGATTACAGGTAGTTTGGTAGTTTGATAGCATATGTATTTGTTCAACACATATTTACCAAGGGCCCACACTGTGACAGGCACAAGTTGTAGCCACTGAAAGTGGAGAGGAATATAAGACCTCATGAAAATGACACTTTTTTTTTTTAAAGATTTTATTTATTTATTTGACAGAGAGAGAGATAGCGAGAGCAGGAACACAAGCAGGGGGAGTGGGAGAGGGAGAAGCAGGCTTCCCACCAAGCAGGGAGCCCGATGTGGGACTCGATCCCAGGACCCTGGGATCATGACCTGAGCCGAAGGCAGACGCTTAATGACAACCACCCAGGTGCCCTGAAAATGACATTCTAATAGACAGAGATAGACCAAGAAAGCAAAATAAGTAAAATATGAGAGACAGATAGATGGTAGGATGGAGTAGTATATGGAAGACCAAAACTCCCACCAAAGCCAACCAAGAAACCTGGATAAAATACAAAAATTTATCTGTTTTGATATATCAGAAAGTTGCAGAATCAACAAGAGCAAGAGAAGCTGATCTTCCAGAGGGGACAGCACCAGAGAAAGGGGAGTTTATCCCCTGTAAGATAACTTCACTTTTTCCCGAGGGAGCATTTGAAGCTGCTGGACACGGGCTAGCAGCTAAGAACCCAGCCTTGGCCCAAGCAGAAGGCCACTGCCTAGGAAGAGAGAAACGGGGAGCTTTTGGCAATTGCTCAGGGCTAGAGTAACAAAGACACTTGACGGATTGCACCTACCTCCGGCTCTCCCTTTGAGACATTTGCTGGGTTCTAAACCTTCATGGGGTGGGAAGCTAATAAAAGCAAAACTCTCAAAAAAAAAAAAAAAGGCAAAACCCTCCAATAAACAGAAAGCCATTTCCACAGTCTCGTAGCTCAAGAGACAAAGACCTGCCTGGGGCAGGAGTCACAGTGAACCCACCAGGCTCTTAGTTAAAATCCACAGGAAGTAATCAGAGGTTTGAAGTTTCAATTAGGGTGGACAGGGAAGGCCCCAAAGAGAAGGGGGCACAAGGGGCAAAAGCTGAAGGAGGTGAGAGAGCTGTCTGAGGGAGGAGTGTTGAGTGCAGAAGTGAAAGCCTGAGGAGGAATATGCCCGGCACGTTCAAGGAACAGCCGAGGGCCCCCACCCCAGCAGAGCATGTGATCGGGGAGTAAGTGTTGGAATCTGAGAGACACACGGTGGAATGTGTCAGCGCCCGTGGACCACTGGACAAACTCTGGATTTGATCTAAATGAGATAACAAGCCTCAGAGGGACTTTTTGTTTTTAATCTTTTAACTCTGGAATCCTTCTAGAGGAGGTTGGGTAGAGAAATGGCATAATCTGACCTATTTATTACCAGGGACAGTCTGGCTGCTGGATTGAAAAGAGACTGAGGTGAGGCATATTGGAAGCAGAAAGACCAGTTAGGAGGTTTTTCAAATAACCCAGGTGGGAGACGATAATGATCTGGACAAGAATGGACATGGTGGGAAGGGGGAGATGCAGGGTATATTTTAAAGGTAGAGTTCATAGAATTTACTGACAGAATGGATTTCTTGTATAAGAGAAAAAGAGGAAGTCTGCAAGATGTTTTGACGGAAATAATTGGAAAGGATGGAATCACCCACCATTCACTGAAAGGGGAGAGACCGTGAGCATCGTCAATGGGGAAGATCAGGAACTCAGAACTGGAAAGATTAACTCTGCAGTGCCTTCTGGACAACTAAGCTAAAGTGTCACATGGACAGTTAGAGCCTGGAGTTTAAGGGAAAGGTGGGGGATAGAGCTTTCCGTTTACCAAACATCAGCACGGAGATGGTATTTCGAGTCAGAAGCCTGGGTGAAACCAACAAGGGAGTGAGCAGGGATAGAACCAGAAGAAAGGTCTAATCCCCGAGTCCTGGGCGTTTGACTAGTTAGAGGTCATGGAGAGAAAACGGAATCAATCAGTGAGGCACAGAAGGAAAAAGAGAAACCAAGTGAAGAACGTGTTTCAAGGACGGTGTGCAAACTCTCTGCAATAAAGACAGTAATGTGAAGCTGAAAAATGACCAGTATAGAAATCTGAAAGTCCCCCCAGCCTTTGTAAAAACACTTTTGGTGAAGCAGTAGGTGAGAAAATCTGATTGGAAAGAGCTCAAGAGATAATGAGGAAAGAAATTGAAGACCGTAAATACAAAACAACTTTTCCTAGAATTGTTTTCTGTAAAGAAGAGCCGAGAAATGGGGTGTGATCGCTGGACAGAGAGATGGGACTTAGAAAGGCAGAGACTCCTGCTGTTTTTGTTTTTGTTTTTTTTAGGTTTAGTTGATCTGCTACGAAGGAGGATAGTGATGGATTAAACTGATGCTGTTGGAGACAAAGAGCAGAACTACCAGAGCAATGCCTTTGAGTAGGGGGGGAGGAGAGGAGAATGGATGCACCCAGGGAGGTGACCTTAGCTGTGAACGGAGGCCGGTCATCCATAGCGCAGAAGAAAAGGCCACGTGGATGGTACAGATGCAGGCAGGTGGTAGGTGTAGGGAAGCTTGTAGTTCTTCACAGTTTCTTTTTTCTCTGTGAAATGGAAAGCTAAGTCAGAATGGAAAGTGAGAATCGAAGAGGATATACAGGAGGTTTGAGCAGAGAAAAGGAGGTTTTTATTTATTTATTTATTTATTTATTTATTTATTTATTTATTTATTAAGATTTTATTTATTTGAGAGAGAGTGAAAGAGCACAAGCAGGGGGAGGGGCAAAAGGAGAGGGAGAAGCAGGCTCCCCGCTGAGCAGGGACCTGGCGTGGGGCTCCATCCCAGGACTCTGGGATCATGACCGGAGCCAAAGGAAAGCAGATGCTTAACTGACTGAGCCACCCAAGCACCCCAGAAAAGGAGATTTTGGGGAAAAAAATGCCAAGGAGAATGGGGGGTGGTTGGGTAGACTAGGCAGATACAGTAAGGCAGCGGACAGCATTAACTCCAACTTAAGACACTGATCATGACCTTAAAGTGAAACTCCTGAACTTGGGTATGAGTTCATCTTCAGCCACATTCAGAGTATGTGGGAAGAGTAGCTGGAAAGCTAGAGAGTTAGATTTAATTGGGGAGTAACTTTGACCAGAGAGAATCATCTTCTGATTTTGTCTGTTCAACGGGTGTAAAAGGATATTTTACGATTTTAACATGTAGTTTCCTAATTTTTAAAAAATATACTTTGTAAGCTTTGAGATTCCTCTATTGTAAAATACCTGGTCATGCTCTGCCCACTTTTTTGTCTATTGAGGTTCCTGTCATGTTCCCATTGATGTGTGGGAGTTCCTTGCATGTTCTGGATATCATTCCTTTGTCTGTGTTAGTCATAACTAATGTCTTTCCCAATCTATCACCTGTGTCTCACCTTTATTCATGGTGTCCTTTGTTGAATTGAAAGCCTGACTTTAATGTAATCAAATATATCTTATTTTATTATTATTCCTATGTGATACATGCTTTTGGGGTATCATTTCAAAAATCTTCCTCTACCTCTGGGTCACATAGATATTCTCCCATATCATCTTCTGTGGACTTTATGTCTTGTCATCATGGGAAAGTTTAAACCATCTGGAGGCCGCTTTTTATGTGGTATTTAGTAGGGAATCAGTTTTGTTTTTCTCCAATAATGATTCAGTTTTCCTAATGCCACCATGAAATAATTTCTCCTCTTCTCAATGGTGTGTGCTGTCCCCATTTTATCAGATATTAAGTTCCCACTTATGCACTGGTCTCTTTCTGAGTTCTATATTAAAATTTAGTAGCATATTTATCTGTTTTTGTGCCAAAAAAACACACCAGAAATTCTTGATAGGCCCATCTCACATTTTAACAAATATGCTAATACATGTCCATCATGCATGAGATCAGATTAGGAACTCTGATCCTGCTAAATTTGATCCAAGACATCACTTTAATAGGCCAATAAATATTAAAAATAGAGAAAGGAAAACAAAGAATTACTGATCAAAAAAGTGCTTTGGCATTACTCATTTATTCATTCATTTACTCGCTCACTCAACAAATACTTACTAGGTGTCTATGGGCGGGGATTCATCATGGATAGAGCTGGAGATGCAAGGTTGAGCCAGAAAAAGCAAGTCGCTGAAGTCATGAAACCCTACCATCTTTGATGAGAAACAAACATTAGTCAAATAATTATTCAAACAAATTTAACGTTGTAGTTGTGACAAGTACTCTAAACAAGAGGAGCTGTTTCATGAGGAAGGCTTGACTTCATAGAGAGAATTTGACCTGGTAGAGAAGAAAATAAAAGGTAATATTTGTAGGGTGGATGGGAGGTAACCAGGCTGGAGAGATGGAAGAAAGTTCCAGGTAGAGGAAAGAGCATGTACAGAGTACTTATGGTAGAAAGGCCCTGAGTGCAAAGGTCTGAAAAAAGCACAGATGTGTTTGTGTCAATATTTAGGAGTCAGAGTAGAAGGAGCTAGCCACGGAGAATGCATGGGCACAGCCAGCAAGGGAAGAAGAAAACAGGACACGTTGCTGTCAAAGAAGCCAAGAGCAAGTATGCTCTAGGCTAGGCTATCTCACGGAACAGTGCATTTCTTGTCTCCAGGTCCTTTTAAGAAGTAGGTAACATTTCATAAACCATGAACAGATTTAACACATGATGTTTATATCGGTGATTTTTTCATCCTTATAGAATGCTGTTTATACATCATTTTGTACTTAACTTGAGACTAATCTTCTCTTTTGTTTTACAAAGGAGTCAGCAGGATGTATATCTCGATGGAGCATGTTTCTTGTCCTACCCAGTTATCTTATTTTTCCCTATGTGTTACCCTTGAGCATGGGCCCTGTCTTGTTCACCACAGCATTCCCAATGCTGAGAACAATGCCTGAGACATAGCAGGTTCTCAATAAATACTTGTCAAATGAGTTAATTAGTAAGGCAAACAAATGAACATTTTGTAGTTTTACATTTTTGTATTATTTGTTCATAGCACTCCTGGGGGCCATATATCAATGGCATCTATTAAAGCTGAAGCAGGTGTCATGGACCGTCTCTGGTCATGTTCAACACGATTGCCTCAAAATTCTTTCATTGGCTTGTTTTTATTGAGGGTTTATTAAGTCAAAAGTACTGTAATAAGAATTGATTTGTGATTTGTTTCACACTTTATCCCTTATTTAGTTCAAAAATATACTTAGAAATGTCATGGAAATTGGGTTTGATTAGTACACTATGCTTTATTGAGACCAATTTTGAAAAGAGAACATCAAAGAAATATGGACAGCATTAAAAAATAAAAATTTTATTTATTGGACAATAAACAACATTAAAAAACTTTCTCCCATTATATAAAAAGGATTCTTTTTAAGAAAAAATGGTCTAAACTTTCAGAAACTGCACAACTAGTACGAACTGTGGCAGCTGGCCTTAATGCAGCAGACTTGCTCCATTTGGGTCAGAGAAGGTCTGGGGGTCATGTGGAGGGGAAGGGGGTTGAAGGATTTGCGTGTGATGAGTGCCTTAACCCTGGGGTTCAGCCCTAGACGAGCGTCTGAGGTGGGTACTGGAAGAACAGGAACCAGGGAGCTGTGGTAGAGATGAGGTTGAGTGGGGGTAGGAGTGGGTTGCAAGGATATGGTAGCACAGGAGGGATACCCAAACTAAGTAGCACTTAGGGAGCACTTAGAACATCCTAAGTGTTTCATTTGCTTCTGGGTTCCATTTTGTGCCCTATACCATCCCAAGAGAGATTTGCCCCCAGGCTTATTTTACTAGCAAAGGTGCAATGATAAATTTTGTGGCTATAGAACGTGCATGTCGACCCACCTCCCTCCAGTAGTGGGAGGACTGGCAGAAATCGTACAGCTCAGGTACTCTATGTACACTTCAGTGAGTAACTGAGATTTTTTTTGGCCACCATTAACATGCTTGCTTTCTGGTTTCTGAAATTAGAAAGCTGCGAAGCTAGGCACCATACATGTGCCGCTCTGGACCTGGGGCTGCTGTTTGCTCATCTCTTTCAGGACAACTCTGATTCTGATTTTCCATGTGGAAATAAACATCCATTTCCAGCTAACCTTTTCCAAAAAGCAGCCACAAGAAGTCTAAGTAGTTTAATTTTGGAAGTGGAAGTTACCATATAGACAGCATTCAGTATTACTTTAATTATCTTCCTTAACTGCGACTTCTTTAAGTTGTTCCTGACTTTTGGTCTGGTGCACGCCTTGCTATAGCACACTGGAAAACCAGTTCAGTCAGCAGAGTCATCTTCACAGCCAAAAGACATTCTTCTTCTTCTTCTTTTTTTTTAGATTATTTATTTATTTATTTGAGAGAGAGAATGGGAGAGCACAGGTGGGGGGGGGCAGATGGAGAGGCAGACTCCCCGCTGAGCAGGGAGTTCTAAGACACGGGGCTGGATCCCAGGACCCTGAGATCATGACCTGAGCTGAAGGTAGATGCTTAACCAACTCAGTCACCCAGGCACCCCCCCCGCAAAAGACATTCTTACAAAAAAATTCTTCTACACCCATTTCATTGTCTTTTCAAATTTATACCTGAAATTTCAAAATTGTTTTATAGAGGAATCCATTTCAGTGACCATAAAGTCTAATCTAAATACATTATAATAAATTGGGCCACTTGTTTAGAGGAAGTCCCTTATATTTCATTCCTTTGTTTAAAAAAAATTCAAAAAACCCTCTCCTGTCACCATTTTAATAGCCTCAATTAGGTAATGTGAAAGATGAAAATAAATATCTAAGATGAATTCTTTTCAGATTGCTCTTCCGCCCTTTTTTGGAATGAGGAAAAATGTAAGCTACCCTTAAGGCATTAGGGATTGAAGTGTAGGTAAGAGTTTGGAAATGTCCTATTGTCAAGGACTATGATGATAGCCTGAGTACATTTCTAGAACCTGAAACTAGCCTGTTTCTCTGTCCTCTGAAGAGCTTCATGCTAGAGATCATGATGTCATTAATAGGATGAAGTGTGTTTATGAAATCATTGCTGGGAAAACATGAGGGTTAAAAAACACGGAAACAAAAGCATGTCAACTATTGTCTCATGCCGATGACCCAGGCTTATTTTACTAGCAAAGGTGCAATGATAAATTTTGTGGCTATAGAAATAACAGAACAGCTCATTATGTGTCATTCATTAATAAAATAGAGCATGGGACTAATACATAGAATGCAAGCCATGTAGTGTTTGACATTACTTTTGAGTTTAATTATATGGTCAATATTATAATAATCTTGGCTCTGTGTATAATGGTATAGGATGGTACATGTTTTTAGGAACTGAAATGGTGTGAGTGACTTGGTTGGGCTTTTCAAACAGGTTTCTCCAAACATCTCATAGGAGAAAAACCAAATGAAATGAAACAGACAAGTTTCCCCTTTGTGGTCAGACTTCCCTGGTTTAAGCCAGTAGCTGAAAAGAGGTGCAGGAGGATGCGTCAGAACGCCCTGTCATTGTTCTCTGGAGAGCACAAGCATACTGCTTTCATATTTTAATCTTCCAGGTGAAGGCCCGAGGTAATTCACCTAGTTCAAGTACATTGCAAACCAAACATAAATTGTATCCCATTCTTTTTCTTTTCTTGCTGCAAACTCCGGTTTTGGTGGTAGGAAAGGAAGAGAGAAATCTCCAGTGAACGTCCAGTTCATTTTAGGAGATAGGTATAAGAAGGTCATTAGATGGCTTTAATTTGGGCCAAGGGAGGGTCTTGGAGAACAGCGGTAGCAGACATTTAGTTAACGTCTAGGATCTGAAGCGATGCGTTTTCTGTTGTAACTTACCCTTGATGTTATTTTTTTGGAGCCTGGAATCCCTTAATTAATTAATTAATTATTGTCTTTAATTTATGGTAATTTTCTTGCATCACTGCTATATTGGCCATGACATTTCTTTCTTTTTTCTTTTTTTGATTATTTATTTATTTATTTGACAGAGACACAGCGAGAGAGGGAACACGAGCAGGGGAAGTGGCAGAGAGAGAGGGAGAAGCAGGCCTCCCGCGGAGCAGGGAGCCCGACGAAGGGCTCGATCCCGGGACCCCGGTACCACGACCCGAGCCGAAGGCAGACTCCCAACAACTGAGCCACCCAGGCGCCCCAGCCAGGACATTTCTAAAAGCAAAAACAAGACCCCCAAAGAAAGGCGTGCCACAGCTGAAAACCCTGTGTGAACCGCACTTGGATGTCTGCAGTGCATTTACTCCAGCGAAGAGGCCCTGGAGTTCCTCTGCAGCAGGCAGGCCTGAGGCAGCTGGGGCGTAGACCCGACCTCTCCAGCTCCTCCGGTCTCTGACCTCCGAGCCGCTCGCGGGCCGAGAGGGCAGCGCGCGGGGGCGGAGCCTGGGCGCGGGAGCCTCCTTCCCCCCCGCCCGCCGCGCCCGGGGAGTGAGTCTCTGTACAGTCAGGGCTTCTGCTGGGCAGGGCCAGCTGCTAATCTTCCAGGCGGACACGGGAGGCGGGGGGGGGCGAGACGGGGCATATAGGTGGCGTCCGCTGCTGAGAAACACCTAGCGCAGGGACCAGGGTGGCGGCGAGAGGGGAGTTCCCACCTGTTGCGCTCTTAAAGAAATGAAGACTTGAGAAAATACCAAGGAGGGGCCGATCGGTGTCTTTTGGGCGCGCCTGGAGCCCCACCCTCGGCCAGAGGAAAAGCCTCTTGGGTGGCAGGCAGGCGCTGCAGAGAAAGCCAGAGGAAAAGCGCCTCTCCCCGCGCGCCACCTCCCGTGCCTCCCACTCGCTCTGCGCGGCCGGCCCAGCCTGCACTCCCGCCGCGGCCTTTGGCCCCGCCGGGCCTTCCCACCCCGACCTCCGGGCGCCTCTCGGCGACCTGTCCCCGAGCGCTCCCATGGCGCCCGCCCGCCCCACGCGCTCCCGGAGCGGAGCCCTCTGCAGGCAACTGCTGTTGGCCCTCACGGTGAGTGGCCGCCCGGCTGCCGGCTCCCGGGAGGGGGCTCCGCCCGTTGGGGGAGCAGGAGTGGGCGGGGGTGGCGGGCAAAGCGGAGGCTAATGTGTCGCCGGCCGGTTGAATGAATGGAGTTGTTGGAATGGGGGAAGGTTGCCAGAAAGAGGTTCGCGACCGGGGCGCCGCGCTCCCGAAGGGGAGGAGAAGGGAGTCATCCATAGATACAGTCAGCGCAGGCAGATGGAGACGCAGACGCCAGCTGCAAACACCCATCCCAAACCTTGGCCTCTGGGGACGAGCGGGGAGCGCCGCTCCTCCGTGCCTCTGCCTTTCGGGGGGAGGGTGCTGTGCACCTCGGGCGCGGTGCCGGGTTTCGGCGGCGGCGGAGGGGAGCGCTGGGCGGACGGGACGGAAAGTGCCCTCGGGTGGGAGGACTACGCCCCTTTCCGGGGCTTGCTCTCGGTGTGTGTGCGAGTCTGTAGAGGAGCGGTCTCGACACTCGCGCCTGGAAATGGTAGATGGGCGGGCCCTAGATGACCCCTTGTATAGTTCCCACTGTCAGCGTGTGCGGTTGCTACCCCCTTAATCTTTAGGGAAATGCTCGTCCGGTTCTCTTGTGCACAGAGGCATCTGGATTCTTCTCTTTTGCCCTCTCGCTCTAACTTCTTTCCCACTTTAAAGAACACAGTAGCAATGACCTCACCCACCCAAACCTGGGAGTGAGAAGGGGTGGCTTTATTTGGGGACGGACGGTTCCCCGCCCAGGCAGAAAAGCCCGGGATCCCACGGCCAGGGGCGGAGAGGGGGGAGGCAGAAGGTACAGGAATTCAGTGCCAGTGGACAGCCCCTGGGAGAGTTTGGGATCAGAGGTTTCCCAGACTGGACTTCCTGAGTCCCGTAGGAAGAGAAAAATTAAATAGACCAGGGGCCAGAAAGTGCTCAACCCGGTAGTGACCTTTCTCGTTGAGCCCCAGGTGTTGGAGCAAAAGTTGCCTGAAGGACAAGGGGACAAACCTGGAGAACAGACAGCAGGAAGATTCCTTCTGGGAGTACTGGAACTGGGGGGATGAAATATTCGGATCATTTCACTTCTCAACCGCTCTTAGTTTACAGTGAATTCCTTACATTTTACTTAGTTTACAGTGAATTCCTTACATTTTTAAATCATGAAATTGTAGTGCTGTCATTACACTATCTTTCTCTAGGACTTCAGACCCTTAGTTAAATTCCCAGGGCACATTAGTGTCATAGAAAGGGCCAGGTGTACAGCAATTAGTATTTTATAGTTGAGAAAACCAAGAATGAAATAAATAACGGTCACAACATATGTAGTTGATGACAAAGAAATGACTTTGGTTAGATCCCTAATAAAGTTGCCACTTCTTTTTAAACCAGTGGCCATTACTCTTTGAAGGAAAAGGGGTAATTAAGCGTGGACAGTAATAGGTGTAATTAAGCATGGACAGTAATAGGTATGGGCAATAAATAGCGTTGCTTTGCATATGCTTGCACACAAAACTTTCTGTGTGCTCTCAGGTCCTTTGTAGAAGAAAGACGAAGTGAATAAACTAAAGGTGACTTTTTTTAGCTTCAGAGCTGGATTGGCCAGAAGTGGATAGATAGCAAAGCACCCCTCATCCTGCTACATTCTAGCTGGAAGGCGCGGTGCGGGTCCTTCTAGCTGCTCTGGTGTCTGTGTGCATATCAGGGCCAAGTCCTGCCAGGCTCAGGTGGTTCTTGTGCTCGTGAGCCTCAAGTGTGATAGATGTGTAAAGAGCATTTGAGTAGAAGATATTATTAAGTAGGAGTGAATAATTCCTTTTCACTGGGGGAACACCCTTTACATTTCCTCCTCTCCATGTACCCAATTAATCTTTCACCATTCTACAAATCAGCTTCTCCCTGCTTCCTACTGCTGCCTCGCCACACACGTGTCTTAACCACTTGAACTCTGGTTTCTACCCAAACACCTAATGAGGCTGCTCACTCTCTTAAGGTCATACCGGATCTCCACTGCTAAATATAAACCATTCCTTATACAATTCCACCTTGTAGATTGTGCCTTTATTGAAATTCACTCCCTTTTTTTTTTTTTTAAGATTTTATTTATTTATTTGACAGAGAGATACACAGCGAGAGAGGGAACACAAGCAGGGGGAGTGGAGGAGGGAGAAGCAGGCTTCCCGCTGAGCAGGGAGCCCGATGTGGGGCTCGAACCCAGGAACCTGGGATCATGACCTGAGCTGAAGGCAGACGCTTAACGACTGAGCCACCCAGGCGCCCCATCACTCCCTTTTTTTCTTTTGACCTTCCTGTTCCTGACTACTCAGGATCAGACTCCCTATTCTAGGTCCTGTCGGTGAAATATCATACAGGTGCCTCCTTAGATGAAATGTATTTTGGTAGTTGGGATGTCTTCATTAAACAATAAGTCTTTATATCTACCCAGTATGATGTGTGACACAGCAGTTATTATCTTCTCAAACAATGTTGCTTTTCTTCTTACATCCTGTATTTCAGTGAATGACACTACCATACACCTTGTTGCTCAGGTAGGGTGTCTGGAAGCTGTTTGCTTTTCCTTCCTCACTGCTCCCCTCCCCAAAACCATCATTAAGTCCTATTAAATCTACATTCAGAAATACCTTATGGATATCTCTGCTTCTGTCCATCATCTCTGCTGTTACTTTTTGCTATTACAAATAATGTCATAGTGACTAAACTTGTGTATATATGTCATTTCATGTATGGGCAGGTGTATGAATAGAATAGATTAGATTACTAGAAATGGTATTGCTAGATAAAAGTATAAATGACTGTGTACTTTTGGTAGATATTAACAGCTCCTTCACCCCTCCATAAAGGTTGTACATGACTAGATGGAAAGCTGTTTTATAATGGACGTCATATCACATCATCGAGGATTTATAGAGAGTATTATATATAATATATAATATATATAGTATACTAATATATTAGTTATTATAGTAATATATTCTAGCATTTTAGTATAGTACTATACTCAGTATAATATACTATATTATATATTATAGAGCATGTTATACTATACTGTATCATATTATACTATATATGTATATATATATATAGTATGAGACTACTTGATCTAGGCAGTCATTTGGCAAAAGATGAAGTCGAACCCATAACTCATGTAGAACACAGAAAAGTCCAAACAGATGAAAGGTTTAGATGTAACATACGATACCATACAGTTAATAGAAGAAAACATGGTGAATTCCTGTTTAAGTTTGGAGTCAAGAAGGCCTATCTATGGTTCACATGGCTTAGATTTCAAAAGCCACTTATTAATATTGAGAAAACCAATTATATCAAATTATGATCATTAATATAAATATATTATAAATATTATAAATAACATAAATCAATTATATTAAGACACACACACACTTGTCCATGGCAAAAATAACAACCCAAACAAAAATATTATAAGCAAAGTCAAAGGTAACTCAAATTAGAAAAAAAAAATTGCAGATCATATTTTAAAAAGCTAATCTACAAGTATATAAAGAGCTCTTATAAATCAAATAGTCCAACATGAACATGGATATGAAAAAGTCCCATAAAGTACTAAAAATGGCCCATAAAAATATTTCAGCCTCGCTCATAATAAGAAAAGATGTAGTTAAACTTCAGTGACATATTCCTCATTTGGCATACACCCAAAAGTTTGAAAACACACAGCATAGGCAAGAATGTGGTGAAATAGGAACTCCTATAATTGGTGAGTGTAACAAAGTTAGAACATTTATGGACTGTATACAGTTATAACAAATACAAATAGAAACTCTTTTACTTCTTCCTTTCCAATTTGTATGCATCTAATATCTTTCTGCCTATTCATATACAAAATGGCAGTTTTAATTATTGAGACTTCATAGTATTTTTAAATACCTGCTAAGTCTAATATCCTTTCATTGCTTTTCTTTTTCATAGTTTTCCCGTCTATTCTTAGTTATTTATTTTTCCTTATCACCTTTTAAATCAGCTTGTCTAGTTCCAGAAAAAATACTATTAAGATTTTTATTGACATCATGAAATTTATAATTTAACTTAGTGGAAATTGATATATTTATGTTGATTTTTTTTCTATCCAAAATAATGATATATCTTTCTTTTTGTGCGAGTCTACTTTGTGTCCTTCAGAAATATTTTCAGATTTTTCTCAAATAGGCTTTACATGTTTCTTGTTAAGTTTACTCCTTGGCCTTTTACCTTTTTATTGCTTTTGAAAATGATTCCTTCTCTTTCATTATATTATTTAATTTGTATTTATGTGTGCAAAGACTAATGATTTCTGTATTTTAATAGTTGTTTCTGCTCCCTTACTGAAATTCTATAGTAATTATAGTAATTTATAGTATTTTATTAGTCTTATAGTAATTTATTAGTTGATTTCTTTCAGTTTTCCAGGTAGTCATATCAAATGCAAATAGAGATTTTTTTTTTGCTTCTTCCTTTCCAATCTATATGTCATCTGATATTTCCTTCTTGCCTAATATATTTTAATGTAATGTTAACTATAAATGATGACCTTGGAAAGTATGCTGTTTCTGAGTTTAGTGGGGCTGCTGCTAATGCTTTCCCATAGATGATGTGATTAAAACATAATATAAAATCATCTTGAAGAAGTATTTATTAACTCCTTGGGGGGCTTTTTTTTCTTTTTAAATCTAAGGATTGTTATTGAATTTGGTCAAACGTCTTTCAGCATCTATGGTAGTGATTACATGCCAGGCCTTCTTTAATCAGTGGCTTGAGGTTCCCAGACCAAGCAAGTAAGGTGAATGTGGATCACAAATCTGTTCAAGGACCAGTTTGCTTCAGGCTCCCTCTATGGCGAAGGTTTTACATTTGGGGTCCCAGATTAATGTGGGCAGCTCTTCTCTTAGATCTTAGGCAGGCCTGTGCTTGATTTTCTTCTCTTCTATTGAGGCCAAACAACCAGAGTCCAATCTTTTCAGATCAGAAGTTGTGTCTGATTACCACTCTGTGTTTGAGCTTGATCCTCAGTTTCTGCCTAGCAATTCTTTGCTAGATGGTTTAGGACCGTTAACAAAAAAACATATCCATCCTTTCTCATTTTGGCATTTTCTTCCCCTGAATGACCTAGCTGCCATTATTGGAAATGAGAATCGTTCCCCTGATCCATTCCCCACACTGCTCGGACTCACCTTGTTCCAATGGGAAGCTGCTTATGTCGTTTATCTGCTTAAAGCAAATCTTTGGTTTCTTACTGTCTTTAGGAAAAAAAAGATCCATATACTTTGTTAACACTGTTCAGAATCTACCCCACACCTACTTCTCTGAATCCATTTTCTTTTATTTCTTTTCTAAGATTTTATTTCTAAGCAATCTCTACACCCAAAGTGGGGCTCGAACTCACAGCCCCGAGTTCAACAGTTGCATGCTCTTACTGACTGAGCCAGCCAGGCGCCCCTGAATTCATTTTAAACTTTGTCCCTTTTGTGCTGTGAGCATCAGCCTTTTAAGATTTTGTTTTCAGACCCGTGTCATCTCTGGGCTTCACATTTGCCGTTTCTGTATTTGGAACACGGAAGCTGTGTGTCCTCTTGAACTGGCTAATGTACAGCCACTCTTCAGGTGACCTCACCTGGCTCTTACATGAGGCTAGTTCCCCCTGCTATCCTATAGCACCCTGTACCCATCTAGTAGAGCATTTATCCTACTTTATTGAAATTACCACTATGTCTTATCCTTGAATTGAAAGTTTCATGAGGATCATGTTTACTGCTCTGTGTCTGGTACATAGTAGACATTCAGTAAATATTAGTTAAATGCAGGAATGAATGGATGCCCAGGATACTGTTCTCTAAAGTATTGAATTAATCCAGCCATTTTTCACCTTCTCTGCTGTTTTCACCTTAGTCCAGGTCACCATCCTCCCTCTCTTACATTTCTGCTGGAACCTCCCAATTGGTCATCTTGCTTCCACTCTTGCTTCTCTGTAGTCTGTTCTCACAGGGCCACCAGAATGAGTCTGTGTAAATGCTCACCACATTATGCCACTCCACAGCTTCTAAACCTATGATTGTTTCTCTTTGTACTCAGAATAAAATCTACACTCCTACTATGGTCTTTTAAACCATATGTGATGTGCCCATGACTGTCCCTTTAATATCATCTTGTATCACTCTTCCCTCACTGTGCTTTCCTACCATGACTGCTTTTTTGTTCCTCTAACACACCAGGTAAAATCCTCTTCCAGGGTCTTTGTTCTGTTTTTTCTTCCACCTGGAAGACTCTTCCCCGGTTAGTGAACTGGTTTGCTTCCTCATTTCATTCAGGCTTCTGGTCTTCCCTCTGTCACCTTTTCTGCCTGTTTTATTTTTCTCATAACATTTATCTCTTGGCATTATATGACTTTTACGTATTTATTTTTTTTGTGTCTCACATTATAAGGTAATCTCCATGAGGTCAAGAACTTTGTTCACTGTTGAACACTGCCTTGTACATAGTAAGCAACCAGTAAATGTTGGTTGAATGAAGAAGTAGATGCATGTTTTCAACCGCCTTGAATTGGACTCTTCACACATCTCATTTTATGCCTGTCTTCTCTAAGACAATACAGCCAGTGAACATTCTTCTCATCTTTTAGTTTCCAATCCAAATAGTCTCTTCACTGTGTCCATCCCTAATTTCCAAATGACATGTAATCACTGCCTTGCCTGATCCTCCATATATAACTTAAATTGGATAATTAAATGTATATTGGCATGTGTAGTGGAAATAAAAATGTATATTAGAAATAAAAATTCTAATCCAAATTTTGATTATTTTAATTTGTGTTTATAGACTTTGTAAATATAGTATCAATGCTAGTCAGCTATCTTGCTTTTGGTTAAAAGCCTTTGCAAAACTATAGAATTGTTCAATCTTTCAGAAGCATGCATTATACAGTTTTAGGGGGAACAGAATTAAATTTCGGTGTGTTCAAATATATATTGTATTGGAATTGGTTACCATAAATCACTAACTCATTTAAAAAATTTTAAGTGAAATATTTTGTAAAATGCCCTTACTGGTCACTTATGAGAAGATGCACCTTCAAAATAAATTCATATTTCAAAGTTCTGTGCTTGTTTGTGTGGGGTCATAGATAAGTAATCTCCAAGTCACTCCGTGATAATGAGTTGATGCTTCTCTTTAAAGCATTGGGTTTTTGTTTAAGATACTATTGATTTGGTACCATAGTTCATAGGCAGTTGACTATTAATTGAAACACTTTGCTGACTCTAAATTTGTTTTTGTTTGTTTTTCCTATTCACATACCTGTGCTGCCTTCCTAAGTTTTTAGTGCTCTCACATTGGTTGTCATTCGTTCCTCAGTATACTCACCGTATTAGTCAGTGAATTTACTATTAGCTCCTTTTTACAGAAGAGGAAACAAAACCCAAGAGGGTAAGGAATTCTTGGAGTTTACATGCTTTGTGAAGGAGGGAGCCATGACTCTTGGTCTTTTGTTTTATTCTTTCTCTCCATGTAATTTTGTTCTGATTTCTACTGCAGTGTATGTTTTTAAATTTTATTTTGCTAGTTGTATAAACTAATTTATAATTATACCAATTTCTAACATATGAATAATGTACAGATTAAAAGGATCTTTTTTTAATGTGTAATACTGATTTGATGTTTTAGATCTTAACATTTACCTGTGATGCCTGCAAAAAAGTCATACTACAAGTTCCCTCCCAGCTAGATGCTGAGAAATTTGTTGGTAGAGGTAAGAAACTGCTAAAATGTGTAATAGATCTTACTTGGTATGATCTTGTAAAATTAGTGTAATTTTTAGAAGGATAGCTGTATTGGAATTAATAGTTAAAACTAATATATTACATTATCATTTGTAATACACATAATATCATTCCAATAAAAGGAATATTGTCCTTTATTGAAAAACATGATTATATGAAGTAGATAAAAAGGCTTAGTTTGAGTAATAAATAATTATTAATATTTATATTACATGGGGGTAATGGCATATGTTATAACATACTTCTATGAAATTGAGAAATAGTATTGAATCTATTGAGTTTAAAGGTATTGTTTTTGGATTTTAATAATAAAACATTTTGGTATTTTACTGATATATATTTCCAGAAATTGCTTTTTATCAATTATTATTATTATTATTTTGAGTGAGAGGGAATGAGAGAGAGAGGGGGAGAAAGAGCAGTGGGGGGGGGCAGAGGGAGAGGGAGAGAGAGAATCTTAGGCAGGCTCTGCTCAGCGTGGAGGATGACGCGGGGCTCGATCCCACAATCCTGAGATCATGACCTGAGCTGAAATCCAGAGTCCCATGCTAAACTGACTGAGCCACTCAGGTGCCTCTTATCAATTAATTTTTTTCACATAACTCAAGCTTACAAGGAAAGAGCAGACCAGTGAGAACACAGAATATAATGACTCTAACAATAGATGCAAAGAGTTAAGAAATATTTTAATTTAATAACTGCTGATTAATTTTCTAGGTTCTGTTTAAGTTCTCTCATGTGTTACGCTATAGCTAATTTCAGTTAATAAAGAAAAACTTCTTTTGGTGTTGGTTTACATATTAAAACACTGGAACTCACATGCCTTTATTTTAGGACAAATGTCTCTTTTTTAAAAGGACGTAAAGGAGGTGTTTGAAGTGACATAGGTGTTTATGCACAATTTAATTAACCATATAGTTTCGTATGTACTTTTAAAAATGCAACATTTACAAGTGTCAGTGTAATTTTAAGTTTTTGGTTCCCCACCCCCAAATGAATAGATTACTGTTAGCACTATATATTGTTTTGTTTTACCTTACAAATGATTGCTTGTGTGTATTTTCTACAGTTAACCTGAAGGAGTGCTTTCAATCTGCAAATCTAATTCATTCAAGTGACCCTGATTTCCAAATTTTAGAAGATGGGTCTGTCTATACAACAAATGCTATTCTTTTGTCCTCAGAGGAGAGAAGTTTTACCATATTACTTTACAACACTGAGAACCAAGAAGAAAAGAAACTACTTGTTCTTTTACAGCATCAAACAAAGGTACACCAAACTATAAAAATGAAGCATAATGAATTGTATTCTGCAGGTGTAACATTACCAGGGAAGACGTGGAATCAGAGATGACGTGGGATAGTTCAGCTTGATGAAGAATGGAAACCATCATGCAACTTAACAGTGTTCAAATGGTGGAAAAAGGTTTTGCCACATCAGTTATTCTAGGTTGTCTTTGCTTTTCATTTGGGATATAAACAGAGAAATTGGGAGGCTACAGCATGCGTATTTGAGATTAGACACAAAGAAGCATTTCTTAATCTTTTCCTGTAGAATAGATTTCCAAAACAAATTTTGAAACTCTGTCTATATGTATCTTAGACAGCATAATTTGTAGTCTTAAAAAGTAGATGATTATTTTAGGTTGAGATTCAGACCTCATGCATGCTTATTGGACTCTTGACACTAAAGATCCAGATGATTTCTATTCAACCATCGGCCATAATTCAGTGCAGCAGCTTGAGAGTTATCACCATTTTTCTCTCCCCGTTCTGACACAGATTCTCTGTTGGTCCCTGGCTCTTCCTAGTTGCTGGTGAGTGGAAGGTGCATATGCTATATTTAGAAGGCCACTCACTTTATTTCTTTTCCTTGCATCTCTCTCCTCCCATGGTTTTGCATGGCAATATGGCAACAGTAACGTTGTTGGTTTTTATTTTATTTTTTTTTAAATTTTGCTTCTAGGCTTCCAATTCCATCTCTCTTTCTTCCATGTTCGTACCAAGTTATTTTCTTGAGAGTACTGTTGTGTTAACAGATAGGACTGTTATTTCTTTGTTATCTTTTTTGCAGTGTTGACATTTAGTTTGGTTTTCAAGCACCACCATGGTCTTACACCTTCCCAGTTAATCCTCATGAGAGATGTGTCAGAGTTCCAATGTTTGCGAATAAAGTAACCATGGACTTTATTATTTTTTTCCTGTGTTCTAAATTGAGGTATTAAAGAAGAGGCATTCTAAAGAAAAAGTTCTAAGACGTGCCAAGAGACGGTGGGCTCCTATTCCTTGTTCAATGCAAGAGAATTCCTTGGGTCCTTTCCCACTTTTTCTTCAACAGGTACAATTTACTTTCCTTTCACTGTGAAAGTCTATGGTTTCCATTTTTTTTTTTAATTTGGATGATGAATATAAAGTTATTTTTAAAAGCAGTTCTATATGAATACATGAGTATGTGTATTATATGTTTCAGTAAATAGGTATAAATATATATCTTTATACCAGCATACACTTTTTTGCAGTTTTAGTCCTGCAAAGTCCATTTATGAAATTGTAAAACCCATCTAGCACTCTCAAACACATTGTTCCTTAATGAATTTTCCTATTAGCAAGCATGTCACCTGGGCATAGTATAGAAACCCCTTTCATAATAGATGAAATTGCTGACACCAGGATAAATGCCATGAAGGGCAAAAGACACATACATCCTTTCCATTGTTTATCCCCAAGTCCACCCCTTAAATCGTATTGGATCCACATTTTCTCTCTCTTTCTAACTTTCAGTAGCAACCCCAGCAAATCTGGCCTTCTTCCACTATCCATTGCCACGACCATTGAGTCCTTGACTAGGGTTTCTTTTCTCTCAGTTCTTGAAATTTGAGAGGAACTCTCCTTTATATCCCACCAACAAATTTCATACAGTTGAGAAAAGAGCATCTCAAAGTTGAGAAAGAAATCGTTTGAAAATCATTGTTAGTCATCCTGACATATAGTCAAGATCTTACTAAGAGGATCAAAACAGCTTGGGAAAAAATTTGCTTTTTGAATCAAGTACCAGAATATCACACTTGCCAAGATATTATGTCATTTCTATTCTCCCTCATTTCCACCCATCCTTTCACCTCAGCTTCTATAGTAAAAAGACGCTGACAAATAATAGAAACTAATTAAGGAAAGCATTTCCCATGGTTTTTCCCCGTATACAGTAACTTTAAACCTAGTGTCTCAAATGTTATGTATAATAAAACTTCAAGTTTAAAAAATTAATGAAAGGGTAATTTTTCATGCTCTGAATACTTTGTTTTCTCAGACAGTTAAAGTCTTAAATGTTTGGTTCACAGAGGTACCATTTAGTGTATTTCTCTGTTATTCGGGAAAACTAAGACACTACTACATTATTTTCCTCATGCCTTGCTCTTGAAATTTCTCAATTATTAGGCTTCCTTATTCTATTGCTGTTTTTTATTCATACATGATAACAAATTAAAGGGGGCAATTACTTACTGCAACAAAAATGGCAACATGATTGCATAAATATATATAGATGAAAGTCTTGCTGAAATAAAAATTTGTCTCTTATGTATATAATATCTACTTTCTAGATTCAATCTGACACTGCACAAAACTACACTATATTCTATTCCATAAGAGGACCTGGGGTGGACCGAGAACCTATAAATTTATTTTATGTAGAGAGAGATACTGGAAACTTATATTGCACTCGTCCTGTAGATCGTGAGGAGTATGAATCTTTTGAGGTAAAGTCTAAAGTTTACATATTGTATTAGTAATTATTAAGCTTGGCTGTTTCATCTCCCATTCTCAATTTGCTTACCTTTTTTTGTTCTCTGAGCTTGTTGTCTCTGCTCTGGCTACATCTGATAGCACAGACTTGAAGCAAAAAGAGCTTTATAGAATAGAGAGCATTAGATTCTTAGATTGGTCTTGGTATGATAGTTTCACCTTTTTTTTTTTTTACTTTTTAAAAAAGATTTTATTTATTTATTTTATATATAGAGAGAGCGTGCCTGAGTGGGGAGAGAGGCAGAGGGGGAGGGAGAAGGAGAAGGAAAAAATCTCAAGCAGACTCTGTGCTGAGCAGGGCTCGATCTCACAATCCTGAGATCATGACTTGAGCTGAAACCAAAAGTTACTAACAGACCGAGCACCCAGGCATTCCTAGATTTAAATATTTAGGTTTGGAATTGCTACAAGATGGCCTTCTAAGTACCTGTGATGCTCTGCTTTCTCTGAGAGTTGTTATGAGAAAAATTGGAGTTGAAATTCATATTATAAAATTAAAAGAAATAAATTGCATTCCACATACAATTTATAGCCATGCATTTGTTCTATTTCTGACTTTCCTTTTTTAAAGTAAAAAATTCTCATGAAGAGAATTATCTAAATATAACTACCAATATGCATGAAATTCTAATTAGTAGTATATAAGATAATATTTTAGTTAACTGTGCCTGGGGAATTTGGAGTCCTAAGAATCCAAAGTTACTGAAGATCCAGAGAGGGTATTTAAAATCCATGCACTGGAAGCTTTCAAACAAAACAAAATAATAGAGAAATGGAAAGATATTCCAGGCTCATGGGTTGGAAGAACAAATATTGTTAAAATGCCCATACTGTGCAAAACAGTCTATGGATTTAATGCAATCCTAATCGAAATACCAATAGCATTTTTCACAGAACTAGAACAAACAATCCTAAAATATGTATAGAACCACAAAAGACCCTAAATAGCCAGAGCAGTCTTGAAAAGGAAAAACAAAAATTCCAGACTTGAAGTTATGTTACAAAGCTCTACTAATCGGGGCGCCTGGCTGGCTCATTTGGTGAAAAATGTGACTCTTGATCTCAGGGTTGTGAGTTTGAGCCAATGTTAGGTGTAAAGATTACTTAATAAAAATAAAATCTTTAAAAATAAACAAACAGGGCGCCTGAGTGGCTCAGTTGGTTAAGCGACTGCCTTCGGCTTAGGTCATGATCCTGGAGTCCAGGGATCGAGTCCCGCATCGGGCTCCCTGCTCAGCAGGGAGTCTGCTTCTCCCTCTGACCCTCCTCCCTCTCATGCTCTCTGTCTCTCATTCTCTCTGTCTCAAATAAATAAATAAAATCTTTAAAAAATAATAATAATAAAAAAATAAAAATAAACAAACAAAGGGCACCTGGTTGGCTCAGTCGGTTAAGCATCTGCCCTCAGCTCAGGTCTTGATCTCAGGGGCCTGGGATTGAGCCTCGTATCCAGCTCTCTGTTCAGCGAGGAGCCTGCTTCTCCCTCTGCCCCTCCCCCTGCTCATGCTCCCTCTCCCTCTCTCTCTCAAATAAATAAATAAAATTAAAAAAAAAAGATAAACAAAGCTGTACTAATCAAAATAGTGTGGTACTGGCATAAAAATAGAGACCTATATTAATGGAATAGGATAGAAAACCCAGAAATAAATCCACAATTATATGGTTAATTAATCTTCACCAAAGGAGGAATGAATATACAATGGGAAAAAGACAGTCTGTTCAACAAATGGTGTTGGGAAAACTGGTCAGCTATATGCAAAAGAATGAAAAGAATGAAACTGGAACACTTTCCATACCATACACAAAAATAAACTCAAAATGGCTTAAATATGAGACCTGAAACCATAAAAAGCCTAGAAGAGTGAACAGGCAATAATTTCTCTGATATCAGCCATAGCAACTTTTTTCTAGATATGTCTCCTGAGGCAAGGGCAATAAAAGCAAAAATAAACTGTTGGGACTACATCAAAATAAATAGCTTCTACACAGTGAAGAAAACAATAAAACTAAAGGCAACCTACTGAATGGGAGAAGATATAGAAGATATTTGCAAATGACATATCCAATAAAGGGTATCCAAAATATATAAAGAACTTACAAAACTCAACACCCAAAAAACAGATAATCCACTTAAAAATGGGCAAAAGACATGAACAGACATTTCTCCAAAGAAGACATTCAGATGGCTAACAGACACATGAAAAGATGCTCAACATTGCTTATCATCAGGGAAATGCAAATCAAAACCACAATGAGATATCACCTTACAGCTGTCAGAATGGCTAGATTCAAAACACAAGAAACAACAAGTATTGGCAAGGATGTGAAGAAAAAGGAACCCTCTTGCATTATTTCTTTATTTTTATGAAAGATTTTATTTTATATATTTATTCCAGAGAGAGAGAGAGCATGAGTGGGGAGGAGGGGCAGAGGGAGAGGGAGAAGTGGATTACCCGCTGAGCAGGGAGCCTGACACAGGTGGGGCTTGATGTGATCACATCTCACGACCCCGAGATCATGACCTGAGCTGAAGTCAGATGCTTAACTGACCAAATCACCCAGGCACCCTGAACCCTCTTGCTTTGTTGATGGGAATGCAAACTGGTGCAGCCACTGTGGAAAACAGTATGGGGATTCCTCAAAAAGTTAAAAATAGAACTATCCCACAATCCAGTAATCACACTGTTTGGCATTTACCCCAAAAATACAAAAGCACCAATTCAAAGGGATACAAGCACCCCTATGTTTATAGCTGCATTATTTATAATAGCTGAATTATGGAAGCAACCCAAGTGTCCATTGATTGATGAATGGATATGAAGAGTGGTATATAAATGCAATGGAATATTACTCAGCCATAAAAAGAACAGAATCTTGCCATTGCAATGACATGGATGGAGCTAGAGAGTATCATGCTAAGTGACATAAGTTAGAGAAAGACAGATACCATAGAATTTCACTCATATGTGGAATTTAAGAAACAAAACAAACATGCAAAAGGAAAAATAAAAGAGAGAGAGGCAAACCAAGAAACGGACTCTTAACTATACAGAACAAACTGATGGTTACCAGCGGGGAGGTGGGTAGGGCGATGGGGGGAATAGGGGGTGGGGATTAAGGAGGGCACTTGGGATGAGCACCGGCTATTGTATGGAAGTGTTGAATCACTATAGTACACCTGAAACTAATACAACACTATGTTAACAACTGGGATTAAAATGAAAAACTTAATAAAACAAAACAAAAAAAACCCCACAAAATAATCTTCAAGACTGTTCTGGGAAAATAATAATAAAAGCTGTTAACACTCATCCACAATAGTACAGTACTAGTAAAGAAACCAAAATTATCTACGTTATTATATTAAACATAAAATGCTGTAGTACACCATGGGATTAACCACCTCCTGTGACATTAAGGTTCCGTCCACATCCCCAAACAATAACAAATGGTGAAACTCACACCACCGTGCTGAACAGTCTCCAAATGGAAGCCAAAGGAAGTTGGAACCATATTTTAATTTTGCTTTTTTCCTTATTTGACTCTTCACAGCTAATTGCCTTCGCCACAACTCCGGATGGATATACTCCGGAACTTCCACTGCCCCTGGTAATCAGAATTGAGGATGAAAATGATAACTACCCAGTTTTTACAGAAACAACTTATGTTTTTACAGTTTCCGAAAATTGCAGAGTTGGTGCGTACCTACCTTAACAATGTATGGCAACTTAACATTTTAATTCATAAATTGAATTTCACTGTGGCCATTGGGAGGCAGCATATTCCGCTGGCAAGAACAAGGGACTTGCTAATCAGGGTGGCTGTGGGTGGGAATTTTGCTCTGCCTTTCACTAGCTGTGTGCTCTGACCTTGGGCAGACTTAATAGTCTTGACAAACCTTGTTTTCCTTATCTGTAAAATGGGTTATGATATGCAAGATTGTTGTGAAGATTAAATGATGCATCGTACATCTGGAATGCCAAGCCTAGTGCCCGAAAACTAGAGAAATTACTCAGTTACTTCCTGTGTGAGATAAAATAAATACTTGCAAGAGAAAACACTCTAAGAAGAATAAGTCTTTGAGCAATTAAAGTCTTAGCCTTGAAGAGATCTACTGATATCCCATACTGATTAAATGATTGGCAGTACTCTGAGCATTATCATAAAGGTCATTGAGAGTAATACAAAGGTTTTCTCAATCTTATGTCAATGGACCTTATCAGCTGGAAGTCAGAATGCAATTTTTGAGTCTTCCAGAAAGATCTAACTAAACCAAGAGTTTTGGACACATTTTTGACCATTTGATCAATGTAAGGGCAGACTTAGAAATAGAAAAAAGTTAAAGGGTAGTTAGAATTCTTTAGTCTAGAAATACAATGGCAATGGATGGATATTATCAACATTTATAAAATTATACAGTAAATACGGATATGGTCACCAAATTCCCAAATGTTAGAATGCTGGGATATATTTAAAAATGATACTTTATATAGAAGTCTGCAAATGTATAAAAACTACTACTCAGCCATATAATTAAGTGGTCCAAAAGCTTTTTGAGGTAGATGGAAAGGAATGAAATAAAGGGGATGTTGAAAATGTAAAAGTTTTGGAAATTAAAGAGGATTTTTCAATATGTAGGTTCTACCGTGGGACAGGTATGTGCAACTGACAAAGATGAACCTGACACGATGCACACGCGTCTCAAGTACTCCATCATAGAGCAGTTGCCAGCATACCCCACGCTGTTTTCCATGCATCCAACTACAGGCGTGATCACCACATCATCATCTCAGCTAGACCGAGAGGTAACACCAATATCAGAGGAGACAAAACCTGATTGTCACATCGCCATTGAATCATATCTGTATATATCTTGTATAGCGCCTATAGATGTGTTTGTGAAAAGCATGTTGTGAATCTAATTTTAGAAAAGTTATTAAGTTTGCTGATGGAGGTCATTAACCTTGCAGTGTGCTAATTTTGAACTAATTTGTTCTCTCTTGAAATGTATGTTTTATAAAGTCAAGTTACCTAATATTAGCATTTTTATAGTATAGTAGTAAAAACAGGAAATGTCAAATATGAAAAGTGAAACTTTTGGAAACGTGCAGGCATTTGTTATTTACAGATAACAATGCTTTTTTTTTTGCCTGTATCATCTCTTCCCTGACAGTCTCATCTACATTCTTCCCCTTATATAGTTTAAGAGAAAATTTATTTCTCTTTGATCTCTAGTTTACCATTTTCAATCTACTGCTTGAAATCCTGATTTGGATGTTTCACAGATACCTAAGATGCAATACATGTAAAATTGAACTCTTTTTGCCTTCTAAACATGCTCTCCTTGCCGTGTTTTCTAGGTAAAATGACATTAATACATTCTTTTCCTGTTGATAATTTTTCTCTTGTCACCCTGAGTTCATGTTCTCAGAATTGTATTTAATGTCTCCTCTTGCTCCCTTGTTCAGATCACTTTCCCAAACATGGTGCTGTTACCTCTAAAATGACCTTGTATTTATATTCTGTCCATTTCCACTGCAGCTATCCTAGTTTAGTGAGTCATTCACTTGGCTATTCAACTATTACCTCTTCCACCAGGCATTTATTCATCTGAATTCTTAGAGAGTTTATCTGGCCTACTTACTACGTTTATAATCCTTAATCTTAAGGTATAGTAATATATGCTTGTCAGGTATTTGATTCCTAAAAGTTCATACCAGATTCATTTCATTTTCCTCTCTTTTTTCCTCATGGATTAGAGTAGTGGTCCTCAAATTTTCTGGTCTCAGGACCTTTTACACTCTTAAATATTATTGAAGATTTCACAGGTCTTTTGTTTATAAGGGCTATATTTATTGATATTTATTCCATTAGTATTTAAAGCTGACAAAAGTTTAAAATATTTATTTATTCACCCATTTAAAAATCATAAATATATTACACATTATCATAAATAACATTTTTATAAAAAAACAATTACACTTTCTAAAACAGTAAATAATTTACTGAGAAGAATGACACTGTAATGTATTTTTCCAAGTCTCTTTAATACCTGGCTTAATATAAGACTGGTGGATTCTCATATCTCCTTCTGCATTCAGTTTGTTATAATATGTAGCTTTAGCTAAAGTATATAAAGAAAATCCAACATGAGATGAAGTTAGAAAAGAGAGGAGTATTTTAATAGTAATTTTAGGTCATTGGGGCTACTCTTTTGATACTACACCAAAACTTGACAATTTTTGTTTCATAAATGTTAGTTTGATAAATGTGTTTTTTGCAATGTGCACTCTAAAGCCTTATCAAGGAGCTTTCATACTTTGTTATATTAAATCCATTGGTCTATCTTGTACTCTGGACAATTTATCCATGTATAATTTTGTAACATCATGTGTTAACCATTTGGAAAATAGTGTTTTACTGAATTATGTAGATCTTGCAGAGATTGACACATTTCATTAAGCAATACAGGAAAAAAGTTACCTTTTCACCTCCCTTGATATCACAGTGGTTGATAAAAGTTTTCCAGAAGTCTCATTTTTGTTTGAAACTCCAGTTTATCATTGACAACAAATAGTTGTTTTCCTTGAAGTGACAGATTCACTTTATTAAGATATAATGTCTTCCAAATACACTAGTCTGAATAATGATAGATGTCTTTCATGTAAAAATGGTATTTTGTGCAGTAAAACCCCCAAAACAATAGCTAGTTTAGTTCTTAAATAATCACACAAGTACTTCCCTTGAGAAGAACATTGTATGTTATGTAGCAGAACTGCTTTATGCATACCTCCCATTTCTTCACTAGACTATGGGTTGAAATTTAATAAAATTTGGTAAAATTAATCATTTTTACTGCAGCTACAAGGACATTCCTAAGTGAAATTATATTTTATTTTATTACAACTATATTTATTTTATTCATAAATTCATTTGTTTTTACTGTATGTGCCAGTGAAGAGTACAGTATCATTTACAGAATAAATGAATGAATGAATTGCTGTTATAACTCCAGAAATCATACAGATTTTTCATGGAATTTATGTGCTCGGGAAAAGCAGATTATAGACCAAATCCTCTTTTTTTTTTTTTTTTTTAAAGATTTTATTTATTTATTTGGCAGAGAGAGACACAGCGAGAGAGGGAATACAAGCAGGGGAAGTGGGAGAGGGAGAAGCAGGCTCCCCACTGAGCAGGGACACCAATGCGGGGCTCGATTCCAGGACCCTGGGTTCATGACCTGAGCCGAAGGCAGACGCTTAACCATCTGAGCCACCCAGGTGCCCCTAGACCAAATCCTCTTTTATCAAGTCTTGAATAGCTCCTTCTACTAAGTCAGTTGAAAACATTGGACTAATGAAGGTGTCATGGAGTGTTACCCAAGAGTGCTCTGGAGACACTTATTGATGCCAGGATTCCAGCTTTCATCTGTTCCTTTCAACCCCTTATGCTCTTTAAACATTACACTTTTTCTTCTATCTGAAGATATCACAAGTTAATATTTAGGTCCCGAACTTCATCTCTTTCTTTGTTTTATTAGCCAGTTGATTATTTTGAATAAATCTTAATTCACTACAAACAAAATATGTATTCTCTCCTTGAAAGTACACTAGCATGAGTTTTTAAATGAGGCCAGTATTTTTCAGCTCTGCATATGTGACTGATTATGAGAGAAGAGTACATCAGGAAAATCATATGTGTAAAAAGCATAGAGATAGAGAAATTTTAGTTTTATTTTAGGTAAGACATAACAGACAAGAAAGTTTAAGAAGTGATGGAGTTGAGAGAAGGGTAAACATTCTTGGTAGAAGGGCAGGATGTTTTTTTACATATTATTTTGTCTTATGAAAAGCGGTGAATTATATAGGAAAGGTATTAGTATCATCGTTTTATAGAAGAGAAAACCTAGCTAAAAAGACTTTTCCAACTGCCAGAGAGATTACATTTGTTATTTTTAGAGTTAGGAAAAGAACCCAAGGCTCCCAAAATTCATCCAGAATGCATTATTATTAGAATTGCTTTTAATCCTTTCATGCCTCAATACTTATGATAAATGAAACCGTTATGAGGAGAAACACACTTTTTTTGAAACTAACAATGAGCCTTCTACAGTCCCTGATGAATGTAAAGCCCTAAGAAACAGATTACATTTTCCACAGACAGAAAAAAAAATTACAGTTCCAGATCTTTTTATAAATGTAAATATTCAAAAATCCGCCTTTTTAGGGGCTCCTGGGTGGCTCAGGCGTTAAGCGTCTGCCTTCAGCTCAGGTCATGATCCCAGGGTCCTGGGATCAAGCCCTGCATCAGGCTCCCTGCTCCGCGGGAAGCCTGCTTCTCCCTCTCCCACTCCCCCTGCTTGTGTTCCCTCTCTCGCTGTGTCCCTCTGTGAAATAAATAAATAAAATCTTTAAAAAAAAAATCTGCCTTTTTTATGGGAGGCTATTTTACTTTATTATTCAAGACTGGTGTAAGAGTCACTGCCATATATTTTTCAGCCTAAGAATGTACTTTGGATAGGAGATAAAAGATTTTGATTAACTGCTAGGCAATTTAAAATGTGCTATGGCTACCCCTTCCCTTTCTGGTGAGTAAAACAAAAACCAATTTTTCTATATTCTATATAAAGCAGCACTTTAAATTTGAGAAACTACTCTATTTTCATAAATTAATAGAAAATTACTAGTGTGAGGAGATTTTTTGCCAGTACATGAAAACTGTGAAATTTTACTTCTTAAATTTTTAATGCAAGAAAAATTACAGAGTGTAAAATAAGATTTCAATTACAATGTTGCTTTCACTCAATAATTAAATTCTTTCTTTTCAGGTAACTGATAAATACCAGTTGAAAATAAAAGTACAAGACATGGATGGTCAGTATTTCGGTTTGCAGACAACTTCAACTTGCATCATTAATATTGGAGATGTAAATGACAACTTACCAATATTTACCCGTACTTCTGTAAGTACATGATAGTAATAAAAGAAGAATGTAGGACCTGGTGTTAATTGCTAAACATACATAACTCCAACCATGCCTGCCCCATTATTTCAGATGCAGTGTCCCCAGTCACATGACAGTAAATTGGACTTAGGGTTTGAAATCATGTAAACATAGTCCTTGGAAATTAGAAGAACTGAGTTTATTTCCCACAGTGCTCTATTTGTGACAGTTACTAATTAAGGCTTTTTTGTTTTTATTATTTTAGTATGTGACGTCAGTGGAAGAAAATACAGTTGATGTGGAAATCTTACGTGTTACTGTTGAGGATAAGGATTTAATGAATACTGTGAATTGGAGAGCTAATTATACCATTTTAAAAGGCAATGAAAATGGGAATTTTAAAATAGTAACAGACCCCAAAACCAATGAAGGAGTTCTGTGTGTGGTTAAGGTAAGAATAAATTAGTAAATTAGTTATTTGTAGCTTATAATATCGTAGATTAGCATACTAGAGCTTAATGAAAAGAAGGAATTCTGGGTAAATATAAGAATAAAATAGATACATAGGTAAATATAAATGCTATGTTCTCCGTAACTATAACAGGATGAGTATATTCAAATTGGAGAACCTTTTATAAAGTCTTGGTATTTAAAATAATATTATATATGTGTGTGTGTGTTCAATAGTATCCACTTTGTAACCAACAAGTCTTAACAATTAAAAAACTGGCACAGCTTTGATGCCCATGGGACAGTGCCAAACTTTCCTAGCCCATTCTTTCTGTAGCTGAGTCAGGGAGCCTTCACTTATTTCCTGAATTTCCCAAATGGTGAGTTATTCCTGGTGAGACCCATAGGGACAGCATTTGTAGATTTGTTCATCTATATCTAGCACACATTACAACCTTAGCTTCCTTCTTGGTTGAGGATGGGAATCCTCAACCATTCAAAGATGCAAATACTTGTGAAACCTCCTTCTAATACTATTCTGCAGCATCTCAGAAGACTTCCCTGCCAGTTCAGAAGCCAGTTAGCCCATAAAGCCACCTGCTTTGGACACAGTCATAGTCTTATTTCTGCTGCATCTTTAACTAGAACATGATTCTATCCTGGGTCCATGTAGTTTCCCTTTTGTACATATTCACAAAGAGCATGCATCAAGAATGACAAATCCTTTTTCTTACAATGATGAAAATTAAGTGCAGTTTGTAGGTTAATTTCTATGTTTCAAAATAGCAAAGAAATGTCTTTTGAATCATATCTCTTGCCTCATCCAACCCCTGCCCTAATCCTTGGTGTTCTAAGAAGCAATTTTATCTCTGTGAAGTCCAAGACCTGACAAGATTTCTGTCTTGCAGGAAATGGCTTTACCTATTCTCATTACAGCTACATATCAGGCAAGATAAAATAAAAACCTTCCATTAAATTTGGTACTACTGGTTCTTTAAAAAGTAACTGGGATGGAAGAGCTAAAAAAGGAAAGTGTAATGTCCATGAGCTTTCTATTTTCTTCTCTGTCCTCTCTGAGAAACATTTTATAAATTTGACCCACATTTTCCATCCCAAACCAGGTACAAATAATTCTATTCATTTCAGAAGGATAGGATAAGCTGACCCAAAATGAATGGAGTAGTAAATAACCGTTGATTAGGGTATGGAGGTCCTAAAGTAATTTCTCAAGTGTTAACCTTGAAACACCTTCATTAAATGCTTTTTGAATTCATTATCAGGACCTCTGATATTACTCACAGTTGAGAAACATTTTTTGTTTTGTTTTGTTTTGCTTTTCTGGTTCCACCCAAATACTGAATCAGGTGGATTCCCCTCCTCCAACCACCACCTAGTTTCTGGGTATATATTTAATACTCTCCTGACTATTCTCAACACTAGTTATGTATGCCAGCATGGCCAAATCCTAAATGTCTTGATCTGATTTTCAACACACTTGTGTTTTGTAGCCACTGAATTATGAAGAAAGACAACAGGTGAACCTACAGATTGGCGTAGTTAATGAAGCTCTGTATTCTAGAGAGGCTCATTCACGATCAGTCATGAGCACAGCAACAGTTACTGTTAATGTAAAAAATCAGGATGAGGGCCCCGAGTGTAGCCCTGCAGTGCAAACCGTTCAAATTAAAGAAAATGTGCCAGTGGGAACAAAGAGCAATGGATATAAAGCATATGACCCCGAAACAAGAAGTAGCAGCAACATAAGGTATCCTGTTTTAGTTAATTCCAAATTTACCATGTTTTCAAAATTCATAATTTGTTGGGGCACCTGGGTGGCTCAGTCGGTTGAGCCACTGCCTTCAGCTTGGGTCATGATCCCAGGGTTCTGGGATTGAGCCCTGCATCGGGGGGGGGTGGGTTCCCTGCTCAGCAGGAGGCCTGTTTCTCCCTCTCCCACTCCCCCTGCTTGTGTTCCCTCTCTAGCTGTCTCTCTCTGTCAAATAAATACATAAAATCTTAAAAAAATAAAATAAAATTCATAACTTGTTTTGATGCCAGAATTGTAATTTGGCCTATGATACAGTTTGTTATTTTCATTCATCATTACTAATAGGTATAAGAAATTAACTGATCCAAAAGGGTGGGTCACAATTGATGAAAAGGAAGGATCGATCACAATTTTCAGAAACCTGGATAGAGAGGCAGAGAACATCAGAGATGATATATATAATATCACAATTCTTGCGTCAGACAAAGGTAAGAGCTTTGTGTTTAAGCCCATCAATTTCCGCCTACTTACATCCTCAGTTTGTAAACCACCAACATCGACTTGAAATCAACTGCATATATTCTCAAAATGTATTTCTCTCCAGAAGACATAGAGCAATTGAAAGGTTTGCTGTAATTTATTAACTCATGGCTGCTTTCTAATAACACCCTCAGTTTTCTGTAGTTATAAAATAATTTAGTAATAGAAATACCGGAAACCATAATTTATTAAAAGTAAACAATCATTGAAAATTGAGAAAGTTACTTTAATAAAATTAGCTTCAATTTATCTAGTCATGTTTTTTAAAATACTCGCTTTGGCAGGAAAATTCATTACACGGAGAACATACTGATTACTCCCATAGTGCATTCCTACAAAATTGTTCTATCTTTTTACAGAAACTCTCAGTATACTTGGGGATTAGAATTCTAATTAAGGACATTATATAAAAATAATCATAGTCATGATTAATGGTATATTATAAAATTAGAAAGACAAACACTGTGAATCCATAAAACCATATGAAATGTAAAATGTTCTGTGAGTCCTACAAAATGGAGAAGAATATGAGCGCAGTGGTTATATATGAGATCCATTTAGTGCATAACATACATTTGATCTTTGTGCATCCATAAACTAAATATGCTAACTACAGCAAACATAAGTTATTACACTATGGTTTACAACATTAGAGTTTAGAAGCAATCTTGGAAGATGTTTTAGGTATTTCAGTTCTCTCTAAATGAATGAGAAATGGTTCCTATCCATTGATTGAATCGGTAAGGTTGTAGTTATTATTAATTTAACTTTGACTGTCCTTTAAAGGCCTCAGTTTCCTTTGTCCCTTTGTCAGGACATGCTTTTTGGTCAAAGGCAAATGAAAAAGAAGAATAACATGAAAATCAAATCTGGGGGCGCCTGGGTGGCTCAGTCGTTAAGCGTATGCCTTCGGCTCAGGTCCTGGTCCCAGGGTCCTGGGATCGAGCCCCGCATCAGGCTCCCTGCTCCGCGGGGAGCCTGCTTCTCCCTCTCCCACTCCCCCTGCTTGTGTTCCCTCTCTAGCTGTGTTTCTCTCTGTCAAATAAATAAAACCTTTAAAAAAAAAAAAAAAGAAAATCAAATCTGTTCTTTTTACATTTTTAACAGTCCTTGGCAAATGGCTTGTTGATGGATCAGATAAATTTGTTGTCCGGAATTAAGTGATTTGGGATACAATTTTATTCTACATTCTCCTTTGCTGCAGAAGAGATAAAATAATCGAGAGTTCAAATATTTGTATGGAGTTTAGATGAGCTCAATCATCATTGTGGAATAGAATAAATGTGTCATGGGGCCTTTCCCATTCATTTCTGTTGAAGAGGGTAGGGGCTAAATGTTACAACTATTTATTTTATGAACTGAGATCATACAAAATGGTTTTTTTTTTTTTTTCCTTGTTTTGTTTTTATCTTTTTCTAAAATCTATGCTGGCTAATTTCATTTGGACCCTCCCAGCTGCTTCCTAATGAAAGATGCTCTCTTGGGAGCACTGACCTCAGGTCCATTCTCTCTTCCCAACTTCCTGCTTCTCTACAGCACTTGCTTTCTCTTTCTAAAACTCTTGCAAGGCTTCTGTGTGTAAATTTTTCCACACTTTCCTCTGTGGTCCATATGCTTTCTGGTACTACCTTCTGCTCTCCTGAGCCTAGCTATTTCTTCCACCTTGGGTTCAATTTCTCTCTTCTTCTCAATGTTTTCTCAAATTGAACTCTCTTGGCAGTGTCATTCAGCTTTAGGTTTCTATGTTTGTTGTTTTATTCCAGCTTTAGGGAGGAGTGTGTTTTCATAATTTTTGAAACATTGATCAGGAGGGTGCCATGCAGAAAAATCACAAAACCATGGGTAGTTCACTTTCCATGACTTCATATTTGGAATTAGTACTTACTCATATAGAATTGCATTTATATTAGAAGGTGAGCATTGCATGCCTACACTCTAATGAATTAGAGTATTTATTTAAACAGCAGATTTAAAAACAGCCATGAAACACTGAATTAGATGTTTAAGATCTTTGGTTTAAATATTGTACACCGCTACGAATCACAATGCCTCAAAAAATGGAGTGAATTGCACAACTCTAAATGTTGAATGGAAGGGAAGTTCAGGCATTTAGCACGGTGGTAAAAGAGCAGACATCGTAGAAGTCAATTTTTAAAGACAAGGCGATCCATCAGATTCAGCCAGTAAGCCATGTGCTTTCAACTCTGTGTGGACTCCAATGGCAAGAAATGTTCGAGATATTCCACAATCCCAGTTTTCAGAGAGAGCCAGAACACAGCACATAGGGTGAGGACAAGAGATTTTGAGATGTGAAATTATTCTGCCCTCCAAAAAAGTATGCCAGGCAGGTAAAATACAGATCCCCCTGCTTCCTTTGGCTCCCTCTCCTCTCTCTTTTTTTAAGTTGTCCAAAGGGAGAGATCATTGCCTTGTTTCTTACATCTCATTCCTTCTCTCCTGGTTCCCTTTTCTTCTTGCTGGTGTACATCCTTTACTAGTTCTCCCAGTGGTGTGGTCTAGGTGATAAACCCTACCCATTTTATTCTGAAAAATATTTTAATGTCATTCTCCTGCTTGATCTGATCATTTGACTTAATGTAAAGTTCTGAGTTAAGTTCCTTTCCCTCAGCACCGTGCAGGTCGTACTCCATTATCTTCTGATGTCTCATGTTGCTGAGGTTTATCTACTGTCAGTCTCATTCTTGTCCATTTGTAGATAATGTGTCTAGGTAACTTTTTTGGCTCCCTAGGTTGCATTCTGTAGTTTTAATAGAATGTTTATGGTGTGAGTTTATTTTTATTTATGTAGCACTGCCTTCAGAATATATTTTTAAAAAAGATCCATGCTTCTCTTTAATTCTGGGATATTCTCAGCAATTATCTCTTTAAATAGTGCTTCCCTGCCATTCTATTTATTCTCTTCTTCTGGAGTCCCTATTAGAGGAATGTTGTTGTTTTATTTCCACTGGAACTTAAGCTATAATTTCATTGTTCTTTCAACAGTTACCCTTTTTTATGTCTTTGGAGATACTAAATACACATGTTTCAAAGATGTCTTGCATAGAGTGAAATTAATCTTCTGGTGGGTGATTTTGTTGGTTTTCTTTGTAGCATTGCTCTTGCTCCTTCTGGAATTTTGATTTGCAAACCTGTATTACGTATGAGGTGTTCGGTTTGCTTTCTGTTTTTGGTTTCTTCCTCTCTCCCACTTTACCGCATAGCAGTCTCATAGTTGCCTCCATCTTGTCCTTTTCTGGGTCTCACATTTCAGAACCAGGTCTCCTGGCCCTTGATGACACCTCAGGTATCGCAGGTCCTGTCGCCTTGGTCGAGACTGCAGGGCGGTGCCTGGTCTTCCAGCTTTCCCAGGTTGGCAGCTTCATGTAAGACACAGCCCCAGACAGCATAGGTTTGTTTATCCTCTTGTCCATCCTTGATGTCCCAAGGCCTCCTGATTAAGCAGAAAGAAGTGATCTAGACACAGAAGTCCTGGATTTGTGTTCAGCTTCAGACTTCACAACTGTGTTACTGATCTGTGGCCTGGACCCACATCCACTTCATCTTTGAAGCCCGTAGATTTTCCGGTACGGTGCCCTGTACAAAGTAGTTATTCAGTAAGTTTTTATTAAGTCTAGAGACAGATGCATTCCTTAGGCTACAGCCACTATGATGAGTTTGGCTTACAAGTGATTTTCTGCTTCTGGAATCTTTTTACCCTTCAAACGTTTCTATGTACTGTTTTCTTCTCATCTTCCAAATCCATATCTTCTACCTTTCTATTCCCCTGCTCCAAAACCATATGCACTTTCTATATGCATATCCTTAGGCTGGACTTTTAGCTCTTCTCTGTGGTATCAATTCCAGCCAATCTGTCCATCCCCCTCCTTATGTCCAGAACGTGGATGTGCATACTGTGCTTTCCCACCTTCTCAAGTCTCCTTGTGCATGTAACTGTACGGCAGTGCTCTTGGTCATATTTTCTCCTTTCAAAAAATCAGTCAAAACTAACCTCCATGAAAGTTTCCATGTCTTTTGCAGCTATTTAGTGAATGGATGACAAATCGAATAGCAGTTATTTCAAATAGCACAACCTATTTGAAAGTGATCATTTTTTTTAAAAAACATTCTTTAAGGGCATAGCCTGTGACTGTGCTTGTCACCGCCATTTATATGTTACTGGTGCCACATCCATATTTAAAACTGTTTTTTTCGATGTACAGTTTCCTAGTGAAAACTCAGAACATTAAAAAATTCTGCTTTTTTCATCCACTTTTCTAGACGGGAAAACATGTACTGGGACCCTGGGAATTATACTTCAAGATGTGAACGATAATGGCGCAGTTATTCCAAAGCAGACAGTAGTAATCTGCAAAACTGTCCTGTCATCTGCGGATATTGTTGCTGTCGATCCCGATGGGCCTACGAATGGCCCGCCCTTCGACTTCAGTTTGGAGAGTGATCCTGATTCAGACTTAGAAAGAAAGTGGAGATTGACAAAAATTAACGGTACGTGAATACTAAGTTGATACCAACTTAGTTCTTAGTTTGTGCTTCTGACTTTAGCCACGAGAGGATCTGTGTTGACGAGAATGACAAAAACGAAGGGACTCTCTCCATGCCAGCTTCATCGCTCCCTACCTCGGCTCTTAACAGTTCAGTGCATCCTGTGTCTCCTGAAGCCCTGGTCACCCAGCACTCCAGCCTTCACGACTCACCACCTGCTATAAACTGAGGGGGTTTGCCTCTAAGGTGTCCTTGAATGTGAATTTCTACCCCATGCTTCCAATGAATATTCCTCCATTTTCTTTTATGACCGATTAGAAAACAAAGCCAAGGGAAGGGGAACAGGAAGGGAGAAGGAAAGCGAGGACACACAAGCTACAGTGACGTGTTAAGGCCCTGTGTCCTGAATCCTGCTCTGTGAACTGACAGCATTTTCAGAACTAACCTTATTTTTAGATTTTCTCCTTTCTGCTGATTTGGTGTCATAACATCATTTCTTTTTATTTTTTTATTTTTATTTTTTATTTATTTTTTTTTAAAGGTTTTTGAACTTTTTTTTTTTAAAGATTTTATTTATTTATTTGAGAGAGAGAGAATGAGAGACAGAGAGCATGAGAGGGAGGAGGGTCAAAGGGAGAAGCAGACCCCCTGCCGAGCAGGGAGCCCGATGCGGGACTCAATCCCGGGACTCCAGGATCATGACCTGAGCCAAAGGCAGTCGCTTAACCAACTGAGCCACCCAGGCGCCCCATCATTTCTTTTTAGATTGTGTGGAAGGAGGTAGTAATTTTGTTTAATATTCCTGCTTCATAGAGTAAAACATTGGCAGGATTATGTCAGTCAAAACTTTGTTACTTTAAAATTCTACTCATCTGTGAAATAACCCAAAAGTCTGGGAAACACCAAGTTAAGAAGAACGTATCCCAAATAGTCTTTGAAGTCAAATAGGCTGTGTTCAATGCCGGCTCCCCTGTTTATTAGTGATATAAATATGACCATGCTGTTTATTTTCTTTGGGGCTTAATTTACTCATATGTAAAATGGGATTATTTGGGGGAGTAAACAAGATAATGAATGTATCAGACCAAGGCACATTATGCATCGGAGTAAACAAGATAATGAATGTATCAGACCATGGCACATTATGCATCATAAATTTTGGTTCTGCTAGTCTTCTTCTCATTTTTTACACATAAACTTACCAAGTTAACCATGCTTTCTTTTAAAATGGACTTATTCACTGATTTCTTTACCCAAACACCCAAATTTATATTTAGAGCTTCAAACACCCTAAAAATAAATGAGACTGTCACCCTAGGCCAGTTAAACGGGGAGGGGTTATTCTTAGGCATGGGCATGTGGCATTTATATTCAGAATAGTATTCTGTCTTTGGATCTGTACCCGAGACTGAATTAGATATTGACCTGGATATTTTCTACCCTTCACCTAAAAAAATACATCAAAACTAAAAAGTATACAGTTGGTCCCAGGGTCCTATAGGACTGTGAGACGGTATAGCATCAGGACAACTCATGCTTGCCACTATGTTCAAGGTCAGCCATGTTCTAAGTTGTCAGAATCAGTCTCTGACAGTGAGTCACAACTGTTTGTTTGTTTGGCACAATATATGAAAACAGAGTAAGGGGAAACATCCAGAATTTCAGATTCTGATGAGCCATGTATAAAAGCAAATTGCACTGCATGGTGATATTAAAAATTTTCAAAGATATGATAAAGACCAATGTCTTGGCGCGCCTGTTACTTACGATAAGAAGGGCTTGTTTATGGGCAGAAAAATACATTATTATGAGAGCCGAAGGAAGTTTATGTGAGAGGCAGCAGAGAGAAACTTGCATGTGCAGTATGTTTACTGTTGCTCTAGATGAGAACTCGTCAGTCCGTTCACATTCTCAGTCCTAGCAGTGGTGCCTTCCCATCAGGAAGATCCGTTTGTCAGGAAATATGGCGAATATCCTAATGCTAGGAGAAATTAGGGACATTCTCTATCACTCAGTTTTATTTTCTTTCAGATACGGCAGCTCGTCTTTTCTTTCAGGAGGACCTTCCGTTTGGAACGTACCGAGTACCTGTCAGAGTCACAGATAGACACGGCCTGTCACTCATCACTCCATTGAATGTTATGTTATGTGACTGTATTACTGAAAATGACTGCACGCTTCGCAGAGATCCGAGGACTGACCACAGAGAAGTGAGACTTGGAAAATGGGCCATCCTTGCAATATTGTTGGGCATAGCCTTGCTCTTTTGTAAGTCCTTCACCAACTCGAATAATAGCCTTTGCGATAACTTTCAAGACACATTCTTAGAATCAGCATTGCTATCTGTAGCTGTTCATTTGTGTATAGTTCTAGGTCTACTTAACACAACATACTGAATTTATATATTGAAAGCACTCTTCTCGTGTTATCTCAGCATAGATATAAAATTCAGCGCAGAAACACAGCATTTAGCACGTCTTCGTGGCATACCTGGTTAGGTCAGACTTTCTCCACAAGCCATTGATGTTTTCTGGAAAGCTGTCTTTGTATTAATCATCCTAAATTCATAACTCTACATTGTTTTATGATCAACTGAAGTAACTTCTTCCATTCTCCAGGTATCCTATTTACCTTAGTCTGTGGGAGTACTGGGGCAGCGAAGCAGCCCAAAGTATTTCCTGATGATTTAGCCCAGCAGAACCTCATTGTGTCAAACACAGAAGCTCCAGGAGACGACAAAATAGTAAGTAATTCATTCTGTTTTAAAATAAATGCAGAGGACAAATTGGCCTAACCAACTATAATTATCTTTTCTGAGAAGAGTTCTTTTGAAATCAGGTAACTGACAATATATAAAATTTCATCGGTCCTCTGGACTAGATAGAACAATGTTGATTCTCATGGTGATATATGGCCTTTCAATGTGGTCATGTAGTGTTACGTAATAGTAAAAATCCTTTAGCATCTCATTATTATTTCTACTTAAAATAGAACTTCAACTTTAGGTCCAGACTTTTTTATATATTGAAACTGCTGTTTGTGTTGTAAAAATATTTCATTTAATTATTCACAGATCATCAGCATAATTATTTTTAATTTTTTTTTTCTGGCAACAGCAATAAAATGACTGCAAGCTTTGATCAGTGTGGGAAGAACTTTAATGGAGTCTTTCTGGTTCTAATATGGGTTAGCAAGAAGCCTGAGGTCAAATGGCAATGCTAGCAAGTGACTACAGAACTCCAGCTTTGATTTCTAGCCTAGTACGTGGATGAGGAACATGTAAATTTTCTACAGAAAGCATAATGATGATAAGAACAGGAAAGATTTAGAAAACAAAAGTGTGTTGACATCTAGGAAGGTATTGAAAAAAATAAAACTTAGGGTTTCCTACAAAAACACAGCATAGAAAATCAGTGACCAGAGCTTTGGTGTTCTTATTTGCCCTGCTGATTTATTTTTCTTCATTGAGATGGCAAGGATTTATTATTGCAGCTAAGATTTTTATGGCAACTCTTTTTTCTGTATTTTTGTTTTAGTTGAAGGGAATGACAGTAGACACTGAATAAAAATACCGGTCCCCATTTCTGTTTCTGTTCTAGTCTAGTCCAGTCCTTCTAGGTGAAGGGAGTGAATTTAAACCAAGCAGGGTAAATTCACGTGAGATGTTGATACCGGAATCCTGATTTTTGAGCCTTGAGATTTCGGAAGAATTTAACAGATGACATTGTACAGTGTTCTAAGAAGTTTTTTGAGAAGGAATATACATTCAGCTTTCTGATTTGTCTCAAGGTATAGACCGCTTGACATCTGCAGTTTGCAGATGCATTGGCGCTGCATGAAGTTCTGGGGTTACAAAAGTCGGGTATTCAGGATTGCTAAGACAGATTTAGTTCTTGCCCTCAGGGAGCTTACCTTCTAACACAAAAATGTATGGCATTATCTGCATGTTGCTGTTGTTGTTTGCCTCTGTATGCAAATTGTTTGCATTTCAGTGCCCCACGAATGGCTTCACAATGCATACTGTGGGCAATTCGGCTCAGGGAATTTGTGGCACCCTGGAATCAGGAGTGAAAAATGGAGGGCAGGAAACCATTGAGATGGTGAAAGGCGGACACCAGACTCTGGAACTGTGCCGGGGGACCGGGCACCATCACACCCTGGATTCCTGCAGGGGAGGACCTGTGGAGGTGGACAACTGCAAATACAACTACTCCGAGTGGCATGATTTCACTCAGACCCATCTTGGTGAAGTGAGTTTCCCTGAGGGTCCTACAAGTTTATTTTGATCTCTTTTCAACTTTCTCAATTATTTCAATTTAGTGGCCTGACTCTTGTTTTCAGTTAATGATTAATCTATTAATTGTAAAGTTGTTGTTCCTTAATTTTGATTTAGTAATGCTCAGATATTAAGAGGACATTTACTTTTCCTCTCAGTTTGTTTGGTTTTTAATTCTTATGGAAACGATGTTAGATGATATTTATTTATTTATTTATTTATTTATTTATTTATTTATTTATTGGACATGAAATGTCTTATTTGGTATAAGAACAGTCCCAGTTTATATGTTTTTGTTTTTAAAATATAGAAGTTATCTGTGTGATGATATTTAAATTATTTTTTTCCATGACTTTGTGTGAATATTTCCCATGTGACAAATCGAATCTTAGAAACCAGAAGCATGGTACGAGGCAATTATAGCCTTATGGTCACTAAGCCTATCTGGAAAGATCTCAGCCCACATCAATTTGGGCTCAGTTTAATGGGTGCATCTCACTTTAGACATGATTTTGAAAGGGAAACTAATGATTACCTAACATGAACCCTTGTATACTTGGGTTTGCTGCCACATATGTGAGATTTTAGAAACATGCTGTAGAGTGAATTTATAGATGATTTATGATACAGACCAATCATGTGCATTTTTTATATGTAGGAATCCATTAGAGGACACACTCTGATTAAAAATTAAACAATGAAAGGTAAATCAAAGCAATTATTTTTATGTTAGTAAGTTTTGGTGTTTAAAATAATAATAATAAAATATATTGTGTTTCTCCCCTGGCAGAAGGTGCAACTGTGTAATCAGGATGACAAGCATAAGCATGCTCAAGACTATGTCCTTACGTATAACTACGAAGGCAAAGGATCGGTGGCTGGTTCTATAGGTTGTTGCAGTGAACGACAAGAAGAAGATGGGCTTGAATTTTTGGATCATTTGGAACCCAAATTTAGGACACTAGCAGAAGCATGCGTAAAGAGATGAGTGTATTCTAATAAGTCTACAAAAGCCAGTGGCTTTATCTCCCTCCCACCTGTGCTTTTTTCATTACAAGCCAGGATTTTTGAAAAATAAAAGATGCTGTGTTTCGGGTTTCCCCTCTTTATTTCCATGGGATCTCTTTAGCCAAGTGGGTATTTACAGAAAAATGCTGTATATACGTATACAAATTTCCCAGGTTTTACATAGTTATTAATTAGTTGTCTTCCACCCAAGGAGACCTACAGATAGAAAAATTAAGGAAGTCTACATTATTGTTTACATTTGGGTATAATGACAATAGCCAATTTATAGTGCAATAAAATGTAATGAATTCAAGTGTGTGTCCTACACTACTTAAAGTATAACCTGTTAGAAAATTGTAGAGAACTCGCTTTAACATTATCTTCACTTACCTAATTAATTTTTTGTGTGGTGCTTGAAAACTGCTGTTCTCCTAAACATTATAAAGTGTGTATATTACATTCTTGATAATGTTTTATTCTTATAACATTAACTTTCTTTTTCATGCAAAGGGAGAGTCCCAGCCAGGCATTGACTGGTAACACAATTCCATTTTGGTGGAGTTTAGTTTCTGTGTTTCATTCTATATAAAATCCTGCACTGAATCTACGTTTCTCTGTTACCTACCTTGTCAGAGAAGTTTAAGTTTAAAAACTGCTTTAAGAATGTATTTTTACTTCTGCAGAGTTTCGGTCCTTGGTCTGCCTCTGTCTCTAATCTCTCTCTCTCTCTCTCTATTTCTCTCTCTCTCTCGGTCTCACTATCTCTCTTTCTCTTTATTTTTTAAATTTCTTCTTGGGTTGGAGAATCTAAATATTTTGAAAAGCCATCTCTCTTCTCTTCTAAAGCGAGTGATTCTGTTTATGTTTTATGTAAGTGTATTATTCTGTTTTTTTTGAAATCTGTGTAATGTTGATGTTATTGTTTCAAGTATCTTGGTCATTGCTTCATTATTTCCTCAACAAAGGAACTAACTTTGCCATTGAAACTAAAAATAAGTCATGCTTTTATTAGATGCAACATTCTTTGTTAACAAAAGGGTATTTAAAATTGGAATGTGGGGCGCCTGGGTGGCTCAGTTGGTTAAGCGACTGCCTTCTGCTCAGGTCATGATCCTGGAGTCCCTGGATCGAGTCCCGCATCGGGCTCCCTGCTCTGCAGGGAGTCTGCTTCTCCTTCTGACCCTCCCCCCCTCATGTGCTCTCTCTCATTCTCTCTCTCTCAAATAGATAAATAAAATCTTTAAAAAAATAAAAAAAATAAAAATAAAAATAAAATTGGAATGTGGATAGTATATAATAGCATGTTTACAGTTCATATCTTCAATGCAAGGGTATAGTTTTTAAATGTGAAATAATGATGGTTTTTGAAATAAGCTTTGAGGTACAGGATCGTGAAAGTTCTCCAGGAATAAGTATTTTATAACTTTTTAGATGAAACGACTAGTCGTATCTATGTGTTTGAGAAGTTGTTGCTTTCTTTTTCATATTTTAAGATTACAGTTTTTAACAAATGTAGAGTGGGCCAAACTATTTATATTTTGAAACAATAAGACAAATTAAACTAAACAGCCAACCAAGTTCCAGGCCAGGTTTCACAGCTGATTTCAGTCAATGAAACACACATTTTAAATGTGTTTCTGATAGTAACAATTGTTAATACTGTGCCTATCTTAAATTCACAAGTTTGGCTTATAAAAATTATTTTTAAAAATTAACATTGGGTAATTATTCCATAGTCAATTTATCTTTTTAATAGTTTTGTTATTGTTCAGTCAAAAATACTATTTCCCAAAGTTATTTTAAATAAATCATGTCTACAATGTTGTGTGTTACTAGTTATGAGAAAGTAAATCAAGTAGTTTCAAAATATTAGTGTGAGTTTGTTAATCATGTGTCCTTATAAGATTATATTTGTCTTACTTTGAGAAGTGAGTCTATTCTTTAGAATCGTGTTCTACATTTTTCAGAATTTTAGAGTTTGATGTGGAGAGATCATTGGTCCATTGTTATCACCACATGTATATAATTTTGCTATTCTAAAGGTTGTCATGCTATGGGATTTGGTTAAGTTGCATAGTTTCTCTGTGTGTGTGTGTGTTTTTTTTTTAATTTCATCATGAAATGGGGGATGATAATATAACTCCTTTCCTAGGGTGGCTGTAAGAAATTTGAATAAAAAAATGGTTTTTAAGCATGAAATTCATATAGAGTTGTCCACCTAAAAGGCACTCCTATAATACTAAATGATTTAAAATGTCACTTATACACCTCAATTCATGTTAACAAAGATCAGTTAAGAAAATAGGATAACTGAAAGCTGTTTTGTTTTGCTTTACTTTAGAATGTTTGTCAATTGAGAATATGTCTCTTCATAATGATTACCTGATGACTGGGTCTTATATATCCAATTGTTCATAACGAATATTGTAAAGATTTTTGAAGCATCTGCAAAGGATTGCCTAATTTGAAATACTATGGAACTGTTTAGTTCCAATTGGATGGAAAGCAGAACATCTACTTAAAATGGGCACTAATTCTAAAACCCTATGAAAGTTATATATGCTTAAGACTCTTCCTGCCATGCCCTTCCTAGGCTTCTCTCCCAGCTGGAAAGGTTGCTTGTCTCAAAGACAAGAAATCGCTGGGCGCCTGGGTGGCTCAGATGGTTAAGCGTCTGCCTTCGGCTCAGGTCATGATCCCAGGGTCCTGGGATCGAGTCCCGCATCAGGCTCTCTGCTCCTTGGGAGCCTGCTTCTCCCTCTGCCTCTCTCTCTCTCTCTCTCTCTGTCTCTCATGAATAAATAAATAAAGTCTTTAAAAAAAAAAAAAAAGACAAGAAATCGCTTCCCTGGGGAATTTAAGACTGTTGGCTTTCGTCAGGGTAACCCTAAAAGTACAAAGACTCCAGAGAGTGCCTTGATGCAAATCCCAACTCCACCCTTCCTAGCTGTGGGATTTGAGAAGTCACTTAAACTTGGAGTCTAGTGTCCTCTATTATATGACCTATATTTGAGGGGGTTGTAGGAGTCCATTTCATAGTTTTGTTGTCAGAATTAAAAGAGTTAATTCATGAAAAGAATTGGCACAAAAGGAACACTCAGTATACATTAGCTGCTCTTATTATCATAAGAGAAGAGAACGCCTTAGTTGGGATAATCATAGCTTCAGTCTCAAGTCTCACTGTGCCTTACAGCTGACATCTTGCCATGATGTTCCCATTCATCTTTCCCGAAAGCCTAACTAGCATTTTACCTGTGATGGCCTTTAGGAACTTCTTGACTCATAATTGTTTTCAGGTCTCTCATTATTGGTATTCAGGAAGCTACATCTTACCCATAGACCACCGATGAGTGTGATAAATCTTGAGACTTAAATGAAAAACAGATACAATTTCTAGTCACTAGATTTTGCCTCCTTGAGGGATTTCCCTAAGAAATGGACAGAGCTACTTCAGCAGGGATGTACTGTTAGTTCAATACAGTCTGTATTTGGGGTATCCCTGAAATCATTTTCTGCTTTATATTTTTGGATCCCTTATCTTAAGGCTAGTTTTTATCTTGTTCCTGATTGTATTGTGCAAAATTCGACTTTGACTAGGCTTTCTCTTTAGTCCCCATCTCTAGCTTTTTCTTGGGCTCCACACTGAAGTCTTCACACCAGACTTTGCCCTGGTCAACACCTTAGGCAGCAACGTACTGGAAATCCAATGATTTTTCTTCTCTGTGCCTATAGAGATTTTTCACTTCCTTGAGTAACTGAAGCTCCAAGAGGTTACATAATATCCATGTAGACATCATAAAACTCAATTCCTTTTTATCTTGTTTGCATAGCATATTGTTTGTTGCCCCAAACTGCCCGACTTTCTGAGAATTTTAATACAAGTTTATTCATTCATTCATTTGCATACAGTCATTTAATGCCTTCCCAGCCATGCAAGGCCTTCCTAATAAAGACTGTGCAAGTATGAGAAGGTACAAGATGAATTAGCTACTCTCCCCACCCACACACTCTACTGCAAGAAAAGATATGATGTAGGTTTGAGTGGACGTGACTATGGAATGGTCCAATGCCTGTAAAACGTATTACATGATACCTGGCACATGGCAAGTGCTCAAAACAGGTAAAAAAAATTCCAGATGATGCAAAAGAACTCTACTGTTCCAGTGAGTGAAGTTGTGCTTCCATTACTCCCAAGCCAAGCGTTCATGAGCATGAGGACCCTACCTCTATTGTCCTCCATTCCTCTTCATATGTTCGTCCCACCAGTATCCCATCTCAACTCCTTGGCATCACTCAGCTCCAGCAATGGTTATGCCTCCAATCTCTTCGCTCTTCCATCCTTCTCCCTGCTGTCAAAGAACAAAGAGAATCATGGCATTCTCCTGCCTAAGGGCCTTCGGTGATTTTAGAGGATAAATTTGAAATGCAAATCACATTCAAATACCAATCCTCTTGTACCCCCCCCCACATACATTCTCTATCTTACGCCTTGCTCATAATAGGGCCTCCTTGTGAGTATCTTTACTCATTATCCACTTCTTTCTTGCAAAAATATGACTTAAACCATCTCTAGCCATATGACATTTATGAGTCTAGAGCACATTGCTGTAAAATTTTCACTTATAGGTATGTGTGTATGTGTGTATGCATTCATACATTCATGTGTGTGTGTGTGTTTTCTCATATGAGAAACTTATTGAAGACAAAGGTGTTCCCATTTGTATGCACATTGAACTGTGGCCATCAATGCATTCTGATGAGCCAAATTATATTGCCCAGGTCACAAAGGGAAAAAAAAAAAGGAAGATTACAAATTAAGTTATTTGATTCCTAGTAAAATACCTAACTTTCCCTTGACATAAATTTCCTATTAGAGATGTGATGCATATTAGATTCTGCATTGAATTCTTTTTTCAATACTGGGACATTGAATACATAGAACAGCAAACATTCACATTCACTACTTAGAAAGTGAGGAGGTGAGGTTTTGGAATCCTTGGGGTGGTGGGAGTGACAGATACCATCTGTACATTGTGGTTCAGTTTAGCTAATTCCTTCCTACCTCCAACAATTGCCTGACATTCTCAGAACTAGCTACACCACATTGAAATGTAGTTCTCAAAGGTTCTTGTTCATCTTCACCACTGTGTGCCCAGCATATAGAACAGTAGACTTTCCATATGTTTGTTATATGAATGGATGAATGAATTCACATAGGTACTGGACTGAGATTAGATGGCAGCTTTGCTTAAAGAACCATTTTTTTTCCAGGGCGCCTGGCTGGCTCATTCGGTAGAGCGTGCGGCTCTTGATCTCGAGGTCATGAGTTCAAGCCAGTTTTTCCTCAGTTGAAACTCATTGACCAATGTGGAAATCTTTTTTGTGGCCATCTTTTCATTATTAGCATGTTCTAACACTAGTGAAAAAAAGTTTTGCTAAAGGGCTAATTACCCTCCTTTTCCTGAAGAAAAGCAACCAAGAGCCACTTGTATCTTAGAAATTCAAGAAATGATTCTTATGGGTTTGCCAAAGTCAAGTTATTTATAAACTGTTGAGAGTCAGGCCTTGACTCAAGAAGTATCTTGAGAAATCAGAAGCAAGGAAAGTGCAGGTCTCAGAGCTTCCTCCAACGACTCTCTGTAATAGGACACCACGGTGCTCAAATGCATGGCCAGAAGGAAATTGGGAGAGGAAAGGAAAAGTTGCCTGTAGCTGTGAGCCTGGGAGCCGGTGACTGTACTGCATTGTGAGCTGATAAGGTGACCTGAAGATAACACAGAAGACAGAGATGCCTGTCCTGCTGTTTTAAGGAACAGACCCACTCAGTGAATGGTGGGCAAGGCTTAGTAAATAGCCAGTCAGCTATGCTTCTGGGTTTTTGGCTTTTGGGAATCGTTCATATGCCTTCTTTTATTTCCTCTGCCCCGGGTCTGGGTTTCAGTCTGAGAACTGAAGTCTTAGAAAGTGAGATCCTGTTTTTCCTTCCTAGGTGGGTCCTCTGTCCCCACCTTCCCCTGCCCCTGACTACCCACATAGCTACAGAACAGTGTAAGTCACTTTTGCTTCACTTTTTAAAATAGAGCAAATAAATGCATCATCCAGCTGCATTTTAAATTAAACACACAGCATAGAGTCTTCAGGTAAAACAAAACAACCTAGTGTTGACAAGACAGGAAATGTGAAGAAAACTAGTGCTCTGTTTATAACTAGTGTAATACGCAGAACACTGAGCTTATTTTATTAAAAAAGACCCACATCTTATTTTATAGAGGAATATTACTGTGTCACGGCTTTGGGACATACTCTTTACTTTCAAACCCATTGGGTATGATTTAAATTCTAGATCTATATGAGACTACAGAGAAGACTCTCACTGGTGACCGTCTATTGGTAGTGACAGTGCAAGGAAAAGTCAAGGGCTGTTTTGTGCCACTCTAGTTCCTTTAGCTCTTATACCTTTTTGCCCCAGCAGGAAATCTGGGCATAGCTAAGAGTTTAGAACTGTAGAGTTTCTACTAGCTGCCTCTTTTTGTTGTTGTTGTTATGTTAGGATACAGAAGAGGACACAGCAGAATATTGTTTCTTTTGCAGTTGACAAAGATTAGAACAAGTCTGCTGAAATATTTGCACTATTTTTTAGGGTGTGGTTCACAGACCATCTGCATCCAATCACCTGTCATGGTTGTCCAAGTAAACATCCCCTATGGAATCAGAATCACAAGGATGACAGGGAGGAAGGATGGCAGCCTTCACTTTGCAGTAAGTTTCCTAGGCCACTGGTGCATCCTCTAAAGGTTGAGAACCGTTGATAGGGATTTACTGATTGGGTCTATGTGATGGTTTGGAGATTTAGGACACTTAAGTATTTGCAGCTTCCTTCTTCATATAAGATGCATTAAATGCTAGAATTGTACCAAAGAGTTGAAAGACAGTGATTAGTAAAATTCTACGCTTTCATTAAATGAACCATTTCAGATGTACTCTGTATTCCATGGTTCCTACTCACTACATGGAGGTGAACCAGAGGCATAATCTTAAGATAGGATTGTGGGACCAGGACAGTTAGTAAATACTCAATAAAAACTAACTGATTTTGCTACATGAATGTGGCTATCCAATAAGATGCATCCAAATTATATTGCGTTTGTTCCAAAAACAAATCGGGATTGTCAAATCTCCAGAGACAAATAGGACCAGAGAGGCCAACAGCATGTGCATCTGGTGACTCTGTCCATGAGGTGGCAGCTCTTTGGCAGAACTATGCCGTGGTGTTGGGAGCCATGTCAGGTAGGGTGACAGGGAATGAGTTCATAGGATGACTATCATGGCCAGGACGTTCATAGGGGCCTATGAAACAGGAAAAGGCCATGTGGGAAGAGTCAAGAGTTTTCAGTTTAAGGAGTGTTTCCATGGAAAGGGGGCCAGTTCGAAAATTTCTAGGAACCAAAAACATGAGGGGAACTCATAGGGAATGAGAAGTTCAGAAAGCCAGAGGTGGAGGGCAGGGGGTGGGTGTCAACATACAAGCTTCAGTGCAAAATTACCAGTCAAATCAGAAAAAATGACTTTATCCTAAAGAAGTAAGATATGGCACAAAGATCCCATACACATGCAAGGATGTTTATCTCAGTGGCATTAAATATGTGGATAATTAGAAATAAACCAAATGCTCCATGACAGGAAAGTAAATGATTTATAATATGTTATTGTGATACAATGTACAACAATCGAGGGTAATGTATATAATGATCATAGACACTGACTTCCTAGTTAGGAAGACATGAATTCAAGTTGTAGCTTTGTTCTCACTAACAAGGTAGACTTGGAAAGTCACAGAAGCCTCAGATTCCTTACATACAAAATGGGGACAAAATAGGAATAAATGAGGAAATAGATATAAAGATTCTTAGTGCTTTGCACCTGAATATATCAATAAATGGTAGCTACTGCTATTTTTATGATAATGATGATAAGGGAATGTCATGCAATCATCTTATTTTGAAGACTAATTAAGGGCATAAAATATAGTGTTAATGAAAAACTAGAATAATTGTCCAGATTAGTATAATCCCAAATTCATTTAAATATCAGAATATATGTAATGTACTAAAATATTGAGCAGTAATCCCTGGGTGATAGGAATGTTTCTTCATTATATGTTTCTGAGTTTCCATTTTACAATGAATATTATTATTTATAAAATCAGGGGGAAATTAAAAGAATGAAATTAAGAGCAAAAAAAAAAGCTTTAGGATTTTTGAAGATTTGCTGACCTGTGAAGAAAAACTGTAAATCTCAGCCTTACTGTGTCAAGCCTACAGTGAACTTCTTATATTCATAGCAAATGACTGAATTGAAGCAAGAAAAAAAATTCATCAGCTTACATTATTATAATTACATTTTAATGTTTTCTTTTTACAGTTTTTTTAATAAACATCAGTTAAATTCCTCTTTTTTGCATAACACATATAGAAAGGTTTTAAAAAACCTTCTACATAATAAAATATTTCTAAAGCTCTATATGATTCATTGCACATAAGGCTTCAGAAAATAAGCTATAGGACAAGAAGAGATTTTGGATAGTTTCCTAGAAATCAGAACAGGATTTAACTTACAGATACAGTTTTGTTTTTGACAGTTATAATTGAGCATACCATTTCTTCCAAGAATGATAATAATTTAAACCCTGCCAAAACATTTTAGGTTTAAGCAGAAAAGAAAGAAAACAGCTATTGCTTTCAACTATTTTGGTTCTGATTAACTGGCTCATTTATCTCTATAAAAGGAGTAGGAGTGGGTGGGAGGATGGGTTAGCCTGGTGGTGGGTATTGAGGAGGGCACGTTCTGCGTGGAGCACTGGGTGTTGTGCACAAACAATGAATCATGGAACACTTCATCTAAAACTAATGATGTAATGTATGGGGATTAACATAAGAATTAAAAAAAAAAGGAGTAGGAGTCTAAAATTCTGGGGTTTTATCTCAACCTTCTTATCTTCAGGTAAGTCACATAACTCCTTTGGGTATAAATCTTCAGTAAAAAGAGTTATACTAGATTCAACATAGAATCACTTTCAGTTATAATTTTCTATGATTCTATGTTAATTAAATATGAGTGAAATGGTAATTCGACAGTAGTAAAACTTTGATTGTAAACTTTTCCCAAGTTAAAGAGATTGCATTTTGAATGTCTGTGGTATGTGGGGTTGTACGCCAGAGGCGGGACAAGGGGGCTTGGATTAGTTTGGTTTTAGCTCCATACCTACATGAATCTGGTAAGTGCCCCTGAGAAAATGTCTCTGGCGGGCAGATGCACAGATCTCTGTCCTAAATCTGGGACTTTCGATGCTTCAATTTGTGTCATTTGTCTTCACTTGGAACTGAATTCCTCAGGAAGCTCCCTTCTGCTTTTTTAGCCTGAGCATCTTTAGTAAAGTTGCCAATAATATTTTTGGCAATTTCTAGTCTCTTGTAATTTAGACAAAGTTCTTCTCTTGACTCTCAGCATTGTATAGGAAATTTAAAAAGGCAATATTCTATCATTTGTTATTTAGTCATTTTACATGTTTCCTTTAAAGGAAGTCTTACTAAGACTTGTAAAGTTGACTGCTCAGAAAGGAGGAACTGAATGGCCTCCCAGCAGATCTCCTGATGTAATCCAGGGCTCCCTGTGCTAATGGATGATATTGTAGAGAAGGATGGCCCCACATTCAAAAGCCATCTTATTTGAGATAAGACAGAAGTTATATATAAATGCCATTTGCATTTGAAGATGTTCAGTATTGGAACATCGCATCTAAATAGTGCTCTAAAGTTTTTGAAAAGGCATGTTTGAAAATGAGATTCATTTTGTTCACCTAATGGTTTTCTAGCATGCTAGTACAATACTAGGATGATGTTTAACACTATAGATCAACTTTCATATTTTCTTTTATTGCACACTGAGAGCTATGTAACTCCAAAACTAAAAGTATGATACCTTGCCTGAATATCAAGAGAGTCATGAGCAAAATTCAGGACTCAATGGTAGTAATTGACCCACTTCAGTTGCTTTACTGATACCTGATTTTTTGTATCTGCTTTATATAATTTAATTTGATAAGCCTTCTTTTTCAAAAGTGGGAGGGATATAAACTTGAATTAAATAAAAAAATGCTTATCAACTCTCTTTTATTCTGATAATATAAACCAGCAAAGAGAGAAGAAAACACTAAAATTCTAACACCTGTCTGTGAAAGTTCTTATATTTTAAGTAAAACAAGTCATTATTCTAATTATTAGAGGATAAATGAAAGACGCCAGACACAAAAGCAAAGATCTCTGCCTCCCAGTATTCATGCCCTCCTGTGATCACCTTCTGTTGACTTTAGAGTATCCCTGGTGACTTATTTCTAGCCAACAAAATTAGACAGAGGTGCAAGAATGTCATTTCTGATACTGGATTACAAAAAGACCGTGGCATCCGCTTTGGTCACCTTATCCTTCTTGCTTGTCCTGAGGGAAGCCAGGTACCCATGTTGTGGGCTGCCCTAGAGAGGACCATGTGGCCAGGAACTGATGTATCTGGCTAACAGTCATCAAGGAAACCCTGTCAAAAGTCACAGAAGTGAAGTAAGACACAGATCCCATGGAACCTTGAGATGGATGCAGCCTTAGCTAAACACCTTACTACAGAGTGTCTGCACCAGAGACAGCCAGCTAAGCCACGTCTACATTCTACAGAAATTGTGAGATCACAGGTTCTTGTCTTAAGCCACTAAACTGTGGAATAACACAAAAGTGACATCCAACAGATAAAAAGTGGAGCAGTGATAGATAACAATGTGTGATGGCAATACAGTGTGTGATCTGATTTATGTGAAATTACAAGGAAGTCAAAACTACTCTGTGACTGAAAGCAGAACAGTGGTTGCCTCTGCGTGGGATGGGTATTGGCTTGGGTGAAAGAAATGTTCTGTATCTTGATTTGAATGATGGTAACACCAGTACATATATATATTTGTCAAAACTTACTGAAGTGTCCATTTGAGGTCTATGAATTTTACTCTATGTAAATTATACCTCAATAGAGAAAAATAGAAGGGTCCAGGAGCATCATTGTTTGACCAACTGGAGAGGTAAATTGGAACCTCCTCAGGTTGGTATAGATCAATCGCATAGTTGGATCAAATGGAAAAGAAAAAATCTTTTTAAAAATTTTATATTTTTACAAGATGGAGAGGCCAGAGATTCTAAAATGACATAAGACAATTATGTCAAACATTAGCAAACAATTTAAAACTTTACTTAGAACCTCTAAACAAATGGGGCTAGAGTACCCAGGTCAGGCTGACTTGTATTTTTGTTTTGTTTATTTTTTTTATTTTTAAAAAAGTAATCTTTGTGCCCAACATGGGGCTCGACCTCCTGACCCTGAGATCAAGACTCATATGCTCTACTGACTGAGCCAGCCAGGCACCCCTTGAATTCTTGTAATTTTTGAAGTGGTTTTCTTCATTTTACTAATATTATGTTGTTGCCCAAACAGTCTCTTTTGTTTTGCCTCAACAATGGCAAAGTACAAAGATTTGTTGTGAACTAAAGAACGTCGCCCCATTTGTTCAAAATTAAAAGAAGTAATTAAGGGGAGAAATGAACTAGAGGCCTTTGGACAAACTTGGGGAAAAAGACCTGGTATATTCCTGGCCAATTGCCATAATACAGTACTTTCTTCTAGAATAGATGAATTTGGAAAACTGTCACAGGAGAGCCTGGTAGAGCAAGGCTCAGACGACCTTATTCTCAGGGGACCATTTATATGTTATAACAAGGGAACATGACAGAAAATAAGATGTCCTTTGTCTTCCATTATGTCGTAAAAACTTGTGTGTGCTTATCACTTATCACTTTCCAGGATCTCTGGTAAGAGAAAAACCTGACTCTCAGTGTATCAAGTGAGAAAAGAAAAGTTGAGATTGGGTAACACCGGTGTCAATTATCTTGGAAATATTACAGAAAAACAGGTCACCATAGAAGAGACAAGATCTCAAGGCCACATCCATAGTGTTTGTCCCTTCCCAACTTCTTCTTGTCCACCCATCCTGGATAAGAGGAGTGTGGGAGACAGTGGTCTCCAGTCTCTGCCTAGATCTTTGGAGCAATACAGCAGTTGAGATCAGATAATTCGTTAGATGGTTGAGAAGCTGTTCCAGATAATATCTGATTGCTACTTAATGTTCTCTTGAAGAGGAAATAAAGAAGTTCTTATGGATGCCTCTGAGTTTGAAATCATTTATTCTGACATTTATAAAAAATATTTATTACTTTGGGTGCCTGGCAAGGAGATTTTGGCCCAAGATTCTCATTTTAAAAGTAAAGTATTATAGTTAAGATTAGACCTCCTCTGACCACCATCTGAACAGAACTTGGAATCTGGGAGAAACAGCCAATTTTATTGAACATGTTGAGAACACTGTAAAGTTAGTAGAAAGTGGGGGGTGCCTAGCTGGCTCAGTGGGAAGATCATTTGACTCTTTTTTTTTTTTTTAAGATTTTTTATTTATTTGCGAGAGAGAGAATGAGAGACAGAGAGCATGAGAGGGAGGAGGGTCAGAGGGAGAAGCAGACTCCCCGCTGAGCAGGGAGCCCGATGCGGGACTTGATCCCAGGACCCTGAGATCATGACCTGAGCCGAAGGCAGTTGCTTAACCAACTGAGCCACCCAGGTGCCCAGATCATTTGACTCTTGATCTCAGAGTCATGAGTTTGAGGCCCACACTGGGTGTCGAGCTTACTTACTTAAATAAATGGGGGCGCCTGGGTGGCTCAGTTGGTTAAGCGGCTGCCTTCGGCTCGGGTCATGATCCCGGAGTTCTGGGATGGAGTCCCGCATCGGGCTCCCAGCTCGGCGGGGAGCCTGCTTCTCCCTCTGACCCTATCCCCCTCACGCTGTTTCTCTCTCTCTGTCAAATAAATAAAAATAAACAAAATCTTAAAAAAAATTAAAAAAAAATAAAATAAATGAATAAAATTTAAAAACAAAGTTAGTAGAAGGTGACAACAAAATAGCTTTCCTGGTACATGCCCATATGCCTACTAGGAATATTATTAGCCCTTCAGTTTTTGTGTTTTTGTGTTTGTAAATGTTTGGGTAAGACCCTTGCATTAGGGTTGTTTAGAGGAGTAAGAATCTGGCATAACCTTACATAGGTACGTGCAAGTTAAGACTCCAGTTTACCAGTTAGGAACGTGAGTAGCTTATAACATTGAAAAGCAAACACAAATACGACACTTGAAAACAATGCAAGAAAAGAACCAATTATTGTGGTGGCATTGGCTAAACAATTTAGTAAAGACTAAATAGCTCATGGGTGGAAAACCTCATCTAGTGACAGAAGGGCTTGCGAAACTGGGCAGGCTGAAAAGAAAAGACAAATCAAGAATAATAAATCTTGAGTAAGTAAAAATAATGAATAGATAATTGATAATCAATAGAACAAATTAATAACAATAAATCCATAAAAGATGAAGTAAATTATTGAGTTTACTTTACTGCCTATAGGGAACTGGTGGGAAAGGCTGCTTTTCTAGTCCTGAGCTAGTTGATAGGCATTTGAGCTGGGAGATATGCTGCTTCCCCAAGCTGGTGTTGAGGGATGGTCCTCCTAAATGTGTAGGACAAAAGAAGGCTGATGGGGCAGTGAATCAGAGGATGACATGGAGATAAATGACACATGGGATCTGGAAGTCAGCCCACTCACATCTGTAAACCTTCTTGCTTGAGCAATGCCCTTTGAACAGACAGATGCACACAGTGAGCTCCTGGGGACATGAGAATGTCCAGGAGAAACTACAGCCTCACCCAGTGGGAGGAGATTTCCACTCTGAAGGAGACTGAAGTGAAGAATTATGGGATGATTCCACAATGAGAGGGACTAAAATTTCACCCTGAGTCAGGGCTTTGTTATATTGTTTTTGGCCAGTTCCTGGAGGAAGTTATCAACCATACAATGGGGTTTTGTATTTTGTGTGGAAATCACCATTCCTTCCAGTCCAGTGAGAAGTCGCTAGAAGACCACTTCCCGCCTTAAAAAGGCCTGTTTGTAGAAGAAGCACCGTAAGACTGTCATGGACGGGTATTTTACATTTCTTTTTTTTTTTTTTTAAGATTATTTATTTATTTATTTGAGAGAGAGAGAATGAGAGAGAGCACATGAGAGGGGGGAGGGTCAGAGGCAGAAGCAGGCTCCCTGCCGAGCAGGGAGCCCGATGCGGGACTCGATCCCGGGACTCCAGGATCATGACCTGAGCCGAAGGCAGTCGCTTAACCAACTGAGCCACCCAGGCGCCCTATAGGTTATTCTTGACTTCAATTGTCTATTATTCCAAGTCTCAGCAGTCTTTTTAAATGACCAAAAAGTCAAGGCTGTTCTCAGTGGCATTGTGGGAAATAGTGGAGGGCCTCTAGTCATACTTCAGAGAGATGGTACAGGAAGAGCAGTGTCTTTTCCTGGAACCTGAGTGGTAGTAGCAGAGGTGATTACTCTTGGAGGAAAACGACTGCTTGGTTCCCAAGTAGAAGGAAAGTGTCTCTCTGAAAGAGCAAGTGGGTAGGTTAAGGAGAGCTAATTTCCAAAAATAAAGTCTGCACGGCCTCCTGGCATTTGAGTACACATCTGTACAGTATTCCTCACTGCTGATCCAGTAAGTAATTTGCCCGATTACTGCTTATACAGCAACCATTGATTCTAAGCAGTATTCTCAAAGTGCTTCTGACCTGCTGTATCATGGCGGAACTCATTTTATGTCTCAAGAAGGACTGGGCGCCTGGGTAGCTCAGTTGGTTAAGCAGTTGCCTTTAGCTCACGTCATGATCCCTGAGTCCTGTGATGGAGTCCCACGTCGGGCTCCTGGCTCAACATGGAGCCTGATTCTCCCTCTGACCCTCTCCCCTCTCATGCTATTTCTCTCTCTCTCTCTCTCTCTCTCTCTCAAATAAATAAATAAATAAATAAATAAATAAATAAATAAAATCTTTAAAAAAAAAGGACTATTCAAGACCAATCTTTTACTTGGTTTTAGTTTAAGCTTTTCACAAATTTCTCTTTCCTTATTAGCAGGTTCATTCCAAACATCATACAGTTGTCTTGGTTGTATTTTATAGGTGTGTGTGAGGAGACCCACACTTGCCATGTCACCACCCACATAAGCCACAGAGGTGAGTAAGTGTGTGAGACCAGCACCTGTTGGCATTGAGTTGTGCAAGGTAGGTTTCTCAGTGGGCTGGGGGTTAGCTCCTGCCTCTTAAGGTCATTACCCTTTCTGTGGCCAGAGGTCCTGCCTAAGTACAGACAACTCTTCTTAATAATCTTAGGTTTACTTTCTACTGAAAATTTTAGGATTTACTTGGATTCCTGAAATTTTGTACTTCAGCCTAAAATCGCTTCCCATTTTGATTCTTTATTCTTGCTGTTCTTACCCTTCAAACTAAGAACATAACAAGGGAAAATAATACCTTTCCTTCCCATTTTTGTACACTATTCTTTTAGGAGTGATTTCCAACTGCTTTGGCAGTTTGGGAAATGGGGTATTAAAATAAAGACATTTCAGAATAACTTTTTATGCTTTATGATGTCTCGTGATGATTTAAAGTTAACTTTATAGAAGGATTCAGGTCTCACTATCCTTAAACTGAGGCTTGTATTTTAAATAGATTTTCAACAAACTCATTTCATATTATAATTTACATAGGAAAAATAAAAGCAATTTTAATTTATCCTCAAGTCACATTTATATTATAATTTTAACTGCCTATGATGATTCTTCTAAACTATAAAAATGCATTTTTCATTAGAACTTAGTCTAGTCTACTCATGATGGACAAGCACATGCTATAACAAAACAGGACACGCCAACTCAGTAACTAAAACTACACCCAGTTATTCAGTATTCTTTTTGCACTGAAAATTTGCAGTATAAATGGAAAATGTCCCCAATATGCTTTCTTACAGGATTTCTGGAAAGACTCCTATAACTTTTATTTTGTAGAAGCTAAAAATGGAAGCTCAGAATAACTGTTCCATAGTCAGTAGGCTCAGCAATCTCCTCAATTACACAGTACAGACTGAAACGATAATAGCTATCTTATGGTTTTAGTCATTTGGATGACAGTAATAAACAGGTCGGACTCACTCTAGTAGATAAAATTGAAATCATTGAAAAGCAGGGCTACTTCGAATAAAGAAAAACATTTCAAAGACTTTTATTCCCTGAGTACTAAGGGAAAGCTGTATGAAGACATAAACAGGTTACGAAGGAAGTTAATGAGTTCATTAACTCACCAAAAGTGATGACTGTGTAACTGCAGTTAGTAACCATTTTTACAGATTGAGTGGAAGGTTCTTCATTTTTTCCAGGATGAAATTCAACTCCTCAGCCTGGTTTGTTACAGCCTATCTTTCTGATCTAATTCCCAGTCATAGAACTTCTGAATGCCAGGCTTTCTGGAGAAACTCCCTTCCTGTTTCCCTGATGGAGGAAGTTGTTACAAGGCTCTCTAGTGCTTCAGAAATGCTGTGGCCTTTGTCTGGAACATGCTCCCACCCTCTCCTTTTCTCTGTTGGTTCTTATCTCAAGCATTAGTGTTCAGCTCTGGATTCTAAGGACCCCAAATTAAGGTGTTGGTCTATTTGATTTCTGATGAGGACTCTCTTTCTGGTTTGTAGACAGTCACCACCTCACTGTGCCCACACATGGAACAGAGAAAGAGAGAGAGGGAGAGACTGAGACAGAGAGAGAGGAGGGGAGCTCTTCTCATAAGGACGTAATTCCATCAGATCAGGGCCCTACCATCATAACCTTGTTAATGTTAATTACTTCCTGAGAGGCCCTGTCTCCAAATGCAGTCATATGGAGGTTAGGTCTTCAGCATATGAATTTTGAAAGGACACAGTTCAATCCACGGCATCATCTCTGTTACAGGAAAGCCATGATTCACTTGTGTTTCTAAAGGCTGGCTGGGGCCAGAGGAATCTTTGAGAGACTTTCCCTGAGGTCTTTCTTGTGTGGGATGAAAATGATTGGAGTGGAGAGAAGGTTGGAGACCTTGCTCTGAAACTGGGAAAGCTCTTTCATATGGAGGCCTCCAGAGGTGAGACAGGATTTCTGATGGGTGCCTTGAATGCCTCAGAGATGGGACTGGATGCTGAACTTACTGTCCAAATCCTAAGAGCCTGTGCATTTCAGGGAAGCCCCAGACTTCAGTCCACTAGCCTACTGGGATGACCAGGCCAGGATGAATGAAGGCCATGGCACCTTCCCTGAATAATCTGGACTATCTGAGGATTCTGACCGTGGAACTTGTACATGGACTTTGAAGAGCAGTGACGCATCTAAGAAGGAGTTCCTTCCGAATCTGCCAAGTGGGGGCTTTGAGGACACAAAATTTCATCTAGAGAGAAATAAAGGAATGTGCCTAGGTGTTGTTGTAAGTGACCTATCAAAACATTTACCATGTTGGGCTATGATGCTTGCCTTTATTCCCTCCTAGACTTTGGGTTACTTGGGACAGGAGCTGGGTTTTGTACTTCTCTTTCCGCTAGCCCTTCACTCAGTGCCCAGGCAACTGAGCCTTGATACGTGTTTATTGAGTGATATTGAGTTGCAAGCCTCAATTTAGAGTAGAGGGTTTTGTGTGATAGATTTTCCTTTTACAGCAAACTGAAAAATGGCACCTTAGTACAATTACCATGTAATTACTAAATCAACAATTTACATATAAGAACAAATTCTTCCTTAGAAGCTTCATATAAGGTCACAAAATTGGCAGTAAAGAAAGCTCTGGATGTAATCACTCGTATTTTAGGTACTTAAAATGGCCAGATATCAGAATTTCTTCTACTTGGTTTTAATTTCTGGTATACCCAATGCCAGTTTATTCATGCCACTTGGGATAATTCTCCCTCTGTCCTTTATCTTACCATGTTAGTCCAATTTGGAAAGAATATATAAATGTTGTATTAACCAAGAGACAGGCCCAGCATCTGACCAGGAGCTGAAGGGAGTCTCCCCGATCCGATCACAATGGTGTTCCTGGCACCCCGGAGCGCCCGTGTTGGGACAGGGATCCCTGCAGGCAGACTTGGGCCCTGCAGCGGGAATGCGCGCAAGCAGCGCGGGTGAGGGGTACGCCCCGGGACAATCTGGGAGGCCGGGGCCGGGCGGGAGCGCCGCCGGGCAGACGAGGGGCGTGGGAAAGCCGGCAGAGGGTGGGGCTGGGACCGCTTTCTCGCGAGCCAGCACTCGGCGCGGCCCCCGGGGAGCGGAGGGGCAGGCTAGGGCAGCTCCCCAGCTCCCCGCGTGATAAAACTTGACAAATAACCAGGAGGGGCGGCTCGGCGTCTCCTGGGTCCAATCCCGTCGCAGGAGCGAACACGCTCCCGGGCAGGCGAGCCGGACAGAGGCCAAGGAGACTTAAAGAGGAGTGGCAGCGAGGCACGCCCGCACCGCGCGCGCCGCTGCACCTCCGTGGGCTCTCACCTCTGGCCTCCCGCCCGGCGCCCGCCTTCCCCCTTCCCGCCCTGCGCCCCTATGGCCACCGCCGAGCCTCGGACCCCCCTGCGCGGAGCCCTCCGCAGGCTGCTGCTGACCCTCGCGGTGAGTGGGAGCCCGGGCGGGAGCCGGGATGGGGAAGGGCTGGACCCGCCCTGGTCCCGCGGGGAAAGCGGAACCGGGGCGAAGCGGACAGAGAGCTGACGGCCGCGGCTCCGCCGAGCCGAATTTGGGCCCGGACCGGTGAGAGCAGAAAACGATCCTTGGAGGGACGACTCGGGACTGAGTTTTGTCTTTGGGACATCACGTCCGATTGTCTGAATTACGAGTGGCGCTCCGGCGTGGCTGCGCTCTCCCGGGCCTTCGCGGGCGCCTGGGGCTCGCCCTCTTCCCCCGGCTCCCCCGGCTGGCTTTGATGATTGGGGCACATCTGGGTGGAGAGGGACGAACAGTACTTGGTCAGGTATTTCAGGATCCCTGAGTGAGTAAAGCAGACGTGAGATGAGGTTCAAGAGGCTGCCCCACCCCAGGGTCCCCTGGGATGGGGACGTTAGTGAGTGGAGGGGCTGCAGTGGTGTCCCTGGGTCCCCGCGTGGGATTAACTCTGAACACCGGCTTCCAGGTTGTCCTTCTGCTAAAGGTTATTCAGAGCTCACCCACGAGTCTCCTGGCCGGAGGCGAAGTGTGCCTGAGGCACGAGGGCGTGGGAAGGCTGGATCGGGACTGGGGTTGGGCTCGGTGGTGTAATGCGGGGGAAGGGGGGCTGTTGGGGTGGGGCAGAGAGGGTAGAGTCCGGGTGGGTGGAGGGGTGGGAGAGGCGTGGGTCTGGGTGGTACTTTGTCCGGCTCGGGGAAGCCGGAGCCCAGCTTCGGGTCTCCTGTGCCCTGGAAACCCGCGACTCAGGACGAGATTCGCCTGGAGAGGAAATTAGGGACAATTCTCCGAGAATTTGGGAGACATACAGGGAAAAATCCGGAACTCTGACGGCGCGATTACGCGCGGAGCTGCAGAGTAGCCCGGGGTTGCGCTCGGGAAGTGCTGTGGAGAGGAGCCGCAGACCCGCATCCCCGCATCCAAGGATGGGCGTGGGGTGCGGTGCGGGGAGGACCTGCCTAACTCGGGAGTAGGTTGGCTCTGGCTACACGGATTCCGCTGCCCCCAGGCAGGGCGAGTGGATGGAGCAAAGCTTTGTCTTCTCTTTGAATCAGCGAGTTAGAAATATTCTAAGATATGTTTATGGACAATGAATTGTACAAATGAGGGCGTTGATCTGCAAGGCAGCTGTTCCAACAAAATGAGCTGATGAAATGACTCTACAAATGAGAACTGGCCTCAAAGTGTGCTCTTTTGTGATAAATTTGGAAGAGTTTCCAGTTTTTACGTTTAAAAGTATGGATTTAGTGGTTTGTGTTTTCTCTGCGAAAGGGATTGGAGAATGGAGAGAAGAAACTGCAGAGGTGCCTTGCTCCCAAGATCTCTCTGGAGGGGAGGGTGTGGAATTCAAGCAACTGTCACGGTGACGGGAATGGAGGTGCAGGTGTTGGGGTGTGGCAAGGCAAGAAAGTATGTGTTAGTCTATACGGAGATAGCGTCAGCTCTAGTGTTAGACATACTCGTTTAGGATTATTTTTAAAAGAATTTCCTGAAGTTTAGACTGAATGGGATTTTCTGGAGACTTGAATACTGGAGAGTGTACATAGAATAATTTCTTTCATCCAAAACCCCCAGTGCACAAATAACTTCAGTTTCTGCCCTGATGGGCAAATGAAGACCTCTGTTGACCATCTACTGTTGGTATTTCCCTTTGACTCATAGGACTCAGTATAGTATTAATGGCATAACACTTTAGAGACACAGTTTTCGTTTTATAGATACTTTAATGGATCTCTCAAAAACAATTCCTTGTTTGAAGTGAGAGCTCTTCAAAGCAAGTCTTTAACACAAAACTGAGATTTTAACAGGTTAGCCTTCCCACTCGGCTGTCCCATAAGCTGAGGCATTTCCCATTTGCACCCTTCTCCTGCATCTGCATCCCTTTCAGAGCTCTCTATCCTCAGTACAGTCTACACTATGGCCACAAAATAAATTCCTAATAACCCCCCCCCCCCCCCCCCCCCCCGCCAACACACAGGAAAAAAAAAAAAGAGCAGAGGAGTGGGGCAGGGACTGGAAAGTAAACATATCAGACCATCCCACTGCTGTTGAAAGTACTGAATGTCTCTTAAAATGTTTCTCCTCTGAATGTAACAAAAATTGAACACGAATTTGCATTAGCTTAGTTGCTCAGCTGTTATGCCACATTATAAATAACAGTACCTTTCAAATATGTTTAATATTGTTCACCATACTAAATCCACTTTGGGAATTGTTATCTATTATATATTTTAAATAGTATGTTCTTGGGCACAGTGAATCTTTCATTTTCCTGAAAGGACTCTTCAAAAGGAATTAAAATAGTGTTTTCCTTTCTAGCATAACATACTGTTTTCCCTCGGAGGATGTGAATCCTACCTGCCACCTATGCTGACAAATGGGCATTCTCGCTTTTCAGATTTTATAGCATTAATTAACAAGAATAATGTGACTCCTTTAGCAGACTTTTTGTTGTTGTTGTTGTTCTTGATAACATTTGACATATTAATCTTTTAAAAATAAGAGTACAATAATTGCTATTGATTTTTGCATTAGTGACAAAAACGCTAAGGCAAACAAAGGAAGTAAATGCGAACTGGTTAATTTTAAAACTACGATCCTAAGAAAGTCAGAGTTTTGGTATATATTTGATGGGTGCATTATCAGCTAGCCTTTTAAAAGGAGATTGTTGATGTTTGTATTGAGATAGAGCTAGATCCTGCAACACCTTCTGAATCACTAAATATATGTAAGCCTATGCACATTTTTTGGTCCTGTTGTAATCCCCTTGGCAGTTAGCATTCCATATATGGAATCTGTGGTCACCTGTGGTTAATCCTGCTTTCCATTTAACTAGAATTCCTGTCTTACAAAGAGTTTGGTTAGAAAGAAATTTATTAGCATGATCTAAGTCCCGTGAGTACAGAGAGGTCAATCTTTTGATTTACCTTTGAGCTGGTAAGAATTTGAAAGGTAATATTTCCATTTTGCAGAAGGCAGGTGTCTATAGGAGAAATGAGAAATTTAAAATTTCATAACTATTATGCTCAGCTAAGAAGATCCTATTTATTTTTCAGACTTTTCATAAATTTCCATTGTTTAGCTTCTTTTTCCTTTGTTGAAAAAGGGTGTCATTTTAGAAAGCCTACCTGTGTATTCACAGTAAAACTGTACACAGGAGAGAAGTAAAACAATTTCAGATAACCGCTCTCATTTTCACTCTCCTTTGGCATTAGATTTTCTTATCCGGATTTAATTATTTGTATGATAAACTTTCTATCACAGAATTAATCAAATTTGAATAATACTGTAAGATGAATCAAAGTAATTTTTCCCAGACCACATGGACAATACTTGGTTATCATTTTTTAAAACTCAATTTGCTACATTTTAATGTAAAGTTCTGCAGCTCTAGGCTTCATAAATCAGATATTTAAATGATTTTCATTCAAAGAGAGTCTTTTATAACTCAAATAGTCAATCCGTAATTCATTAATCTTAAAATTATTTTTGGAATGTTGCTTTTTTAATTGGGCATTCTTTTATACAAAAGTTATTTTTAAAATAGCTTTAAAGGTCATTAATTCACCATTACTAATCTAATGGTGTCTTTACATTTTTATTTTATTTTCAATAATATAGCCAATCTCTACAAACAGAATACCAAATTATAATTTCAAGAAGCATGACATAAACTGAAATCTACACATGACTATGATCCCTTTCAAAAATTATATTAATGAATTAATTATACATTGCAGTGATGTACTATATAATAATGAATGTGAATGAACTACTGCTGTATGCTCAGCATGGATCAATTTCACAAACATAATTTGAGCAAAGAAATCAAGTAGCATATAATTAGCATATGACTACGTATATGTAAAAGCCCCAAATTGGCAAAAAAACCCCTGTATCTTCTTTAAGGACAGATACATGAGATAAAATTAAGCAGAGGCAGGGAAATACATAATTAACACAAAAACTATCCATTAGTTTTAGGGGTTGTGGGAAGGAAGAAAATGTACCTGAGGAGAGGTATAGAGAAACTTTGAAAATAGTAGTAATATTTTATTTCTTAACTTTGAAAGTGAGCACCCTAGTGTTCATATTATTATTTTTAAAACATGTATGCTATATATATAGCCTTTTGTATTTATATCTTACAAAGAAACAAGCAATACGGAGCATCAACAAAACCAAAAGCTATTCTTTGAAAATATACATAAACCCTGCTAAGGTTGAACAAGTAAGAAATAGAGAAAGCACAGATAAAGCAATATTAGGAATAAAAGGAGGCGTAGTCATAGAGAGGACAGATGTTTTAAGTAAATAGATAATAATATTAATGTATTCAGTTAATTTGAAAACAGAACGAGCAATTTCCTACAAAATACAAATTACCAACTGGCTCAAGGAAGTATACAAAACCTAAATAGACTTAAAACGATTAAAGATATTGAATTAAAAGTTAAATGTTTTGACATACAGACACCTTCATATCCATCAAGCCTAGGACTGTGATAGGTAAATTCTTCCATAATTATATGGAACAGATAATCTCTCCCGTATATAAATTGTTTCAAAGAACTGAAAAAAGTGAAATTGTTTTTAACTCATTTTATAAGGATTGTATGATATTGAAGAGTAGTAGCCTGATTTCACTTATGGACATATATTTGAAATACTAAAATAAATAGCAACAAACCAAACCAATCATATATTTAAAAAGTTATCATGTCCGGGGCACCTGGGTGGCTCAGTCGGTTAAGCAGCTGCCTTCGGCTCAGGTCATGATCCTGGGGTCCTGCTCGGCGGAGAGCCTGCTTCTTCCTCTCCCTCTGCCTGCCACTCTGCCTACTTGTGCTCTCTGTCTCTCTATCTTTCTGTCAAATAAATAAATAAATAAATAAATAAATAAAATCTTAAAAAAAAAAAGTTATCATGTCCATGTAAGATTTATCTCAGAAATGGAAAGATGGTTTCCTATTACCAAATCTGTTATTGGTTTTTTGTTTTTTTTTTTTTAGAGAGAGTGAGTGCGTGTGTGTGTGTGCGTGCATGAGAGGGGGAAGGGGCAAAGAGAGAGGGACAGAGAGAACCCTAAGCAGGCTTCATGCCCAGCACGGAGCCCAGTGTGGCTTGATCTCATGACCCTGAGATCATGACATGAGCAGAAATCAAGAGTCAGTCACTTAACTGACTGAACCACCAGGCATCCTAGAAAACTATTATTGTATTTTAACATAGTAACATATTCAGAGAGAAAAACTATATGTTTCAAAATAAGTGGAAATTACATTTATTGCTATAAAATATTCTTAGCAGACTAGGAATGTAAGGGAATGAACTTTTTTTTTTTTGTCTTAAACATATTGAGGCACACCTAACAAAAATTAATGAATGAAAAAAGACAGGAAGAGGGGCGCCTGGGTGGCTCTCAGTTGGTTAAGTGACTGCCTTCGGCTCAGGTCATGATCCCGGAGTCCTGGGATCGAGTCCCACATTGGGCTCCCGGCTCAGCGGCGAGCCTGCTTCTCCCTCTGACCGTCTCCTCTCTCATGCTGTTTCTCACTCTCTCTCTCACAAATAAATAAATAAATAAAATCTTAAAAAAAAAAAGAAATGTTAAAAAAATTTAAAAAAGAAAAAAGACAGGAAGAAAGAAAGAAGGGAAAAGAGGGAAGGAAGGAAGGAAGGAGGAATGGAAGGAAGGAACTCTTAATGAATGGTGAAATGGTAAAGGCATTATCTTTAAAATTAGAAACAAATCCAGAATGGTCACTATAGCTGTTCCCATTCAGCATTCTACTGGAGGTCCTAACAAGCACATGCATCATATAAAATATGTAATAGCAATAATGAAAGAGGTTAGGATTTAAAGAAAGAAAATCTAATTGCCATTTTGCCAGCTTTAGGATTAGCTACATGGGAGATCCTACACTATCTTCACAAACTACCAGAACTAGTAAAAGTAAGCAAATTTCCTGGATAAAAATTGTAGAAAGATTTTTCATGGAATTGGTCAGCTGATCATAAGAATTTTTTGAAAGAGTAGGAGGCTAACAAAACAAACATAATTTAAAGGAAGATAATAGGGGTTGGGGTCACCATAACAAATACTACAATCTATAATAAAGCTATATTAGTTTAAACAATATAGTGTTGATGTAGAGATAAACACATATATTGATGAAATAGTGCAGAGGGCCCAGAAATAGATTCTATATTTGGGGTCCATGCATGTGATGTATGCAGCATTATCATTGTGAGTTAAGAAGGGAAGAGTTGCTCAGTACTGATTCTATATAGTTGCCTATCCATATGGCAAATGATAAGATTAGATATTTATAGTGAATCACATACAGAATACATTCCCAATGAGTAAAATATTAAAACGTTGGAAGTAACTTTAAAATTTTTATGAGAAAATACCAGATAATATGTTTATGACAGGGTAGAGGGGGAGATATTAATACACAAAAGTATAAACTAGAAGAAATGTTTAATGAAATTGACTACTGGGTGGCTCAGTCGGTTGAGCATCCAACTCTTGGTTTTGACTCAGATCAGGATCTTGTGGGTTTTGAGATCAAGCCTGGAGTTGGGCTGCACACTGGTGAGGTGGGGGTGGTGGTGTCTGCTTGAAGATTCTCTCCCTCTACCCCTCCTGTGTGCTGTCTCTCTCTCTCTCTCTCAAATAAATAAAATCTTTAAAAAAGAAAACTAAAGGAAATGCTTGATAAATTTGACTACTTTAAAACTGAATTACTGTTTATCCAGAAAGATACCACTAAAAGAGTAAAAAAGTAACCTACATAAATCTATAAGGAAAATATAATTTAAAAAGACCATAAATGAAATGATTAAATGAGAGGAATGGATGATTTACAGAAGGCAAATGGCAAATGAACAGAAGAAACAATATTCAGTCTCACTAGAAATTAAGAAAATACACATTAAAGTGACTGCTATAGAATGGGCAAAAATTAGAAAAGCCAAGTATAATTAATTATAGTAGAGGATATGAGAAACAGAGGGATCTAATATTCTGGGGACATTAATATAAATTGATGTTAGCACTTTGGACAGCAACTTGGCAATAGTTAATTGAATTGAAGTAATGTATTTCTCTTCTAATATTCTGCACCTGCAAAGCTGTTTATTGGAGTGTCATTTGTAATAGAGAAAATGGAAAACAAGAATACAGTCTAAATGATTATCATAGGGGAATGAGCAAAATAAACTGTGGTGTAGTCCTAGAAAAATCTTAAATATATTGTTGAGTGAAAAATGCAAGTTGCAAAAAGATGCATGAAGACACATACTGCATACAATATCAACTTATATTTTATAGGTGCATACATATATAATAAAATGAAGTATAAATGCCAATTTAGAAAAAACTCTTCCTTGAAGAAGAGAAATGGAAATGGAGTAGAGCAAAGCCAGATGTGTAAATTTTAATAAAAAAATGAAGCAACAGGGCACCTGGCAAACCCAGTTGAAAGAGCATGAAACTCTTGATCTTAGGGGTCATGAGTTCGAGCCCCATGTTGGATGTAGAGGTTACTAAAATAAACTTCAAAAAAAAAAAAAAGAAGCAAAAATTGTAAAATTAAAAAATCTGGATAGGCACATGCACATTTATTATAATATGTTCTGTTTGTTTTAAATATTTAACATTTAACTTCAAATATTTTTTAAAGAGTTGTGATTAAAATATATTGAACATGGCTTTCTTTTGATAGGTCAGAAATACCAACTATAGAGTTCAAACATAGTTGGACCAATGGGTGCATTATTAAATAAAACCATTTTTCACCCATGCTGACAACTATATTCTTAGGGACAATATTCAATTGAGCATACATCATATGGTTGAATTATTTTTATGAGCAAACAACTTATTGTTTTATTGTCAGGGCAATCTGATTATGATGCTGTGAAATGACTTTTTGCTTATTATATTTAAATTAAACAACACTATTACATGTTGACCCTATCTTTGTGTTGTTTTCCTTACTAATTCAAGCAAGGATAAGATAGATCATACATTGTAGTTATATTGCACTAACATATTAGTATAAGATTTGATTAAGCATATGTATATGCATATATGTATTTATAATTTGTTACCACCATGACTCTTAATTTTGTGAAGGAATTTGTTTTACATTTGATTATGTCAGAAGTGCAATACTTCTTTGTGGTTATTATCCAGTTTTGTCTTGCTGAAGTTACTTATGTGAATTTGTAAATTTGGAAGAGCTTCTCACTGCCAATTTGTAGAGGTGGGTGTGCAAAGAATGATTTTTATATCAATGACAATGTAATCCATTTTTTAAAACTGTGTTTTAAAGATATAATTTACATTCCATAAAACTCACATATGTTGTGCACAATTTAATAAATTTTAGCAAATTTACAGAATGCACAATCATTACCACAATCTAATTTTAGAATATTTCTATTACCTTAAAAAGAAACTTCATGTCCATTTATGGTCACTTCCCATTCCTACACCCAGCCCTACACAACTACTCTAGTCTGTTTCTATGTATTTACCCTTTTTGGACATTTCATATACATGAAATCACACAATATGTGCTCCTTTGTGTCATTTCTTTCACTGAGCATAATGATTTTTAGGTTTATCTGTGTTGTAGCATTACAATCAGTTCCTCGTCTCTTTTTATGGCTAAATAATATTCCATTTGGATGTATCACATTTTGTGTATCCATTTGTAAGTTGATGGCCCTGTGGGGTGTTTCCACTCTTTCGTTATTGTAAGTATAAGTAATGCTGCTGTGAATATTCATGTACAAGATTTTGTGTGGATGTAGGTTTTCATTTTTTATGGGTAGGAGTAGAATTGCTAGATTATATGTTAAGTGTATGATTAACTTTTTCAGAAACTGCCAAACTATGTTTCAAATCTGTTGCACCATTTTATGTTTCCACCAGCAATGCATGAGGGTTCCATCCTTGGCAACTCTTGTTATTTTTCTGTCTTGTTTATTTTAGCCATCCTAGTGGGTATCTCATTGTGGTTTAAGTTTGCCTAACTGTAGGGCCTAATGATGTTGGGCATCTTTTCATCCACTTATTGACTGCTTATATATTTTCTTTGGATGACAGTTACTCAAATCCATTGCCCATTTTTTGTGTTTGTCTTTTTATTATTGAGTTGTAAAAGTTTTTAATATTTTTTTGGTATGTCCTTTATTTTTACGTGATTAGGAAATGTTTTCTCCCATGCTGTAGGTTATAATTTCACTTTCTGCAGTATGGTATCTTTTAAAGAGCAAAAGTTTTAAATTTGATTAAGTCCTATTCATTTTTCTTTTATCATTTGTGCTTTTGGTGTT